>NC_136911.1:17740557-17924062 GCF_949606895.1 Notothenia rossii | reverse complement strand
AAAGATATTTCATTTGGTTAAAATGTGCACTGACACTTTCTGATATTACCGGTTGGTTCTTTGATCAGGAAATCCCGATTTAAAAAAAATATGTGTTGTAGGGTCGTCCTGGCACGATGGGGGTTAAAGGAGAGAGAGGGGACGCTGCAGGCCTGCCGGTGAGTAGAATAAAACTAAAATACTGGATCAGAAAATGGAAAGGAAACCTGTAGTGATTGATATGTGATGGAATGTGCACTTAAGATGACTTTGTCGCTTTAAATCAATGTATACCTTTAGATTGTTGAAACGTCTCTTTCTTTCTTCCAATTTTGTGATGTTTTTTGTCTTCTTTAATTGTTTGTTTAGGGACTTCCGGGCCCTGCAGGGCTGCCGGGCCGCCAGGAATATTCAACTGCCCCAAAGGAGTAAGCGCCGCACACACACACACATGCACGCCAACACACACACACACATTCCTTAACTAATTGTAGAGCTTTGATTCTCCACCCAAACCTGATGGCGCTGAATTATTTTGAAGTTCTCCCCCGGGCCTGAATCTGGCGTGGCATGCCCGGGTTATCAGGTTGGGCTTTTTTTTGGAGGCTTTCATTGTCTGTAATATCATGAATTATGTAAAGGCAAGTAATAATACCAGATGAACACATTTGAATAATTCAATAATGATTAGCAGAAACTAAACGCATGAATACGAAATAACTTTGATAACATTTGAAGAATGGCACATTGAGATTTTGTAGACTTAAGATTGTAAAACTTCTTTGAATATATATATTTAAAAAAGAATTGAGAGCTAGACGGAAGGATATTCAGGATTTCAGGCGGACTATAGCTCAAAACATGTGGCTCCCCTCTGCAGGTAGGTGTGGGGTTGCGCCATATTGTTAATCCAGAGTGAAGCTCTTACAAACAGTTCTGACTTAATTCTCCTCAGTCATATCGTACATAACATTTACTCACTGTCCTCTCCCTCTCCTCTGGTTTCTGAAGACCGTGTTCTCCCCTCCCCCCAAGACCCCACTGCAAACAGACCGTAAGTTTCTGTCTCTGTAACCAAACGACACGTAAAGCACGTCTTCATAAATGTGTTTTCTTTGCAGCCTGCGCTCAGGAACTTCCCGCTTTCTCTATATCCCAAATCATACTTTTATGGTGGACTAAGGGTTTAAAAACATGAATTGTAGTCGATTAAAGAAGCTACTATGCATGTTTAATTTCCTTATTGATTGAAATCTGCATCTGCATTCTTAGTCTCATCACTTAAGTATCACATCAACAGCCTGCTGAGCCCATTCACACATATATCCTAATAACTTCCTTTCCTTTTGTCTACACATAAAGTGCATGTTTCTCTGTGTAACTGGTACTGGTACCCCCCCCCCCCCCCCCCCCCCCCCTCACCTTTTATCACTCAGAGCGGTGCCATGATGGCTCTGAATCTTTCCTGCATGATGCATGTCCACTCTGGGAAAGTGAAGGCTCATTGCAAATACATAGAGAAGGTAGTATTTGAATCACTTCTAGAGAAAATGAGCATTGGTCATTTGCATGTTGATTATAATATTAACAATAGAAAAGAAGTGATTTTATTATTTGATAATGCAATGTAGAACTGTTTTGCAAAGTGATGCTGTACAGATAACCTGAGAGGCAAGTGAGAAAATAAAATCTGGTGATGAGTTCTTTTTTTTTAAACCAGGATCATTTTCTGAATTCACTACTATTATTGTTTAATCTGCAAAAATGTAAGAAAACAGTTTTGCCAGGTGCAAAAAAAGCCGTTGTCCGTTGTTATTTCTTCTTGAAATACCAATGTTGGAGACAAGAGGCTCAAGTGCAGGTATACTGTATGTACATTGTGTAAGAAAGCATGGAGAAATGTAAACCTAAAAAAAAGAGCCAATATCATTTAGACCAAACATTAAAAATGGATTGCCAATTATTCTTTTTTTCACATTTGCCTCTCTCGAATTATACTGGTAATTATCCAAGATTTCTGAATTCATTGTCTGTTGTTAATGTGTTTCTGCTCAAATATTTCAGCGTAATCCTGATGGAACTGTTGCAGTAGGTAGGTGGTGTCATCTCTTATGTTTCCCATAAATAATAAAGTCTATGATTTATATCGGAGATTACCAAAATACTCATTTCAGTCTCAGGACGCAAACCTGCAATATAAATATATATATCGTTTTTTTTTACTTCAATTAACCTTTTTTACTTCAATTAACCTCTAATACTTTAAGTTGTGCTCTTGTTGTATCACAGGTAACTGTCAGACGGGATATAAAGGGGAAAGGGGAGAGAGAGGTCTTCCTGGGCTGCCGGCACCACAAAGTAAGTGAACATCGAACAGCTGGAAATGCCGTTAGATAAAACCAACCAGAAAGAAAAATCCACAATAAAAAAGTACAGAAATACAAATCTATGATGTGTGTTTTAATGATTGGATTTCAAGGCCTGACTTTTTATTTTCTCTTTACTTCCCCAATGTTTCCAACTTCCTGTAAAACTGATTTTGCATTATATGAATTATTACTATGTTGTTATTATTAGCTTTAACTTCCTGCTCTTTGTTTCCAGGCTCATTTGTTTCAAGGGGAGGCTGGGTAAGTCTCATATGGATGTGTTTATTGATTTGATTTAGATTGGAGACGAGCTTGCCTCATGTGCCCATCAGATGTATCAGCTCATGTGTTTCACCTGTGTGTGTTATGACAGGGGTCAAGTGGTGACCAGGGCCTTAAGGGAGAGAAGGGAGACAGGGGGGAGGGAGGGTTCTCCGGAACACCAGGCACCCCCGGGAGAACCGGACCCGTGGTGAGCTTTGTTAAATTAATTGAATTGCCAATATTTTCTTAATTAAGTTTCCCAAGACTCACTTTCCCTGACGCATTTCAGGGCCCCAAAGGAGAGTCTGTGATCGGACCCCAGGGCCCCCCCGGGGTGCCGGGTTCACCGGGGTTCCCCGGCTATGGCAGACCAGGACCGGTGGGCCCTGCTGGACCCCCAGGGCCCCCGGGACCCTCTGGGACCCCCTTAAGATACGGCTCAGGTACAATTCATTGTAAGAGCCACTTAAGAACATTTGTATTTGAGTAAAACATGATTACGTCGGCATGAAAGATAACAGTCTTGAGTATCAATCAAATTAATACCACTGTTTTTGTATCATTTTTTATATATTGACATAGGTTGACCAAGCTTATGATTCTGTTTGTTAGGGTTCTTGTATAAGGTCATATATTTCATTATTTACTACAGTATTATTCTAGTAAGATGCTGGAATTCTGAAAGTTTGGATTGCAACATGTTTTTGACGGTATAACTATGTTTTAGGTATTAAATGTGTCAATAATATGTTAAAGCATTTGCTATTGAAGACTAAAGGGCAACTGGGCGAGATGTAATCTGGGGGGGGAAATCATCTGCCATGATGAAACTGTCATTTACTGTTAATAAACTTGTTCAAGTTGTACCCGCTTGTTATATCGTACAGAAATCTTCCAGGTTCACATATCATTTTAGTAGCTGTTCAAACAGTTATAATGTGCTGGGCTAAAATGTAGATTTGTTCCGGTAGCTTTGACCGTTGCCGGCCCCCCCGGACCTCCTGGACCTTCGGGACCTTCGGGTAGCTCTTCATCTGTAAGTGAACTTGTTTCTTCTCATGGAGCAGAAAATATAATATATGCAAAAAATAGATCTGATCAACAAGCCCTGGAGGACAACCAAGGCCATTTCATTATGTTGAAACAACAGTGATACACCAGCATGCAGGGCCGTGGGAAGGGTGGAGGACAGGGGATCTGCACTTCCACAAGATTAAATACAAATATAATTTTAAAAAAAATGAATTTTCAGCCTTGATGTAACAACATTCATAATTAAGTAAAGATAACACCCTTTTCACCCCGGTTACATTTTCCATTTGCCCTGTACGATGGGCGCTTTAAGTGATGAAAGTGGGGGATGTTGGCTTATCAGGCGCCCGCAGCTCACAGCCAGCGTGAGAGAGAGATAGAGAGAGAGAGGGAGTGCACCTGTACCGGCGGGGAATGTTGTTAGCTTCTGCTGCGCTAACGGATATAAGAAGCTGTTTCTACAATAATGTGGAGGGAGAGTTCTGTCCTATCAGACTGAGAGGCTCAGTGAGGTAAAGGACTCTGAGTGTTTAGATAGTTCACTTTAGTCTAAGTTATCTCAGTGGGTCTCAAACGTTTTGATCACAATTTATGTAAACAAATATTTCCAAGGCACACCTTTATAATTATTAGGATAAATAAAAACAGGTTTGAAATCATTCCAATGTATACTATAGGACAGTAAACCAAAAATATTGTTTAAAACTGGAGAGATTTAAAAATATACATAAATAAATAAATGTTAACTGATGAGATATAAATGAACCACAAAAATAAAACAAGTTAGCCTACATTTATTTGTTATTTGCTATGGAAGGTCATCGGTTATGTTCACATACTTATTTGATTATTAAAATGCAAACCGATCTTTTTCATATGGGTGTTTAGAGTTGTAACCCCTAGATCAGTCCCTAGTAATTGGGCACTCAAAGTGCACCAGATTGAAGAATTTTACTTTAAAATGTTAAAAACAATCTTCCCGGGGGGGCACCCCCGGACCCCCCTAGACGATGTGAAGTCCACCCCCCAATTAAAACATGTTCAATGTTCATGCAATACTAAATAGTATACATTTGAAGCCTTTTTATATAAGCTGTCCACCATGTCAATATGTTTCTCTGTTTGTAGTGTCTTTTGTAGAGGTTTTTCATTGCCAGCTAAAATCTTGCCTATAGGGCAGCAAATTGGTCAAAACCGGCCCTGGTGTCATCCCCACAGCACCCCCCATTTGAAACATGTTCCCACGGCTATGCCAGCATGCTCTTCACATTTGAGTGATTTCACAATTTCATTAGAATAACAAGTTTCCAGAGATGGTTTGAGTTTTTCTCCTCTCTTTTTTCTTCAGATGAAGACATTTACGTCCCGTGAGAGTATGATGCAGCACACGGTCAGAGACGCAGAGGGAACCATGGCCTACGTCACGTCAACAGGAAGTCTCTTCATCAAAGTCTCTCAGGGCTGGAAAGAGATCCAGGTATTTAGAAATCTGACATCTAATCACTCTGTGCTTAAGATAAGCACTGATCTCAATACCAAAGCAAATTTAGAAGCACAAGAGAGCAGGGCCTTTTAACCCTGGGTACTGAAAACTTTTTTAAATGTACAGTCTCACTATTTGGGAAAATCTTCTATCATTAAAGAAGGAAGGGTTTGACAAAATTCTCTTTATTGATACAAATCAAGCGTATTTCATGAAACAAAGTTGAAGTGGACTTTGACGGCTATTAGTTGTACTTACAGCACATTTAATATTAAGAAAGCATGAGCTCAAATTACACAAATGACATGTAATGCTTAATTTTTCTGTGTTTTATCTACAGCTTGGAAGTCTGACCTACCTCTCCAATAACATTATCCCTCAAGATGAGGTACTTTAAAAAAAAATGTCATTGCTTTTGCCGAGTAAAAGAAACAATATTTATATGCAGTATTTATCCAATTAACATGTATTTTTATTATTCGTTTAGCCTCGCATTTCATATCAGATAAGAGGAGAGACGATGGAAAGAATACGTTCCGTTAATGAAAGGGTGAGTGCCATGAGTGGTGGAATTCAAAGGAACTGCTTGCTTTTTACTCCGCTACAATTACCTGACAGCCTAAATAACAGATATTCGGTATCAATAACCATCTTCTCCCCCTGCAGCTGACCCTGGTGGCTCTGAACCAGCCTCACTCGGGTCACATGACGGGGCTAGACACGGCCGACCGCCTGTGCTACGAGCAGGCCAAGGCCATGGGTCTGGCTCCAAACTACCGCGCCTTCATTTCCTCCAACAGGCAGGACCTGGTTCACGTGGTCTATCCCGGGTTCAGGGAGAATCTGCCAGTGACCAACCTCAGGGTGAGTCAGCCACCTTGCTCCGTTTAGATTAGATGTAAATGATTGATCCCAAACTGGGACATGTTGTTGTTGCAGCAGCTTGTTAACAAGGCAAAGTCGAAATGTCAAAAGGGTTTGGGTTGGAATTAGAAAATGTGTAAGGTGTATATCAAATTTCTGAGAATTACTTTGTAAGAAGCAACTTTTAATGGCACTTTCTAGATAGGGATATTATGGCATCAGTAGTCTCAACACTTTGTACAGAAGTAAACAACAGAAATGGGACTTATTTGCATTAAAGTTGCGTCATGCTGTATCCCTCCACAGACAAGTGGCTGTATCTAACTCACTCTGCGTCTTCTTTTCAGGGAGATGTGATGTTTAGAAACTGGCGAGAAATCTTCACAGGCGACGGGGGGCCGCTGGATGCCAGAATACCCCTCTACTCCTTTGACGGTCGGGACGTTATAGCTGATCCTTTCTGGTAAGCTAATGGTTTTCTGTTCATTCAGTCAATCATTTACGCTTTGTATATATAGTAGGGATGTAACGATATACCGAATATCGCAGTATCGCGGTAAATAAACTTCCCAATACCGTCGTGAGACTGACTAAATCTACCGCGATTTAAAAAAAAAAAAAAGAATCTTTTTTTTTTTTTTTTTTTTTAAACACTTTTTTTTTTTTAAACTTTATTTAACCAGGTGGTCCCATTGAGATCATCGATCTCTTTTTCAAGAGAGACCTGTCCAACATGGCAGCAAGTAGGTTACAACACGAAAATAAAACAACAGATAACACAAAAGGACATCGTATTTACAGGGCTACATGTACACACCTAGAGACATTGACAAGTACCAACCATGATATCTCGCCATGTCAATAAGCCTGGCGTTAGACTTTTTCGCTGTCCGTCATTTTGACAGACAGGATCGTAAAATATCCGTCATAATCCCTTATTACCCGTCGGGTCTGAACAGTTCAAGATAGAGCATGCTCATGAACTGTCAACGGGGGGTGGGGGGGCGGTGTTATGCCGTGTGTGCATGCACCTCGCGGGACGCGCACAGCGTAAAGCAAAATCTCCCAGACATGTATTGATCTGTACGGCAAAGTACGGTTTGGAAACTATATCATTTCCTTTTGGAGGGCATGCATAACACGGCATAACACCAGAGCCTGGCTGCGGGGAAACGTTGGCGCTGTTCCGATTTTGTTCTAATCTGTCAAAATTACAGACTGCTTTCAGATTTTTCCGTCATTGTTAAATAAAATATTCGATTAACGCGACCACTGGTGTCCCAGCAACATCAGTACCAAGCGAGAGAGTTTTTTCCAGAGCAGGGGATATTGTAAATGCCCAAACATCCCAGCTTATAAATACCTGGAAATGTGGACATTCTCCTAAAAACCTGTCTGATGATGCTGAGTGAGTGACTAGTGAGTTTGAGTTGAGTTACTTGAAAAACTAAAGTGAAACTTGATTTATTTTATTGCAGGGTCTGATTATTAAATGTCCTTGTTTATTTGTGAGATGCAGTGGCATAAAGAAAATGCTTACTTTGTTTGGTAGTACTAGTAGGTACAAAAACACTGGTTTTCTTGTTCCAGTCTTTTACTGTCACTTTGTTTTTGACACTTTAAAATACTGCTATCCTACAAAAATGCTGTAAAAATCAGATTTATTATGTAATAAAGAAACATTTTCCGAGTAACATTTTTTTTATTGAAAATAAAAAAAAATAATGAATTTTTTTTTTCTTACCTTTATTATTCAATATCACGATAAATACCGTACCGTGGACTTGTTATCGCGATATTATCGTGCTGTGAGTTTTTGGTATCGTTACATCCCTAATATATAGCACTTTTCATACACAAAAGCTGGGTGCAACAAGTATGAATATTAGTATTAATTAGATATTAATGCTGAATTGCACATTAAAGGTAAACGATTAACAGCACATTTTGAAAATAGATAGGAACAAGACCACAGTGCCACAGTGACGCGTCCTAAAACCCGGAAGTAAGTTAGCATTTTACCACATACGGTTCCTTCGACAAAAACCAATGCAATTTCTCCTTAGGATTTTGGAAAATAGCTCAAATCTAATCGATAGATTTATGATTCGAAAATTATAAAATTAGGGTAGACATGTGGATATTATCCGCCTGAACAAAACATGATCTGTCTCTTCCATGTGTGTCAACCACAGACCTTATTTCCAGCTATTTTCCAAAATCCTATTGATTGAAATTGCATTGGTTTTTGTCGAAGGAACCGGAAGGTGTTTACTTCCGGGTTTTAGGACGCGTCACTGTGGCACTCTATTAAGAGCTTAACAAATAATTAACCAATCTGTTCATAGGCAGTACATTTTCAATATATTCTGATGTCCTGTCGCCCCTCCTCCAGGCCTCAGAAGAGCATGTGGCACGGCTCCAGCTCCAGGGGTCTCCGGGTGGTGGACAAACACTGCGAGACGTGGCGGGCAGACCACATGTCCGTCATGGGGCAGTCCTCCAGCCTGACCTCAGGTCTGCTCCTGGGCCAGCAGACCAGGAGCTGCTCCAACCAATACATCGTTCTGTGCATCGAGACTCACAAAACCCTTTAAACAAACTCCTTTTGTGGAAAGATCCAAATTTGTGCCTGTTTAAAAAAACATCCCCACATGATATCTCCTCATTTTCAACCCGGTGGCACATAATGTAAAACAGCAGCAGTACCTGTACTTATCCATGACGAAAAGGAAAATTAATGACATCCCGAGAAGCACGGTAAAGCTTTATTTATGTTGAAATGATTCACACGGCACCTTTAACTTCAACGTCACTTTACGACTTGTAAATAAAACATAAAGTAACATAAGCAGGATTCCCCCCCCCCCCCCCCCCCATAGTCACTGAGGTGTGTCGAGGAGAGGATGTCTCTTTCTAGTTTTTAGTCTCTTTGTTCAGCAAGAGACTGAAGACGTGCAGCGGTCGCAGGATTCTGCACCGGTCCGGGGAAAAACGTTTGTACAAATGATCGATTTCCAAAGACTTTTGTGATGGAAGCATAAATGGCTTCTTTGATTGCTTCCAGTACTTAGAGCACACAGCAGTGTTGCCACCAAAGTCCTGTTTTGATGCACTGTACTTTATTTTATCTAGTTTAACATTTTCATATTTTGTTTGTGTCGTAGCTTTTCATACATCTCACACCTTAGCAGCTTTTCCTCTCAATAGGCTATTTAATTTAAAATCAATGATTTATTTATGCTGTCACATAACATGAAATCAGATGAGTCAATTTAAGAATGTAATTTATCGTTTGTTGTTTGTCAAATGACTGTATCTTCTAACTCTTTGCCTTTTTTTCTATTTTTTGTACATTTTTTAATGTTTTTAGTTTTCTGCACAATGTCAAAAAAATTCCATCTAGTGTAGGGATACAATTAATTAATGTCATACTAAAACAAAGAAGACTAACAAAATATTTTTTAAGGGAGAAAATCACATGTGTTTGTATAAATATTGGTTCTTTGTTAAATAAAGTTTTCTTTTCATAATCTGGTCTTCTTTTATTCTGAATTCAGTCAAAATTGAAAAGTGCAAATATCTGCAAGGTGTGTCTGAAATGTTGTGGGAATAAGTGTTCATTTTCCTAGCCCTATAAAGTAAAACTCTTTAGTCTTCTTAATATACAAAATAAACTGACAAAAGTCAAGGAGATACGTATTGGGTTAAGGTCCGACAGACACAGGAAAGATTGTGAGTCCACTACCTATGCTACGGTGGCGTAGTAGCCCTCACTGCAGTGCGCAGTACCTCGAGGCCCCTCCTTCTCAACCTCAAGATCGTCCCTACTTCTCAACCTTTGAGACACGTGACGGGACGCTCCTCCTTCTCAACCTTTGAGGCACGTGACGTCCCGACTCCCGTGTTGTGTACTTACCCAGTCACAAAAGTAACATATTATATCTTATATTATTAATATATATATAATTCTGATGTCTGTGGTTATTTAAACATTCCCTGATAAACGTTATTTCAGCGTCAATAAATGAGTGTTAATCTCAGTGTGTTTAGTGTGCAACATCACATGTCAATTCACCTTCAATTCACGGTTCTCAAAACGTTAGCCACTAATGTTTTCGGCTAGCTAATGCTAGCCGGAAATGAAGAATTTTCAGAATAAAAGTGTTAAATGAATAGTTAGTGTGAACTTCCGGTGTTTTCAGAATAAAACTGCTTTATATTAAAACCCTGTATTTAATTTAAATTACGTCGTATCAACATTGATTTTAATTTCTTACAGTAGGAGAGGTTTTGGGGTTTAGGTTTGGGAGGGAGGAAGGAAGATCAGGATTAGTTAAAAAGGTAGGATGGGGGGAAGGGAAGGGATAGATTGAAGGGAGGGAAGAGAACTGCTACCCCGGAAACAGGATGCAACGCGTCATCAGTGAAGCTCGTCACGTGCCTCAAAGGTTGAGAAGGAGGGGCGTTGAGGCTCCGCCCATGTTGAGCTCCCGCCCATCTTGAGGTACTGCGCACTGCAGTGAGGCGCTTCTCACGGTGGCTGCCTACGGTGGCCGGCAGGTGCAAACGCGGAACAACGGCCCAAAACGCATACATTAGCAGGAAACACGTGCAAATAATTAAATGAAAAACAAACAAACCCTGAAAACAAATACAACAGAAAAACGCTGCATTTAAAGAAATGATGCAAATACAACACACAAACCCCGAAAACAAACGCAACAAAAAAACGCTGCCCGATATGCAAATCCCAAAGCACATACAAATCCCAAAACACATACAAAAAAAAAACATTCCGGAAGTGCTCCAGGCCTCTAGGGGGCGCGCTACGTGGAACAGATTGATGTATAGAATGGAATATTAGTCCGACGGTGTTGTTATCAGCTGTTCCACCATGGTTGCTACCTCAACCTATAGAAAAGTTTACGCGACAAACCACGGGTAGCGCCATAACCCTACACAAATGCACTTCATTTCCGCCGGAAGTCTTTTGCACAGCGTCTGTCGATGTAAACCGGTGTAAACAGTCAGACGGGCACTGGTGTAAACACAGCGATTTCGATGCTAACAGTGATGCTAGCTTGGGAACACGATTCTACTTCTTTGACTGGAGATGGCGTTACTCTCCCCCACCCGAATTCAGTGCAAAACTGGGAGGATAACATGACGACGTGGCCCAGCATAACGTACAGCAAAATGTGCTCCTACTTCGTTAAATCCATGGCAATAGATGGAAAAGCAATGGACAGTCTGAAGGCATATCATAAGGCTGCGCACATTCTACTTTGCCCACATGCTCCCGAAAATTGTTGACGATTTTGTTGAGGGAAGGTTACAGTTCTGCAGTAAATATCTCAGCATTTTAAAACCAAAATAAACTGCCTTATTTAGGTCATGCCCACAGGAGCCAACAGTTGTCTGTTGTTTACATAATGCACAATTTACATGATCTCTTTATGCTGTGCAATATATCATATGTGCCTGTACTGTTTGAGTGAAAATAAAGTTTGATGTAATTTAATTTCATTATTGCACTGTTATTGCATTATTGCATTTCATATGTTCCTTAGAGTGCTACAATTTCTTTTAACACAGTTCATCATTCATATTAAGCTCATACTGTACATAAATAACACTGAATGAATTAATTGTTTAGAGGAAACTAAAGAAATGGCTTCAACAAGAAAGATCACATGTTTAATCCTAACAGGTATTACAAATTAAAATATAAAAGCAGCCCACACAATTACATCACTATGAAAATATTCATATATAATATTAAAAAATACAATGCATGCAGTATTTGTTGTGTTTATCTGTATTTAATGAACAACATGGCTGGGTGCTGGGTGCTGGTTTGTGGTCGTAGCACTCTCTATCTAACCACTCGTTCAGGTGCTTTCTCGAGTGATTGCAACCAACTACCGCACACGTAGTTCCCGAACCACTTTTCTTCATGTTGTAATTGTTATATCCTCTTTGTCTCTGCGATATCAGTGCTTTGTCGGCACAACGGAACTAGCTAGCAAAACAAACCCAGTCCGCCAAAACGGAAGTGCATTGCATCGAAGGGAGGAGTTCAGGATGTAGAGCGGAAACGGCTCAATAACTTGTGTATAGTAGATTTATCATTATTGAAACGGTTACAATCAATGAAAAACAAAATCAATGTACAGGCTTATGTGAACACTGTTCTACATGAACAATATGGGCAGTTTATACAAATATTTAAAATCCAGAAAATGGTCTAACTAGTTGTGCATTTTATGTCCCTGAGTTAAAAGTCAAAGTGGGAAAGCGTACAAGTGATCACATTGCAGTATATACAGTAGAGATGATGGCTATCTCTCTAGCACTTCAGTGGGTAGAGGAAATACAGCCAATGCGAGTGGTCATTTGCTCTGACTCCAGTGCAGCTCTTGAGAGTATAAACAACTTCTCTTCAGAATGTCGTCAGGATATTTTACATGACATTTTACACATCATGTTTAGGTTAGTTCATCTGGGAATTGTTGTGCAATTTTTGTGGGTTCCAGTGCATGTGGGTATTAGAGGGAATGAAGTAGTGGATCAACTGGCAAAATGTGGTTTGAAAGCAAACCAGATTGATATTATGCTGCCCATCAGTAGAGCAGAAGTCAAATATTTTACAAAAGTGGTTATCAAGCAACAATGGCAAAAACTATGGGACAGTAAAACCAAAGGAAGACATTTATACCAGATACAAAGGGAAGTAGGAACAGGAAGCATTTGGGGTAGTAGTAGAAGAGAGCAGAGCATTAACAGCAGGATAAAATTGGGACACTCAGGATTAAACTCATCACTGCATCTGATTGGAAAACATCCAAATGGCAATTGTGATGGTTGCCAACAACCAGAGACAATACATCATGTATTTTTTAGCTGCCCGGATTATAACAGACAAAGATTCATTCTGAAAACTGCACTGGAACAACTCAACGTCAAGGACATGGATTTCAAGTCAATATACGAAAGTAAATCAAGAAATGAAGCAAACAAGCTGATCTTCAAATTCCTCAAAAGCACTGGTCTGAGGACAAGGATTTAGTATGAACATTTAATAACTCAACAGTAGGTGGCGATATATGCTCCAAGTGGAAGCGATTCGCCATTTAAGAGAAGAAGAAGATGATTGATGTATGACCAGACATAGAGAGAATCAACAAAAGTGATGGCAATCGGAGGAAAGAAAGTTCAGAGAGAGTGGAGAAATATATAAGAAGGTACGTTTTGTTTTGTTTTTATACATATAGCGTCATATTTATATAGCTAGCGTTAGCGTGCCTAACTACTACAGGTCCATGAGAAAGCATGAAAAGCCTCACGATCTCAGAGTAGGGAAGAAAATAATACATTTGCTCACACAATTTATTTTCGTTTTGTAACCCTCTCGTGTAAAATGATAAATACATTAGCTAAACCCAAACTTAGCTTTCATCAAAGATTCCTAATGAGAGGTTAAAAACCGTCCCTGCTTTCATGGAAACCCCAGAAACTGGTTGTGACGGCTGCTGTTCTTTACTGAATGGTTAGTATAATCCGTGTAGGGTCCAATTATTTGTATTGGCCAGTGTTAGGCAAGTGCTGGTTTTGCACCCTACATCTATGTTAAGCTTTTCAACGTTCTACTGACACTATTTTATGTAGTTATAATATAAGATAATAAATTGAGAGAGCCGAGACAGGCTATATTATCTTTTTGAATGTCCTTAAATTACAGTATTCCAAACAGCAGAACTTCTGTGTATGTGATGTGACTGATAACCTGACATGGTTTAGCCTTTTCCCACACCTATTACTTGCCTGATCAGCCTGCTCTCAGCTTTCTCCTTTTTCTGTGTTGTATTGAAGCAGTGTCCTAAATCTAAAATGACTGACGTTTTTGTTTTAATGTGTAGATTGTCTTTGAGAACTGCTCACCTGTGGAGTTTGCAGTGGCAGGGTGTTCCTGTGTAGCTGGAACAGCACTCTGCAACCACAATGTTGCACTGCTGTTCCAGACCGCACACTACTCTACACTCAACCTGGCTGCTGTACCCCCTGTCCTCAGCTGCACTGAAACAGAGCAGCGATGGCACAAAACAAGAACCATGGTAAGTACAGTATGTGTTCACAACCAATCCACGGTTTAATGAGTATTTCCTTTGTGCCAAGAGCTGATTTAGTATGTTGCATCAATGACCATTTCAATGAATTTGACAATTATTTTGTGTAATTAATAGGGTGTGAAACCAGACAGAGTGAGTGACATGGTGTTCATTTCCACAATGATATTTGTTTTGGTATTTGTTTTCAAGGTTTGTTTGTTTTTCATTTCATTATTTGCACGTGTTTCCTGCTAATGTATGCGTTTTGGGCCGTTGTTCCGTGTTTGCACCTGCCGGCCACCTTACTATGCCAATAGAAAATGTGTTTTAAAAACAAAGCCTTTTTAGAAGGTAAGACTTCCTGTAAACAACCAAACTATTCATACAAGCTGGTGAATTACAGCTGGTGACAAAAGGAGCTGAACCCTGGAAAGAATCTAAGATGGGGACTAGTTTAACTGGTTGTATCCGCTGTCAAGAAAAAACAAGGAATGCATGTTAAACGGCATATTCTGTGTGAGAGAAACAAGTTTGGCCATTTCACACGAAGGGATCCCAGGTACTGTAAAGGTTTTATCTCTTTCATTCTGTGTTTTATCAAAAAGCTGGACCCAATTTAAACGCATTACATTTTATGAGAAGTTTAGTATGTCTTCCATTTTGCAGGTGTTCATTTAAAACAAAGGACTTTGCGAAAAAGGTACCAATAGCCCAGGATTTGTATATCCTTGTCCCCTTGTGTAAGCAATTGGACAAAGATCAGAGACTGAGCCCAAAAAACGTTGTTCTTTTAGTTTTCTGTTTGTTCCAATGAATATGGTAAAGGCTCAGTAGCTGCCTGTGAGCTTAGTTTTGCACCAAAGGTTAAAGGTTGTGTAAAAAAAACTGTGATGCTCTTCAAACATGTTTTCCTTCCAAAGGTCTCGCATTAAACAAAAAAACCTCCAAAAGTAGGTTTGTACTCTGTAGATACAGCAGCAGTGGAAGGTGATTTCTTCAGGTTGACATGAAGGCATTCCAGGTACTGTAACCTTTATTGTTTTCCTTTGTTTGGTTTATAACCAAATAGTTGACCTAGTTTAACCATGTCATGTTATTTGGCTGTGAAGATGCTGTTTGTGCTCCTCCTGGCTGCTGCAGCCGAGGGCCATTCGCTGCACTTTGGAAAGTGCCCCCATCCTCCGGTTCAACAGGACTTCAACGTTTCCAAGGTAAAATACAATAATGTAAATCTCTGCTTTTATTGACGTGTTTGAACTGCTCCATTTGTGCAGAGTCCACATTCTTTCTTTTTTGACATGTAGAGTATTATTATTATATCATAGGTCGTTTTAGTGTCCTATTGAGTCAATCATGGAATTCACAACAGCTGCATGTACATTTTTAAATGTTTGATATTACCATTAAACTTGCCCAGTTGTATACTTGATGAATTTAAGAAAGATCTACATGCTCAAATAGACAAAGTTAGTCTAATATTCACTTGTGTATTTTTTAATGTTTCCTTTCTTTCCACTAGCAAGATGAACCAGTTTGTTAATGATTCTGGATGCTGATAACAATCTGTGTTCTCTTCTCATTAGTACATGGGAACCTGGTATGAGATAGAGAAGCTCCCCGCTCCGTTTGAAAAAGGAACATGTAACCAAGCCACATACAGTCTGCTGAGCGATGGGACCGTCAAAGTTCTCAACGCAGAGCTGCTGTAAGGATGGAGTTAAAAACTATATTTCAAACCTTGTTTTTTAGCTAAAAGTTGCCTTTTGCATGGGAACAAATATGTGTGTAATGCATGTCTTTTACTCTCTCTATCTCCCTCTCTCCTCAGGTCTAACGGGAAGATTAATTCAATTGAGGGTGTTGCCAAAGTTAAAAACTCAACCCAACCTGCTATTCTGGATTTGAGCTTCTTCAAAGGTAAATATACTGTGGATATGTTTACTTTTAGTTTTTAAAGGAGCCAGTTCGTGTGAATTACAGGGGAAAAACTAAAAGTATAGCATGTCAAAACTAAAACCCAGAAATGAGTTGGCATGTGACGATCCGGTTCCCTCGACTGTTTTTGGATGTGTTTTTGTTTAGAAGCCTGGAAAAACGAGTTAGGTTAAGGTGGATTTTGTTCTGTGACATAAGAGAGGTCAGTAAATGCCTTACTGTTGAATTTTAAAATGGAGATTGCCTTACCCTAGTGTCTGTAGCCTTGTGGGGCCAACTTCTAGGTTACAAAAATAACAGTCATCACTGTCCCACTTTACAGGAGGACCTTACATAACTTTAATTCTGTCCATGTCTGTGTGCAGAAGTTCCAGACAGTCCCTACTGGGTGCTCTCCACCGACTACCAGTCGTATTCTCTGGTGTACTCCTGTACTGATTACTACGGCTCATACCACATCAACTTCGCTTGGATCCTGGCTCGCACTCGGGTGTTGAATAAGGAAGTCGTCAGTCAGTTACATGATGAGTTGGTTTCTGCTCGGGTCAACATAAGCAAACTTTTAGTCAGCGATCAGGCTGGATGTGAGCGGAACAAAGGTAAGAACAATGTGCTTCATACATACTGGCTATTGGGGGAGTTTTGTTTGCCTTTAATCAGGATGCATTTTTTTGCTGTATTATATTTGTAATGGTCAGTGTAATAATAATGTTCTAATATTGTGTTATGTTGTGGGTTCCATCTCTGTGGTTTGCATGTCCAATTTAAACATGAACATAAACTCAGAAATCATATTATTTATAATCCCAACATTTGAAAAAAAAGATTTAAAAAAGAACATAATTACATCCTAGGTTGAACTGACAGATGTTTGTTTTTGAAGTTGTAAAGATGCATTTTTTGAACAGCAACTATTTTTAAATAAATATATTTTATGTCATTGTCGAGGTCAATCATTCTGTTCATAAAATAATCCGTGTATCTACCGTCCAATTGTTTTTCTTTATTAAACACGTAAACGGAAGAGCGTCTGAGAGGCGTTTTTGCTTTTTACCTTACGAAGTGGTCAAATGGTCATTGGAGCGAGGGGCGGGGCCAAACTCACGGAAGTGATTTCAAAACAAAAGCACTCGTTTGCTAAAATAACACTTTGAATCACTGCAGTATCCTGCTGAAGGACCGGTGATTATTATAAACAAGGGGAATTTAGCGATCACAACGGAAACGACCAAGACACATATTGAGCCCAGAAAATTGATGTTATTAAGGGCTGTAAATATAATAAGCATATGTCTAAAATGGACAACATTGTTAGGAGATTTAAACTATACAGCGATTCTGCACTGCGGTCAACTCAGCCGTCTCTCGCGTTTTTTTCTTCAAATCAGCTGCTCTTCATCATTCCTGCTATATTTGACGAGTGATACAAATATGTTTTACCTCAAGTTCTTAAGGAAACTGATACTGTTGGACTCGGTTCTAGTTTGACTTCTACCAGAAATAAAATGAAGTACTTTTGCTGTGTAGCTACTTTGTGAGTAATCCTCTGTCAGAGTCCCCTCCATAGTACATAATGCATGTTTTTCTGCTATCTTTGACGAGTGATAAAAATATAATTTTAGCATTAGTTCTTAATGAAATTGATACTGTTTGACTTTGTATTAGTTAACCTACTACTTGCAATACATTGAAGTACTTTTACTGTGTATTTTTTGAGAAATCCTCTGTCAAAGTCCCCTGCTGAGAACACAATCAAGCCACTTCTGCTAAGTTTGATGAGGGAATTCTTTTTTGTTGCCATTAGTTCTTCTTGAGATTGATCCTGTTGGACTCAGTACTAGTGAAACTACCCCCATAAGTACTATGAAGTACTTACTGTGTACTTTTCCAGTACTCCTCTGTCAAAGTCCCCTCCTGAGAACAAGAATGCATGTTTCTCTGCTATTTTGAATAAGTGTCAAAAAACCTTTCTTCATGAGACTGATATTGTTGGACTGCTCTCAATTGTTTTTTGTTTCTACACGGACCACTATTGCGGTAAGCATGTTGTAACTTCCGGTTGTTGTTTTCATCTCCGGGTATCCCGTGTGCCTGTTCTGTTGCTGATAGCTTATTATCTTAACTTTAATCTATCGTTTTAAAACTCTTGATCACGGCAACTGCCTGACGTTTTAATCACACGTTACTACAGCTTAAGCACTCACAACTCTCCTTCTCTTAGCGACTGTAACTCCACAGTTGCCTATACTCTTTTCGGGTTTGCTAACGGTAGCTACTTTAGCTTGATAGCTAGCCATGGCTCTTTCCCCACCCTCGGGTGCTATTTCCTGCTCTAACTGTGTCATGTTTGGTTACTTCCCTACCTCCTTTACTGGTACCGATACATGTGTTAAATGTAGTATAGTTGTTAGGTTGGAGGCGGGAATCATAGCCATAGAAGCCCGGCTCCGCATCTTAGAAAGTAACTCAGCTACAGTAAAGCCCATGTTAGCCGGTGCGGACCGGCAAAAGGTAGCTCCTCTTAGCCGTCCCCCGGCAACTCCCGAGCAGCAGGGAGAATGGGTGACTGTTCAGAAGGGACATAACGCGAAACCCGCAGGTCCCCACCAACCCGTTCACGTATCTAACAGATATTCCCCACTCAGCGAGACACCTGCTGAGAAGCCAACTCTGGTTATTGGTAGCTCTATTATGAGACACGTGAATTTAGAGACCGAAGCGTCCACAGTCACATGCATTCCGGGGGCCAGAGCGGGCGACGTTGAGGCGCATCTTAAACTGCTGGCTAAAAATAAACGTAAATACAGTAGGATTGATTCACGTCGGTGGTAATTATATTTGTTTACGCCAATCAGAATGCACCAAACTTAATGTGGCGTCGGTGTGTAGTTATGCTAAAACAATGTCGGACACCGTAATCTTCTCTGGTCCCCTCCCCAATCTGATCAATGATGACATGTATAGCCGCAAGTCATCATTTCAGCACTGGTTGTCTTGGTGGTGCCCAGCAAACAATGTGGACTTCGTAAATAATTGGACAGCCTTCTGGGGAAAACCTGTTCTGATTAAGAGAGACGGCATTCATCCTACTTTGGAAGGTGCAAATCTCATTTCGGCAAACATTTCAGGGCTTTGTGGACTTAATCCATGACAAACTGGAGTTGAGACCAGGAGGCAGAGTCGCAGTCTTACACGCTTCTCTGCACTCTCTCCTGGGCAGTCATCCATAGGAATCCCGAACCCAATAAAATACCCAATATTAACGGTGTGTGTGTCTGCCCAAGGACAATTTAAGGTAAAACCTAATAGAGGTGTCATACATAATAACCTAATAAAAGTAAATGTAACAACTACTACAGTGCAACAAAACAGGAAGATTAAATGTGGTCTCTTAAACATAAGATCTCTAGCATCTAAAGCAATATTGGTAAATGATTTAATATCAAATTATAATATTGATATATGCTGTCTCACTGAAACTTGGTTGAGACATGAAGAATATGTCAGCATAAATGAGGCCACTCCACCCAGTCATATCAATACTCATATTGCCCGAGGCACGGGCCGAGGAGGTGGAGTTGCAGCAACCTTTGACTCAAGTTTACTTATCAATACTAAACAAAAATTAAATTATACCTCCTTTTGAAAGCCTCGTTTTTAGTCTTACGCATCCGACCTGGAAAACTTTGCAGCCAATCTTATTTGTTACAGTGTACCGTGCACCAGGTCCTTATTCAGTATTCGTATCAGAATTCTCTGAGTTTTTATCAGCTTTGGTACTTAAAACAGATAAAGTAATTATCGTAGGTGACTTTAATATTCATGTTGACGATAATAAAAATAGCCTTAATGTTGCATTTAACTCTATATTAGATTCTGTTGGTTTCTGTCTGAGTGTAAATAAACCAACCCACTGCTATAATCACACTCTTGACCTTGTTCTGACTTATGGTATTGAAATTGAGCAGCTATTAGTTGAACCGCATAATCCTGCTTTATCCGACCATTTCTTAGTAACTTTTGAAGTACTGTTACTAGACTACAAAGCATTAGTCAAAAGCTCCTGCAGCAGAAACCTATCTGTTAGTGCTATAGCCAAATTTAAGGAAGAGATTCCACCAATACTTAACTCGATAGCATGTCTGCATGTAAGGGAGGAAACTTATACAAAATGTACACCACCCCAAATTGATCATGTTGTTGATAGTGCTACAGATGCGCTGCGAATAAAATTAGACTCTGTTGCTCCTTTGAAAAAGAAGAAAATAAAATAACATAGATTAGCTCCATGGCATAATGCCGAAACCCGCAAAATAAAGCAAAAGTCGAGACAACTTGAAAAGATATGGCGTTCCACTAAACTTGAAGAATCTCGTTTAATTTGGCATATTACTCTCAATGAATATAAGAAAGCACTGCGTAAAGCGAGAGCAGCATACTACTCTTCATTAATAGATGAGAATAAGAATAATGCAAGATTTCTTTTCAGCACTGTAGCCAGGCTGACACTGAGCCACAGCTCGATTGAGCCTTCTATTCCCATAGCACTCAGTAGTAATGATTTTATGTGCTTTTTTAACGATAAAATTGTTACTCTTAGAAACAAAATCAATGACCTCTTGCCTTTGACCAGTATAGTGTTATCAACAGCTCCCGGAAACGTAAATTCTAATATTACACTAGATAGTAAACTAGAATGCTTTTCAGTCATAAACCTTGAACAATTAAATTCAATGATTCTCTCTTCTAAACCATCAACGTGTATCTTAGACCCAATTCCAACTAAGCTGTTAAAATAAGTTTTCCCATTAATTAGCACTTCTTTATTAAATATTATGAATATGTCTTTATTATCAGGCTATGTTCCACAATCATTCAAAGTAGCAGTGATAAAACCGCTTCTTAAAAAGCACAACCTCGATCCTGAGGTTTTAGCCAACTATAGACCTATTTCTAATCTTCCGTTCCTCTCAAAAATTCTTGAGAAAGCAGTCGCAAAACAGCTGTGTGATTACTTTAAAAACTATGATTTATTTGAAGATTTACAGTCTGGCTTTAGAACACATCATAGCACAGAGACAGCTCTGGTTAAAGTCACAAATGACATTCTAATAGCCTCAGACAAGGGACTTGTCTCTATTCTTGTTTTGCTAAATCTCAGTGCTGCATTTGATACTATCGACCATGATATCCTATTGCAAAGACTAGAGCACTTAGTTGGCATACAGGGAACTGCTTTAGGCTGGTTTAGGTCCTATCTATCTGAACACTCTCAGTTTGTACGTGTCAACGATGAATCTTCCACGCAAACCAAAGATAGCCATGGAGTGCCACAGGGCTCAGTGCTCGGACCTATTTTGTTCATATTATATATGCTTCCGTTAGGCAATATTATAAGGAATCATTCTGTAAACTTTCATTGTTATGCGGATGATACTCAACTATATTTATCAATCAAACCTGATGAAATATTAATCATCTAAATAAAATTCAAGACTGCCTCAAGGACTTAAAAACGTGCATGACCTTACATTTTTTGATGTTAAACACGACCAAAACTGAAGTTATTGTACTTGGCCCGAAGAATCTACGAAACAAATGATCTAAAGATATACTAACTATGGATGGCTTTAATTTGGCTTCCAGTGAGACTGTAAGGAATATTGGTGTTATATTTGATCAGGATTTATCCTTTAACACCCACATAAAATCAATTTCAAGGACCGCCTACTTCCATCTACATAACATTGCAAAAATCAGGCATATCTTGCCTCAAAACGATGCAGAGAAACTAGTCCATGCATTTGTTACTTCAAGGCTGGATTATTGTAACTCCTTATTATCAGGGTGTACCAAGAAGTCAGTCAAGTCGCTTCAGCTGATTCAAAATGCTGCAGCTCGTGTACTAACCAGAGTTAGGAAAAGGGACCACATTACTCCTGTTCTGGCTGCCTTACACTGGCTCCCTATAGAACACTGGATAGAATTTAAAATTCTTCTTCTCGCCTACAAAGCCCTTAATGGGCAGGCGCCATCTTACCTTAAAGAACTCATTATACCCTACTGTCCTACTAGGGCATTGCGTTCCAAGAATGCAGGGTTGTTGGTTGTTCCTAGAGTCTCTAAAAGTAAAATGGGAGCCAGAGCCTTTTCTTATCAAGCTCCACTTTTGTGGAATCAGCTTCCAGTTTGTGTTCGGGCGGCAGACACCCTATCCGTTTTTAAGAGTGTGCTTAAGACCTTCGTTTTTGATAAAGCTTATAGTTAGGGCTGATTAGATTCAGCCCCTAGTTTTGCTGATATAGGCTTAGTTTGTCGGGGGACATCTTACTTCTTCCTTCTCTCTGTCTATACCTGTGTACTCTCATGTTCCGATTAACCCAGCTTCCCCAAATGTCTTTCTTTTTGGTGTCTATATACGCCGGGATCCGGAGTCATGAATGATCCTGCGGTCTTGTGTCATGGATCGCGAGTCCTGGATCGCGAGTCGTGGCTGTGGTCCTGGATGGATATCCTCGTGGATTCATCTTCCTATTATACACACATGCATTTCCAAACATTTGTTCTACCTATGTTGCAAATGTATTATCTTTTCAATTTACACATGGCATCTATTGCACGTCTGTCCGTCCTGGGAGAGGGATCCCTCCTCTGTTGCTCTCCCTGAGGTTTCTCCCATGCTCCCCTTTAAACTGTGGGTTTTCTCTGGAAGTTTTTCCTTGTACGATGTGAGGGTCTAAGGACAGAGGGTCTAAGGACAGAGGGTGTCGTATTGTCATACTGATATTCTGTACAAACTGTGAAGTCCACTGAGACAAATGTAACATTTGTGATATTGGGCTATATAAATAAACATTGATTGGTTGATTGATGGACAGAGTATTTTAAGAGGATGGTAGACTGCAAAATGACACACTCTGTCACTCTTGTTGGCCTATTGATGATGCTGCTGTCTTTTTAATATATGATTATTTCTCAGCCGCTAGTTCGTCACAGATTTTTCAGTCTCATCAGCCTCATCCTTCCATCAGTCCCAGTCAACGCATCAGCCTCCAGCACACTTCCAGTGTCTGACTCCATATGATATTGTCCTGATGCTGTAAGGGTGATGCCCCATGATCACACAGTGCCAAGGACCTCATATTATGTTTTTCATTAATGTTACATCACCCATTATAACAATTTGCTTTGCTTTTTCTCTTCTCTTAACTGAATAGCCCTGTCTTTAAGTATAATACAATGTGAAGTCCTTTTCCTGCACCATGTGAAGGCTTCAAAACAGGCATTTTTACTGTATGTGTTTGGAGAAATGACACAATCAATGGCCCAGAATTGTACTTTATAAACTCTGAATCTTGTGGTGCTTGAAGAATTACACACTGGTTAAGCCGGCCAGGTTATTATGCCTTTTTTGGAGCCCTTTTTTGCAATATTTATTAAAATGTCAGTTATTTAAACAAACCATCAATATTTTTATTAACTAACCAAAGTCAATTTAAATAGCGGGAAAAATGGGTTAACTGCCATGCATGTGGTGTTTGATATAGTTTACGTTCAATTTCAACTATTTTAGGGAGAAAAACGTATATTGACCAAAGTGTTTTTAATAGTTTACTATAATTTAGAAAGGTTTTTGTGAGAAATCATTTCAAAAGTAAACTTATTTTTCATTTTATATTTAAATTTGAAATGTTTGCACACAACATTATTAATTTATACATTTGTATCAATTTAAAAAAATTATGAATCCATTTATTTTATTGTATTTCCTTGAGGCTTGGGAAGATATCATGTAGTTCAACATGCAAATGTTATAAGGCAAGTAAGTATAAGTATAAAATGGAAAAGGAAATAAAATACGTTTCATAGGAGGATGTGGATTTATTTTTCTCTCACCTTGTAATTACACGATCAAACAATCTATCATTTAGCTCTGGCCTTCACTCACAAAAAAACATTTTGTTGAATTGGACACATTTTTCGAAGCTCTATTGACTGACATGCTATGACTGGGACTGATGGAAGAATCTGCGAGGAATTTACTAGGAGCAGAGAAATAATCATATTTTAAAAGACAGCAGCATCATAAGAGGCCAACAAGAGTGACAGAGTGTGTCTGAAGGAGTTGGGACCAGCTATCCAGGCCAGTCTCTATCGACTTTCCAAGGGGTAAAAATGCTGCTGCTGGAGTACTGACTGGAAGTATAGCTGATATCATGTCTACCATATCCTCTTAAAATACTCTGTCCAACAATTTCAGTCTCATGTAGAAAGGTTTTTTTAACGCTTATTCAAAATAGCAGAGAAACATGCATTCTTGTTCTCAGGAGGGGACATTGACAGAGGAGTACTGGAAAAGTACACAGTAAATACTTCATAGTACTTGTGGGGGTAGTTTCACTAGTACTGAGTCCAACAGGATCAATCTCAAGAAGAACTAATGGCAACAAAAAAGAATTCCCTCATCAAACTTAGCAGAAGTGGCTTGATTGTGTTCTCAGCAGGGGACTTTGACAGAGGATTTCTCAAAAAATACACAGTAAAAGTACTTCAATGTATTGTAAGTAGTAGGCTAACTAATACAAAGTCAAATAGTATCAATTTCATTAAGAACTAATGCTAAAATTATATTTTTATCACTCATCAAAGATAGCAGAAAAACATGCATTATGTACTATGGAGGGTACTTTGACAGAGGATTACTCACAAAGTACACAGTAAAAGTACTTCATTTTATTTCTGGTAGAAGTCAAACTAGAAGCGAGTCCAACAGTCAGTTTTCTTAAGAACTTGTGGTAAAACATATTTGTATCACTCGTCAAATATAGCAGGAATGAAGAGCAGCTGATTTGAAAAAACAAACTCGAGAGGCGGCTGAGTTGACCGCAGTGCAGAATCGCTGTATAGTTTAAATCTCCTAACAATGTTGTCCATTTTAGACATAGGCTTATTATATTTACAGCCCTTAATAACATTCATTTTCTGGGCTCAATATGTGTCTTGGCCGTTTTCGTTGTGATCGCTAAATGCACCTTGTTTCCCTTTGTTTATAATATTATCACCGCTTTTGTTTTGAAATCAATTCCGTGAGTTTCGCCCCGCCCCTCGCTCCAAAGACCATTAGACCATTTCGTAAGGTAAAAAGCAAAAAGGCCTCTCAAACGCTCTTCCGTTTACGTGTTTAATAAAGAAAAACAATTGGACAGTAGATACACGGATTATAAAATGATGGTTTAACAGCTTAAGTGTTATAATTTGATTTAATTTCAAATATGAACAAAAAGAAATACAAGCAAAGAATTTATATGAACTGTCTTTTCTCACCAGGAATAAATAAATGACAGAGAAACATATTCAGTCTAATGCTAAAACTAAAAATGGTTTACATTAAGACCATTGATCTTGTTCTTTTGCATTTCTCTAACATGTCTTCTCTTTTATTCTTCAGCCAAGATAAATGAAAGACCCATCATTGGTAAGTTATAAATGCCTTGTTTATGGGAATGTTACATTATGATAAGTTACATTTTGATAGGGGAAAGCAGGTCCTATCCAGACATGCATTATTGTGAAAGAATAAGTAAATGCATTGATAGTTATTTCTAAACGACTCCCACTTCCACGTGAGATTTAGACATCATCTTAGAACTCTGTGATGGAGGTTGCCGATTGCTTACAAATGATTGTATTTTTCCCTCAAAAGGAATACTGGCCCAAAGAAGTCGTTACATTCCTCCAAATTCGACAGGTTACATCGCCTCCTCCTATGTAAAGTTCCTGGAGTCGGGGGGAGCGAGGGTTGTCCCTATCATGTAAACATTTAACATTTATTTGTACATGTTTATCCTCCAAGAGCTTATGCAACTCCAATATTTTTTAAGAGAAACGTTTGACCTCCCGTTTTTTATTTCTACAGGGCTAACCGGGAAGCAGAGGAGTATAAAAGACTGTTCAACTCAATTAATGGGTATAGTAATAGCAATATGATATAGTAATAGCAATATGATTATAACACATTTGGATTTGTTTGGGCTTTTCCCCATTCATTTATATTAAAATGTTTATTCCTCTATGAACACTTTTATAAAAAAATCTAAATGACTTTTGAATTGCCATTGAGCTCCAAACCCAAAAGGCCTTTTACTATATTTCCATACACAACTACTCTGTCGACAGGATCCTTCTCCCCGGTGGATCTGCGAGCATTGTGTCATCTATGTATCAAAGAGCTTCAAAAATCTTTTATGAACTTGCTATTGAGGTAAAAAAAAAAAGAAACGCAAATATTAGTACCTAAGTTTAAGTGCGTAGATGTGTGATTATGCTGCACACACTTTGTGATTTTCCAGGCAAACAAGAGAGGCGACTACTTTCCGGTGTGGGGGACCTGTCTCGGATATGAGCAGCTGGCCGTTTTGACAAGTGGAGAGGATATACTGACACGTACCAATACAAATGGCGTGGCATTACCCCTGCTCTTTACCAAAGGTACGGCGACTACAGTACATTATTAATGCTGTTCAACTTTCAGTGCCAGTAATTCAGTCTAGCCTCAGCTTTTTATTTCATTGAACCTTTTCTGCCATTCTTTAGTTTAACCTCTTTAAACATTTGGTGAAAATACATATTTTTCTGTATGTACAAATTCATGAAAAAAGGTACAGTATGCCAAAATTTAAAAAAATGGTATAGTATGTCAAATAAACTGAAATCATATTGTAAACATAAAAAGCATGGAATGGTATGCTGGAAAACATTTTTGAAAAGTCTACTAAACTGTGATGAAAATATATGAATTCAAAACACAGTATATGGAAACAATTGTGTAAAAATAATATGAATGGATTTCTAAAAACATGACAATGTTAGAAGTATAATATGTCAAAAACTATGGTAAAAGTTATGACGTCTCAAAAAGTCGTAGTATATTATGTTAGAATAATATCATGAATTTCGAAAAATATGGAAAACAGTTCTAGTATAGCCTGTCTCTAATATCATGAATTTGAGATCTAGTATATGCAGTAGTATGTCTATTTTTTGGAAAACCATTTGATACAAATATTTATATTTATCTATATATGAATATCTCTTTTTCTTATACCCATTTCTAGAAGCAAAGCAGAGCCGGATGTTTAAAAGCTTTCCGGCTGAACTCATGGAAGCTCTGGCGTCCGAGCCACTGACGGAAAACTCTCACAAATGGAGCGTGTCACTGTTGGTACGCCATTTATTACACTTATAAGGAGAATACATTTTTAATGAGTGCAATACAAGAACTAAAGAACGTCTGTATTGCTGCGTTTTGGTAAAATATGAGCCTTTTTGAGTCCTTTGAGTCACTTTTCTAAAATAATAGAAAGCAGAGAAAGAGAAAGCAGGCATTAATTTGATTGGGTACATTGTGACTAACCTATATGTTTCTTTCAGTCCCATAACTCAAATAAGGATCTGAAAAACTTTTACAAAGTTCTCTCTACCAGTACGGATGGAGAAATAGAGTTTGTGTCAACCGTGGAAGGTAGTAATAATGCAGCATCACTGTATTGGTGCACGTTTACTGCAAAAGGGAACTTTTGTATTTAATACTTTCTCTAATCCCTTACCTCTCGGCAGCATACGATTACCCGATCTATGGGACACAGTGGCACCCGGAGAAGAATGCCTTTGAATGGAGGAGGCCTTATATTTCCCATGCTCCATCAGCAGTGATGAGCACATTCTACATGGCTCAATTCTTTGTCAATGAAGGTATGAACATTAGGTTTTGTTTTTTTTAATTACATCATTTTGATTCTGTACTCTGATTTTGTTTTCTTTACTTACAGCAAGAAATAACTTTCACACATTTGAATCTGAGGAGGAAGAGAGGAGAGCGCTGATTTATAATTACAAACCGGTTCACGCTTCGCGGAAAAGTGGCTTTGAGCAGAAGTACATTTTCTGATGTTTGTGTGCGTGGTGCTTTTCCTTTGTGTCTTCTGGATCATTGAATTTATTGATTTTGCATTTGCTGTTCATTCCATTGAATTGAGTGTGATTCAAATATTCTTATTTGAAATATCATTAAATATTGTGTAACAAAGATTGTCACAAACAAATGTCATTGTAAAGTATGTCACAAAAAGTCATAAAACGTAACAGTTTGTTAACATTTATGAAAAGATTCACAGTTTAATAAGTCAAAAAATATTAAAAAGTTCAAATCTATGAAAACAAGTAATTGTAGTATTTGTAAAAAAAAACTACACTGAATAAAAATATAAAAGCCACCCTTTTTTTTGTTTCCCATTTTTCATGAGATGAACTCAAAGATCTAAAACATTTTCTATATACACAAAATAACAATTTCTCTCAAATATTGTTCACAAATCTGAAAAAATCTGTGATCGTGAGCACTTCTCCTTTGCCGAGATAATCCATCCCACCTCACAGGTGTGGCATATCAAGATGCTGATTAGACAGCATGATTATTGCACAGGTGTGCCTTAGGCTGGCCACAATAAAAGGCCACTCTGAAACGTGCAGTTTTGCTTTATTGAGGGGGTCTGGGGGGGTCCGAAAACCAGTCAGGTTTAACCCTAACCCTAACATGTCACCCACTGACACATTAAAAAATGTTCTAGGGTTTAACCCTAACCCTAACATGTCAGTGGGTCCCCAGACCCCCCCAATAAAGCAAAAATGCACGTTTCAGAGTGGCCTTTTATTGTGGCCAGCCTAAGGCACACCTGTGCAATAATCATGCTGTCTAATCAGCATCTTGATATGCCACACCTGTGAGGTGGGATGGATTATCTCTTCAAAGGAGAAGTGCTCACTATCACAGATTTTTTCAGATTTGTGAACAATATTTGAGAGAAATGGTTATTTTGTGTATTTAGAAAATGTTTTAGATCTTTGAGTTCATCTCATGAAAAATGGGAACAAAAACAAAAGTGTTGCATTTATATTTTTGTTCAGTGCATAAACATAATGAATCATAACATATCTTTTGAAAATATTGATTTGAAGAACATAAAGAAAGTTGTAGTATAGTAAGTGTAAAAAAAAAGTAACATGCGTAAATATTAATGAATTAAAAGATTATGGAAATTAAGTAATAAATTATGTGGAACATTTAAAAATAAAATAGTATAGTATGTTGATAAAATAAAATAGTCATAGTATTGTTTTGTAAAATATGAAAAAGGTTATAGTAAAGTGTGTAGAATAAATATCATGTATTAAAAGAAAAATATAGTTAGTGAAAAATACGATAAAAGGTCAGTATAATAAAGTAATTCTATAGAAAATAAAATAACGTTATTGCAGGTAGAAAAACCTGAAAGTAGTCATCGTATATTATGTCAAAAATATCATGAAAAGATGTCTTCACAGTACAGTGTGGAAAAATGGTTGTATAGTAAGACGAAAATAAAAAAAATAGTTAGAGTATAATGTTTTGAAAAATATGAAAAAAAACTGTAGAGTATGTTGTGAAATATATTATAAGGGGAGGGAGGGGATAGAGTTCAGCCTCCTGACAGCTTGGTGGAAAAAACTGTTTATATAAAAATTATAGGTTATATGAATAAATAAAAAGACGCATCCAATTCAGAATGAAATAACTATATTGCACACATTTCTCCAACACAACACACAGATAGATCCATATGTATAATCAAAATAACTACACAAATTAAATAACAATATCACAAAATAAACATGAATATAAAAGTAGTAGGAAACATACATTAATAAATAAAAAGACTAAATTGCACAGATCTTTCAACACACAAACCGAACAGAACACACGTTAAAAAAATGTTTTTACAAATAAAATATATATTTTTGTATTTGTGTTTACAATATTGGACCGATAGTCGCACATACAGACTATAATGTCCGAATAGAGAATCTACCTACACCTGAATAATGCTTATTGTAGCCTACTTGTATCCATGTTGAGAGTGAAGGACACACAGCACAGGCACAATCTGGCAGCGGGGTGCACTGACGCTAATAGTGGATCAATAAGTAAGTGGACAGCGCGTGGTGCTGAAATAGCTAACATGCGGTGTGTGGTTTGAAAAAAATAACACCAGCTCAGTAAATCATTCAAATGTAATGTTTACTTAGGATATCAAAACATTGACAACAAATCTGAGAAGCCGCTTGATCATGGAGGGCAAGGGGTGGCGGTGCATATGCTGCCATCCCAGCTGCCACCCCAGTTGGCAGCTTTATTTTGAAAGAAAAGTTTTGGCTCATCGGGCATTTATGAGAGAAAATCCCTAATGTCCGAGTGCAAGGGAATGCAGCACAAGACGCGAGCCTTGTAACCCCTCCCCCGGCCCTGGCGCGAGCAGAGAAAAGTGATTGACGGGGATTTCATTTGAACGGAACGGCACAAAACGAGAAGCAATTTAAAATATAATTGGCTTTTAACATGGGACTGAAATGGGACTAAAGTGGACGATCCTCACTTTGGGCAGGTCTAGCCAGAGGTTCTGGCATTTGATTATGTTCTGGCCCGCCATCTAGTGGCTCAGAAAAAAATTGTCCCAAGGCCAAACTTACTGCTGTAGAACATAACACAACTTCCTACACTAATTCTTTCTTGGCATAACATATCTCACAAAAGATGGGCTACAACATGTCAGTACTGTGGGCCTATATTACACACATCTTTTAATTAAGCCTCCAGTATTGAAAATTATTCAAAGGACTTGTCAGTACAATTACCTTTGAGGTGTTTGCTAAATGAAGTTGACTAAATCAATAACGTTAAAGTGGTTTTTTATAACGTTTTTATTGCAGGGCTACACATGATCCTTCTGAAATAAGACGGTTGAAAAATGATTCCAATGTTAGTTGCTGAACTGACGACGAAACACAGGCAGCTAACAAGCAGCAATAGAGTTAAGGTTACCGGCATCATTTAATAACAAGCTTAATAAAGCCCAACTAAATAAATGAGATGTTACAGGTGCATACATACCTTTTATCTTTTGAGCAATTCTCTTCTTCTTCTTTCTAAACTGGGCACCTGATGCCTTGTGCCTTTTTTTCTCCATCACCGTAGTGTCAGCAGAAAGTATTAAAAAATAATGATTACAAAAAAATGCAAAAAAAATATATAAAATATATTTTAAGATCATGTTTAATCATCTGATTCGTCTGTACATTGCTGTTTTAGTCTGTGTTCTTGTAATTAGTGTCTACAGTGTGTGCCTATTGAGCTGTTTAGAGCCATGTGGGACAAAACCCGATCATGCCCTCCCTCTCGATGTCTAAGGCCCTGTCTCAGGTCGACTATTTTCATTTCCTCGCTCCTCGGTCCTCGGTCTCACCGGAAGTTGATTTGTCTGCGCCATCTTGAGTACCGTCCCATGGCTCTTATTTCTGCCGGAGGACCGAGGATTGAGGAACGAGGAGCGATAATGGAGGAGCGATAATCGAGGAACCACCAGTCAACCCTCCGATGAAATCCTCAGATACTCGCCCCGCCCCCTTACTGTTTATCGCTCACTGATTGGACGATGCAGTGCATGCACTGATCTCATGCTTCTTGTTCTTGACATGAGAGCAGTACCCCAGCGGAGTGAAGAAAATAAATGAGGGGACCCCCAGGGCCCCCGGGACTCTCTGGGATCCCCTTAAGATACGGCTCAGGTACAATTCATTGTAAGAGCCACTTAAGAACATTTGTATTTGAGTAAAACATGATTATGTCAGCATGAAAGATAACAGTCTTGAGTATCAATCAAATGAATACCACTGTTTTTGTATCATTTTTTATATATTGACATAGGTTGACCAAGCTTATGATTCTGTTTGTTAGGGTTCTGGTATAAGGTCATATATTTCATTATTTACTTCAGTATTATTCTAGTAAGATGCTGGAATTCTGAAAGTTTCGATTGCAACATGTTTTTGACGGTATAACTATGTTTTAAGTATTAAATGTGTCAATATGTTAAAGCATTTGCTATTGAAGACTAAAGGGCAACTGGGCGAGATGTAATCTGGGGGGGGAAATCATCTGCCATGATGAAACTGTCATTTACTGTTAATAAACTTGTTCAAGTTGTACCCGCTTGTTATATCGTACAGAAATCTTCCAGGTTCACATATCATTTTAGTAGCTGTTCAAACAGTTATAATGTGCTGGGCTAAAATGTAGATTTGTTCCGGTAGGTTTGACCGTTGCCGGCCCCCCGGACATCCTGGACCTTCGGGACCTTCGGGTAGCTCTTCATCTGTAAGTGAGCTTGTTTCTTCTAATGGAGCAGAAAAAATAATACTGTATATGCAAAAAATAGATCTGATCAACAAGCCCTGGAGGACAACCAAGGCCATTTCATTATGTTGAAACAACAGTGATACACCAGCATGCTCTTCACATTTGAGTGATTTCACAATTTCATGAGAATAACAAGTTTCCAGAGATGGTTTGAGTTTTTCTCCTCTCTTTTTTCTTCAGATGAAGACATTTACGTCCCGTGAGAGTATGATGCAGCACACGGTCAGAGACACAGAGGGAACCATGGCCTACGTCACGTCAACAGGAAGTCTCTTCATCAAAGTCTCTCAGGGCTGGAAAGAGATCCAGGTATTTAGAAATCTGACATCTAATCACTCTGTGCTTAAGATAAGCACTGATCTCAATACCAAAGCAAATTTAGAAGCACAAGAGAGCAGGGCCTTTTAACCCTGGGTACTGAAAACTTTTTTAAATGTACAGTCTCACTATTTGGGAAAATCTTCTATCATTAAAGAAGGAAGGGTTTGACAAAATTCTCTTTATTGATACAAACCAAGCGTATTTCATGAAACAAAGTTGAAGTGGACTTTGATGGCTATTAGTTGTACTTACAGCACATTTAATATTAAGAAAGCATGAGCTCAAATTACACAAATGACATGTAATGCTTAATTTTTCTGTGTTTTATCTACAGCTTGGAAGTCTGACCTACCTCTCCAATAACATTATCCCTCAAGATGAGGTACTTTTAAAAAAAATGTCATTGCTTTTACCGAGTAAAAGAAACAATATTTATATGCAGTATTTATCCAATTAACATGTATTTTTGTTATTCGTTTAGCCTCGCATTGCATATCAGATAAGAGGAGAGACGATGGAAAGAATACGTTCCGTTAATGAAAGGGTGAGTGCCATGAGTGGTGGAATTCAAAGGAACTGCTTGCTTTTTACTCCGCTACAATTACCTGACAGCCTAAATAACAGATATTCGGTATCAATAACCATCTTCTCCCCCTGCAGCTGACCCTGGTGGCTCTGAACCAGCCTCACTCGGGTCACATGACGGGGCTAGACACGGCCGACCGCCTGTGCTACGAGCAGGCCAAGGCCATGGGTCTGGCTCCAAACTACCGCGCCTTCATTTCCTCCAACAGGCAGGACCTGGTTCACGTGGTCTATCCCGGGTTCAGGGAGAATGACCGGTGACCAACCTCAGGGTGAGTCAGCCACCTTGCTCCGTTTAGATTAGATGTAAATGATTGATCCCAAACTGGGACATGTTGTTGTTGCAGCAGCTTGTTAACAAGGCAAAGTCAAAATGTCAAAATGGTTTGGGTTGGAATTAGAAAATGTGTAAGGTGTATATCAAATTTCTGAGAATTACTTTGTAAGAAGCAACTTTTAATGGCACTTTCTAGATAGGGATATTATGGCATCAGTAATCTCCACACTTTGTGAAGAAGTAAACAACGGAAATGGGACTTATTTGCATTAAAGTTGCGTCATGCTGTATCCCTCCACAGACAAGTGGCTGCATCTAACTCACTCTGCGTCTTCTTTTCAGGGAGATGTGATGTTTAGAAACTGGCGAGAAATCTTCCCCGGCGACGGGGGGCCGCTGGATGCCAGAATACCCCTCTACTCCTTTGACGGTCGGGACGTTATAGTTGATCCTTTCTGGTAAGCTAACGGTTTTCTGTTCATTCAGTCAATCATTTACGCTTTGTATATATAGCACTTTTCATACACAAAAGCTGGGTGCAACAAGTATGAATATTAGTATTAATTAGATATTAATGCTGAATTGCACATTAAAGGTAAACGATTAACAGCACATTTTGAAAATAAATAGGAACAAGACCACAGTGCCACAGTGACGCGTCCTAAAACCCGGAAGTAAGTTAGCATTTTACCACATGGTTCCTTCGACAAAAACCAATGCAATTTCTCCTTAGGATTTTGGAAAATAGCTCATAACATGAAATCAGATGAGTCCATTTAAGAATGTAATTTATCGTTTGTTGTTTGTTAAATGACTGTATCTTCTAACTCTTTGCCTTTTTTTCTATTTTTTGTAAAAAAAAATATGTTTTTAGTTTTCTGCACAATGTCAAACAAATTCCATCTAGTGTAGGGATACAATTAATTAATTTCATACTAAAACAAAGAAGACTAACAAAATATTTTTTAAGGGAGAAAATCACATGTGTTTGTATAAATATTGGTTCTTTGTTCAATAAAGTTTTCTTTTCATAATCTGGTCTTCTTTTATTCTGAATTCAGTCAAAATTGAAAAGTGCAAATATCTGCAAGGTGTGTCTGAAATGTTGTGGGAATAAGTGTTCATTTTCCTAGCCCTATAAAGTAAAACTCTTTAGTCTTCTTAATATACCAAATAAACTCACAAAAGTCAAGGAGATACATATTGGGTTAAGGTCCGACAGACACAAGAAAGATTGTGAGTCCACCAGCTATGCCCATTGAAAATGTGTTTTAAAAACAAAACCTTTTTAGAAGGTAAGACTTCCTGTAAACAACCAAACTATTCATACATTGCTGGTGAATTACAGCTGGTGACAAAAGGAGCTGAACCCTGGAAAGAATCTAAGATGGGGACTAGTTTAACTGGTTGTACCCGCTGTCAAGAAAAAACAGGGAATGCATGTTAAACGGCATATTCTGGGTGAGAGAAACAAGTAGGAATAAGAAGAGGGAGCGTTTGGCCATTTCACACGAAGGGATCCCAGGTACTGTAAAGGTTTTATCTCTTTCATTCTGTGTTTTTACCAAAAAGCTGGACCCAGTTTAAACGCATTACATTTTATGAGAAGTTTAGTATGTCTTCCATGTTGCAGGTGTTCATTTAAAACAAAGGACTTTGCGAAAAAGGTACCAATAGCCCAGGATTTGTATATCCTTGTCCCCTTGTGTAAGCAATTGGACAAAGATCATAGACTGAGGCCAAAAAACGTTGTTCTTTTAGTTTTCTGTTTGTTCCAATGAATATGGTAAAGGCTCAGTAGCTGCCTGTGAACTTAGTTTTGCACCAAAGGTTAAAGGTTGTGTAAAAAAAACTGTGATGCTCTTCAAACATGTTTTCCTTCCAAAGGTCTCGCATTGAATAAAAAAAACCTCCAAAAGTAGGTTTGTACTCTGTAGATACAGCAGCAGTGGAAGGTGATTTCTTCAGGTTGACATGAAGGCATTCCAGGTACTGTAACCTTTATTGTTTTCCTTTGTTTGGTTTATAACCAAATAGTTGACCTAGTTTAACCATGTCATGTTATTTGGCTGTGAAGATGCTGTTTGTGCTCCTCCTGGCTGCTGCAGCCGGGGGCCAGTCGCTGCACTTCGGAAAGTGCCCCCATCCTCCGGTTCAACAGGACTTCAACGTTTCCAAGGTAAAATAAAATAAAATAATGTAAATCTCTGCTTTTATTGACGTGTTTAAACTGGTCCATTTGTGCAGAGTCCACATTCTTGCTTTTTTGACATGTAGAGTATTATTATTATATCATAGGTCGTTTTAGTGTCCTATTGAGTCAATAATGGGATTCACTACAGCTGCCTTTGTACATTTTTAAATGTTTGATATTACCATGAAACTTGCCCAGTTGTATACTTGATGAATTTAGGAAAGATCTACGTGCTCAAATAGACAAAGTTAGTCTAATATTCACTATTGAATGTTTCCTTTCTTTCCACTAGCAAGATGAACCAGTTTGTTAATGATTCTGGATGCTGATAACAATCTGTGTTCTCTTCTCCTTAGTACATGGGAACCTGGTATGAGATCGAGAAGCTCCCCGCTCTGTTTGAAAAAGGAACATGTAACCAAGCCACATACAGTCTGCTGAGCGATGGGACCGTCAAAGTTCTCAACGCAGAGCTGCTGTAAGGATTGAGTTAAAAACTATATTTGAAACATTGTTCTTAAAAGTTGCCTTTTGCATGGGAACACGTATGGGTGTAATGCATAGGCGCTTTCACACTGCAGTACTTTTCCCACAAAGGTTCATGAGAACTTAGTTCATCAGAACTCTTTAGTTCTGATGAATTAAGTACAGATCGCGTTCACACCGGAATAAATCCCTGGGGGTGGATTAGGAAAATGACGTCACTTCTTCTTCTGCTTTGGGTTTACTCGCAGGCCGCAAACAACTTCACGCCGTATACTGCCACCCGAAGTCCCCAGCCGGAAGTCCCCGGAGTTGGGGACCGGCTTCAGTAGAAGCTGCTGGGAGTCCCAGCAGCTTCTACTGAAGCCTTCCGAGTAAATCTCCAGAACGCCGACACCTCCTCATCGCCACCGCTCCCATGTTTTATTTTGTGTTGCCATATGTTAGTCTCTCTGCGTTTCTGCGCTGGGCCAATGCTAATGCTAATAATGCTAATGCTAGGATAATAAAATGACGGCTTCACAAAACTTTTTTTGAGTTTTACGGGCGTGGTTTGCAATCCGCCCAGCCAATCAGAAATAGGAACCTTTTTCTCCCACGAAAGTCCCTGCTCTCTAGCAGGGACGGAAAAGGGGGTAAAAAGGTAAAAAGAATGTGAAAAAAAAATAAAAAAAAAAAGAAGTTCTTGGGAGGAAAAAAAAAGCAACTTGCAGGTTTTTTTTTTTTTACTACATTTATGCTTAACCTTGCCTGAAAATTACAATTAAAAATGTTAATGCAGGATTTGATATGTTTTACAAGACATAAGGGCAGGAATTGAGAGGAAAAGGAGCCGTTTTGAGCTCTGCTACTAAAAACTGCTTCTTTTAACGTCATACGTCAAACGCGTCATATTACGTCATATGGGGGAGTTAACTTTCTCAGACTCGTTCTCTGCCCAATCCGCGCTAGTAGTTTGTAGTTGGTTTGAGCGGTTGTGATTTAGTGAGCTGGTATTTTTTCGGTAATTTTACATTGCATTTCACCATTTATAATCATGGTGAACTTGTGTTTGTGCAGGTTGCACAAACTCAAGCCTGTCCGGGCATCGAGTCCACAGTTTCCCTCACGGGAAAAGGACCGGAGCTAGCGTTCGTTCCTGGGTGCGTTGTGCACCCACCTCCCTGCAGCACATACTCCGTCTCCACAGCTTTATCAAGAAACCGTATTACATCGCTGCTCTCTCTCCCCTCCGGTACACGGCACCGTAGGCGTAGTGTGGAGTTGCATTAGGTAACGCTGTGGTGGCTGTACTGCTCCAGCCGTCTCCTTTGGGTTTGTTTGTTTCCCCCTGTCTGTTTTGTTTGTGTGGGCGTGGTGGCTGTCACTCCTGGCTCCCGGCTCAACCTCCACTCACCTGCTGCAATCAGCTGTGCACCCTCCCCGACTACACACCTGCTTTCCATCAAGCCATTTACAACGGCATATCAACGGAGGCTCCACAACCTTTCTCCGCCAGATCGTCAAGTATCAGCCGTATCTCGCGTCTCCCCTCCGGTACACAGTACCGTAGTGTGGAGTTGCATTAGTTTCTGTTATGGATCAGTATCAACAGTCCTGCCAGTAACATTACTATATTATCAATACTACTTTAGTTATAGCCTGATATATGATTGCTAACTTTACAATGTTGTTATGTGACTGACGTTAGCTAACATGCTAACGCCGGTCTCTCACCAAGACAGCTACTCTGTTCTCCACTGGTTCTCCACACACCAAAGCTCCATTTCTCTCCGATGGCCGTTATTTTTTCTAATCCTTGGCTCCTCCTGGTCTCTTGGACGCCTAGCAGGCTCATAATTATAATCATATTCATTCGAATATATATTTTCAACCTCTTCTGTGTCAAAACTAGCATTGTGGTCCATGTTTATTCATTCGTTAGACCGGCCGCTCTCCCCCTTGTTTCCCCCATGTTACATCACACGCGGGAGGTCACGTGTGGAGGCTTTTTTATGCGGAAGTGAAAATGTCTTACAAAAATGTCAAATGTCAAATGTCCACACTATAGCTTCAAAAAAAGCTTGGAGCTGGGCGTGTCTGAAGCTTGGGGATTTTATTCGAGCACCGCGACCAACAACCAATCACATGAATGTCCCGCCCCCGGCATACAAAGCAAAAAACCCTGGGGATTTTATGCGAGCAATATATATATATATATATATATATATAGCAATATATATATATATATATATATATATATATATATATATAAACTCCCCAAACAGGCGAAAACCTACCAGTTTCACCGACTGTCTCTGCCACCTCCCTCCATGCCTGGTTCCTCCGGTTTGTATCCCAGTAAATAGTTCTGGTCGTAAAGAACCGGGTGATTTGCTACCGTAATTTCTCGTTTGGAATATGAGGAAATGAACTGCGGTCTGGCTCTCCCAGCTTGCACGCGGTTTGATTGGCTAGCGCTTGAACTGTCAGATTTGCATAAACGGGATTTGATTGGCTGACGCTGGCTACTCCGGCGTCTCCGGCTTCAGAAGTTGAACATTGTTCAACTTTTGCAGCCTGAAACGCCAGGAAAGCTCCGCTCTCCTACCCACAATTGAGTTCGGCGAAAAGCGAGGCAACGTGACGTCACCCCATTCAAAGTGAATAGGCAGACGCGTTGGAAACCGTTTTTGAAGGAGTCGAAGCTGTAGTGTGGACGGGCCGTTACTAAAACGACGCCAGATGTCACTGTAGTGTATATTTCTGTATATTTTTGGGAAAATCTAGTGTATTCATCATTTTCCTACACATTTATTCACTGGTGTCTCTAACCTGCAAGTTGCTCTTTAACTCATTTTAGTTCCGGCTCTTTTTCGTGTGAACGCGACATTTCGGAACTATATCGGAACTAAAGTGGGAAAAGTACTGCGGTGTGAACGCGGCTCATGTCTTTTACTCTCTCTTTCTCCCTCTCTCCTCAGGTCTAACGGGAAGATTAATTCAATTGAGGGTGTTGCCAAAGTTAAAAACTCAACCCAACCTGCTATTCTGGATGTGAGCTTCTTCAAAGGTAAATATACTGTGGATATGTTTAGTTTTAGTTTTTAAAGGAGCCAGTTCGTGTGAATTACAGGGGAAAAACTAAAAGTATAGCATGTCAAAACTAAAACCCAGAAATTAGTTGGCATGTGACGATCCGGTTCCCTCGACTGTTTTTGGATGTGTTTTTGTTTAGAAGCCTGAAAAAACGAGTTACGGTGGATTTTGTTCTATGACATAAGAGAGGTCAGTAAATGCCTTACTGTTGAATTTTAAAATGGCGGTTGCTAACAAGTTTCGAAATGAAACTACCAATCGTCATCACATGTAAGTTTGATGTGTGTTTTGCACAGATTTTAGTGTTTCAAAATGCAATAGTTGTTGTTTTTTGTCAATGGATCCTTGTGGGGCCAACTTCCAGGTTACAAAATTGTGTCGTCACTGTCCCACTTTACAGGAGGACCTTACATAACTTTAATTCTGTCCATGTCTGTGTGCAGGAGTTCCAGACAGCCCCTACTGGGTGCTCTCCACCGACTACCAGTCTTATTCTCTGGTGTACTCCTGTACTGATTACTACGGCTCATTCCACATCGACTTCGCTTGGATCCTGGCTCGCACTCGGCTGTTGAATAAGGAAGTCGTCAGTCAGTTACATGATGAGTTGGTTTCTGCTGGGGTCAACATAAACAAACTTTTAGTCAGCGATCAGGCTGGATGTGAGCGAAGCAAAGGTAAGATCCATGAGGAAGGGGAGCAAAGTGCTTCATTTATAGTGGCTATTGAGGATGCATTTTTTGCCTCTGCTGTATTAAAGTTTTAATAATAATATTCTAATATTGTGTTATGTTGTGGGTTCCACCTCTGTGGTTTGCATGTCCAATTTAAACATGAACAAAAGCTCAGAAATCTGGCTATAGTGCAATATTATTTATTATCCCAGAATTAGATTAATTTACAAAATACATAATTACATCCTAGGTTAATTATAACTGACAGATGTTTGTTTTTGAAGTTGTAAAGACGCATTTTTTGAACAGCAACTATTTTTAAATAAATATATTTTATGTCATTGTCGAGGACAATCATTCTGTTCATAAAATGATGGTTTAACAGCTTAAGAGTTATCATTTTATTTTATTTCAAATATGAACAAAAAGAAATACAAGCAAAGAATAAATGAACTGTCTTTTCTCACCAGGAATAAATAAATGACAGAGAAACATATTCAGTCTAATGCTAAAACTGAAAATGCTTTACATTAAGAACATTGATCTTGTTCTTTTGCATTTCTCTAACATGTCTTCTCTTTTATTCGTCAGCCAAGATAAATGAAAGACCCATCATTGGTAAGTTATAAATGCCTTGTTTATGGGAATGTTACATTATGATAATAAGTTACATTTTGATTGGGGAAAGCAGGTCCTATCCAGACATGCATTATTGTGAAAGAATAATTAAATGCATTGATAGTTATTTCTAAACGACTCCCACTTCCACTTGAGATTTAGATATCATCTTAGAACTCTGTGATGGAGGTTGCCGATTGCTTACAAATGATTGTGTTTTTCCCTCAAAAGGAATACTGGCCCAAAACAGTCGTTACCTTCCTCCAGATTCGACAGGTTACATCGCCTCCTCCTATGTAAAGTTCCTGGAGTCGGGGGGAGCGAGGGTTGTCCCTATCATGTAAGCATTTAACATTTATTTGTACATGTTTATCCTCCAAGAGCTTATGCAACTCCAATATTTTTTAAGAAAAACGTTTGACCTCACGTTTTTTGTTTCTACAGGGCTAACCGGGAAGCAGAGGAGTATAAAAGACTGTTCAACTCAATTAATGGGTATAGTAATAGCAATATGATTATAACACATTTGGATTTGTTTGGGCTTTTCCCCATTCATTTATATTAAAATGTTTATTCCTCTATGAACACTTTTATAAAAAATTCTAAATGACTCGCAGCTTATTAACCTTAAAAAGGTTTGCCATTGAGCTCCAAACCCAAAAGGCCTTTTACTATATTTCCATACTGTTGGGACAGAACCTCTGCTCCGCGCCGTTCCTATATGAGCGGGTTCTCAAAAGAAGGAACATTTCAAAGCAGCCAGGATAAGGGTTAAACAATAATCAGTTTTAATGGTAAAACATACAATACATCACCGAATCACGAAGCACTCTGCAACAGCAGCTTCAGAATGCAGAATGCTCCGGGCCCAAGTTCTACCACCACGTGAGACACGTCTCAGGAACGGCCAGTCAGAAACAAGAGCGCCGATCTTCAAAATGATCACAACATTTATACACAGATGGGGAGGAGTTTTGTCGCTTGCTCTTCCCTAGCTATTTGTTATTGGCGAGTTCACTTCTGAGCGAGCTAGCCAGTGAGTTGGCAGTGTTCCATTGGTCGGTTTCACTTCCGGGCGGGACCCGAGGCACTGAGTCAGCAGTTTGTCGATTCCATCTGTTTCGCTCCTCTGTGTGTGTGTGTGTGTGTGTGTGTGTGTGTGTGTGTGTGTGTGTGTGTGTGTGTGTGTGTGTGTGTGTGTGTGTGTGTGTGTGTGTGTGTGTGTGTGTGTGTGTGTGTGTGTGTGTGTGTGTGTGTGTGTGTGTGTGTGTGTGTGTGTGTGTGTGTGTGTGTGTGTGTGTGTGTGTGTGTGTGTGTGTGTGTGTGTGTGTGTGTGTGTGTGTGTGTCCCTCTGCCCTCAGGCAGTCCCCAAATCAATGATTTGGAGTCATGACAGAGGACTCTTTGACAGGACACATACTCATTCCCCTTAAACATCTTCAACACACACACACATCCTATCATGTATCTTATCACACAACAGTTTTCCCCTCTGAAAGCTATGCTTGTATAGATTTACCAGTCATCATCTCATGACATCTTTAGGATTAGGTAAATGACAAAGCTTAACTGTTCCCATGGCCTAAGGCCTTCCCTGAACTTCCCTTCACCCCAAAGTCAGCTTACTTTAGAATCAGAAGGACCATTGTCTCTCTAACTTGTGTGTGACCCAATCCTCTCCTGATCTGATAAGAGTCTTGCAGGAAACGCACGTACATTTCAACACCCCAACATCCTTATCGTTTCTTAACTAATGCATGCTGGACATGAATCACTAATTAACAGGACTTTAACTGCATTATATTTGAGGAAAACCCCCTTTGGCTTAATCAATAATAGTTTTAGCAATTAACAGAGGAAGCCAGAGACTCAGGGCCTCTCCCGATGTCTGGGAACTGCAAAGCAGATGTCAAAGGTCATTTGTATTATGCCTGCTCACAAATAGCCAAAAGAAACACCCTTTTGATTACACCTAAAAGTGGAAGAAAAGACTATTGCGCTATATTTATTATTACTAAGTAATGGGACATTGTTTCAGGAATATATGAAAAGCCTCTCTATATTTAAAGAGGAAAAATGTACTTTGTCCCTTCAAATTTAACACACACAAATATATGAGTTGATATTAAAATAAATATATCACAATACATAACTCCTCTGTCGACAGGATACTTTTCCCCGGTGGATCTGCGAACATTACGTCATCTGGTTATCAAAGAGCTTCAAAAATCTTTTATGAACTTGCTATTGAGGTAAAAAAAGAAACACAAATATTAGTACCTAAGTTTAAGTGCGTAGATGTGTGATTATGCTGCACACACTTTGTGATTTTCCAGGCAAACAAGAGAGGCGACTACTTTCCGGTGTGGGGGACCTGTCTCGGATATGAGCAGCTGGCCGTTTTGACGAGTGGAGAGGATATACTGACACGTACCAATACAAATTACGTGGCATTACCCCTGCTCTTTACCAAAGGTACGGCGACTACAGTGCATTATTAATGCTGTTCAACTTTCAGTGCCAGTAATTCAGTCTAGCCTCAGCTTTTTATTTCATTGAACCTTTTCTGCCATTCTTTAGTTTAACCTAAACATTTGGTGAAAATACATATTTTTCTGTATGTACAAATTCATGAAAAAAGGTACAGTATGCCAAAATAAATAAAAATGTGTATAGTATGTCAAATAAACTGAAATCATATTGTAAACATAAAAAGCATGGAATGGTATGCTGGAAAACATTTAGAAAAGTCTACTATACTGTGATGAAAATATATGAATTCAAAACACAGTATATGGAAACAATTGTGTAAAAATAATATGAATGGATTTCTAAAAACATGACAAAGTTAGAAGTATAATATGTCAAAAACATATGGTAAAAGTTATGACGTCTCAAAAAGTCGTAGTATATTATGTTCGAATAATATCATGAATTTCGAAAAATATGGAAAACAGTTTTAGTATAGCCTGTCTCTAATATCATGAATTTGAGATCTAGTATATGCAGTAGTATGTCAATTTTTTGGAAAACCATTTGATACAAATATTTATATTTATCTATATATGAATATCTCTTTTTCTTATACCCATTTCTAGAAGCAAAGCAGAGCCGGATGTTTAAAAGCTTTCCGGCTGAACTCATGGAAGCTCTGGCGTCCGAGCCACTGACGGGAAACTCTCACAAATGGAGCGTGTCACTGTTGGTACGCCATTTATTACACTTATAAAGAGAATACATTTTGAACGAGTGCAATACAAGAACTAAAGAACGTCTGTATTGCTGCGTTTTGGTAAAATATGAGCCTTTTTGAGTCCTTTGAGTCCCTTTTCTAAAATAATAGAAAGCAGAGAAAGAGAAAGCAGGCATTCATTTGATTGGGTACATTGTGACTAACCTATATGTTTCTTTCAGTCTCATAACTCAAATAAGGATCTGAAAAACTTTTACAAAGTTCTCTCTACCAATACGGATGGAGAAATAGAGTTTGTGTCAACCGTGGAAGGTAGTAATAATGCAGCATCACTGTATTGGTGCACGTTTACTGCAAAAGGGAACTTTTGTATTTAATACTTTCTCTAATCCCTTACCTCTCGGCAGCATACGATTACCCGATCTATGGGACACAGTGGCACCCGGAGAAGAATGCATTTGAATGGAGGAGGCCTTATATTTCCCATGCTCCATCAGCAGTGATGAGCACATTCTACATGGCTCAATTCTTTGTCAATGAAGGTATGAACATTAGGTTTTGTTTTTTTTAATTACATCATCTTGATTCTGTACTCTGATTTTATTTTCTTTACTTACAGCAAGAAATAACTTTCACACATTTGAATCTGAGGAGGAAGAGAGGAGTGCGCTGATTTATAATTACAACCCGGTTCACTCTGCGCCGAACAGTGACTTTGAGCAGAAATACATTTTCTGATGTTTGTGTGCGTGGTGCTTTTCCTTTGTGTCTTCTGGATGATTGAATTGATTGATTTTGCATTTGCTGTTCATTCCATTGAATTGAGTGTGATTCAAATATTGTTATTTGAAATATCATTAAATATTGTGTAACAAAAATTGTCACAAACAAATGTCATTGTAAAGTATGTCACAAAAAGTCATAAAACGTAACAGTGTGTTAACATTTATGAAAAGTCAATAAATATTAAAAAGTTCAAATATAGTAGGTCCAAATCTATGGAAACAAGTAATTGTAGTATTTGTAAAAAAAACAAAAGCATAATGACTCGTAACATATTTTTTGAAAATATTGATTTGAAGAACATAAAGAAAGTTCTAGTATAGTAAGTGTGAAAAAAAAGTAAAATGCGTAAATATTAATGAATTAAAAGATTATGGAAATTAAGTAATAAATTATGTGGAACATTTAAAAATAAAATAGTATAGTATGTTGAGAAAATAAAACAGTCATAGTATTGTTTTGTAAAATATGAAAAAAGTTATAGTAAAGTGTGTAGAATAAATATCATGTATTAAAAGAAAAATATAGTTAGTGAAAAATACGATAAAAGGTCAGTATAATAAAGTAATTCTATAGAAAATAAAATAACGTTATTGCAGGTAGAAAAACCTGAAAGTAGTCATCGTATATTATGTCAAAAATATCATGAAAAGATTTCTTCACAGTACAGTGTGGAAAAATGGTTGTATAGTAAGACGAAAATAAAAAAATAGTTAGAGTATAATGTTTTGAAAAATATGAAAAAAAACTGTAGAGTATGTTGTGAAATATATTATAAGGGGAGGGAGGGGATAGAGTTCAGCCTCCTGACAGCTTGGTGGAAAAAACTGTTTATATAAAAATTGTAGGTTATATGAATAAATAACAAGACGCATCCAATTCAGAATGAAATAACTATATTGCACACATTTCTCCAACACAATACACAGATAGATCCATATGTATAATCAAAATAACTACACAAATTAAATAACAATATCACAAAATAAACATGAATATAAAAGTAGTAGGAAACATACATTAATAAATAAAAAGACTAAATTGCACAGATCTTTCAACACACAAACCGAACAGAACACACGTTAAAAAAATAGGAAAATTATTTAGATAATACAAATAAAATATATATTTTTGTATTTGTGTTTACAATATTGTACCGATAGTCGCACATACAGACTATAATGTCCGAATAGAGAATCTACCTACACCTGAATAATGCTTATTGTAGCCTACTTGTATCCATGTTCAGAGTGAATGACACACAGCACAGGCACAATCTGGCAGCGGGGTGCACTGACGCTGATATATGCTGCCATCCCAGCTGCCACCCCAGTTGGCAGTTTTTGTTTTGAAAGAAAAGTTTTGACTCATCGGACATTTATGAGAGAAAATCCCTAATGTCCGAGTGCAAGGGAATGCAGCACAAGACGCGAGCCTTGTAACCCCTCCCCCGGCCCTGGCGCGAACATGGAACAGTGATTGACGGGGATTTCATTTGAACGGGAGGGCGCAAAACGAGAAGCAATTCAAAACGTAAGTGGCTTTTAACATGGGACTGAAATGGGGCTAAAGAGGACGATCCTCCCTTTGGGCAGGTCTAGCCAGAGGCTCTGGCATTTGATTATGTTCTGGCCCACCATCTAGTGGCTCAGAAAAAAATTGTCCCAAGGCCAAACTTACTGCTGAAGAACATAACACAACTTCCTACACTAATTCTTTCTTGGCATTTTTTCTCCATCACCGTAGGTATATATGTGTATGTATATATATTATACATATGCACACAGTAAGACATAAATAAAAGCACAACAATCAATGTATACAACAGTCACTTCAATATCTTTGAGAAATGTACATGCAAGACTGTCCATAGCAGCGTAAAAAGTGTCTGGTGCTGAATTTGGGTGTCTGAGTGTGTGTGGGGTGTTAAAGTCCAGTTCAACTGAGGGGAAGAGCGGAAGGGAGGGGAGAGAGGGGAGAGGGTTCAGCCTTCTGACAGCCTGGTGGGAAAACTGTTCTTTAGTCGGGTGGTGCTGGACCTCAGGCTGCAGAACCTTCTACCTGAAGGCAGGAGAGTGGAGGAAGAAGCAGTGTCCTCCACAGTCAAAAGAAAACAACTCAAGGACAGAGAAGATATGAAGGCTTTGCTCTTTATCAGTTACTGTGTTGCAAGTGCACGAACATGAACCTTACCCTGCGTAAACACGCCCTGCACACAGGCGCATTTTTTAACTCTAAACTTAGCACCACTCTTAGCTTGGCTCAGCTGTTCGCCTGAGGCTCAGACAGACTGCCTACAGTGGATATTCACCAGGAGTATGTCTATGGAGTGTTTTGTATTTTTTGGGGTCTTGACCTTCCTGTTGACGACAAACAGAGCAGGTGAGTGAGGCGTTTAGGCACTACCATATTAATTATGATGGTTCTATGATCAAATCTAGAAGCATTGTCCAACTAAAATCACACAAACATTATCACACGTTCTTTCAACCCAGTGGCATTCAGATAGTTTCAATGTTATCTGTCAAAGTCTAAAAATAAATTACAGTAAGTGCTGTTGGGTTTAACTGGTCACCAAGCCAATCGTTTGCTTTAGTTTTTATGAACGATATGCTGACCTATCATACTCTGATCTTTAGACTTGTGTTCTAGAATGATGGTGTTTTTCTATTTGAATAAAGGTTTTAAAAAGAAAAACAACTCTTACTATCAAAATGTAAGGAAGTGAAACCATTCAATGTTCATGTTGTCTTGTCCTGGAATCTTGTTCAACCTGAAGAACACAATCCTACACACACACTGTACACACCTACACAGATATGCACACACACACCTACACACACACACCTACACGCACACACACCGCACACACTCACGCACGCACGCACGCACACACACACTGAATGCTTTCAGTTTTCCTTTTTCAGAATTTCCTTTTATATTTCTAACTTTTTAATATTTTGTTTTTTTTAATACATTTTCTTATCAAAACCGCATTAATACGTTTTACAGTGTTTCAAGTCAAATGTAAAAACAAAACGCAAATAGGGTTGTGTATTGCTTACAGATAAGACAAAGCTATACATATAAATTAAAATCAAGGACTCATCAATCTCAAATGTCCTCATCTTTGCTACTAGAGATAAGTGTTTTTAATTTATATGCTTAAAAAAGTGAATATTTAGGCTTTAACCTGTTAAACCCCAAGGACCACCTCGGCGGGTCCTTTTTTCTTCTTTTTTCACGACACTGTGTCTCAGGGGATCTTAATATTTAAGAACCTATTAATGTGTTATACCAGATTAACGGGAATAATCTCAGCTAACTGACGATACAAACCATTTTTACCTAAACAAAACACAAGTCTCATAAGAAGCATCTAAATGACCCCTGAGCGAAAAATTGCTAACCTATTACTGCACCGATAATCACTCCTAGCTCCCTTATTACTTATCCTAAGTGCACATCCAACACATCGTTTATGATCGCAAGGAGACACAGAATCTAATGGTGCCCACCTCAACACTGAAAGATACAAACTCGCGACGTTATCAACAAAAACGTACATCAAAACAAGTGGCGCTAGGTAGCCCACAACGATAACATGGCTTACCTTCGTCTTTGTCTGGTCTAAACTGGTCTTCAATGGCATTAAAACGATAAAAACGATGCTGTAGTTAATCCATAGGTTAATCCAATGTCTCTGTGTCCCCTTTGAAATGTTCTGGTAATCCATAAGCAATAAAACAGCTTTTTTGCTTGATATTAGAGCAGGATATTTCTCCCCTCTGCTGCAAGCTATCATGCACAGAGACGCCACCTTTTTTTTAGCATGAGTGTGTGAAGGACGATTTCCCTTGGATTCCATTGGCTCTCACGGTCAGAAAGAGATGTCACATGTCAAAATCGAAGAAGGGGGCCAAAGATATAGAAAATCCACCCAAATGGCCCCAGAAGAGGTTTTTTTTGCTAAATCTGTCTAAAAAGGTAAAATATCACTTGTTTTGCATCAATCTTGATACAGGGTACTTATTATGTGTTGTACTTTGGATTCCTAAAGCTTTTAGTCTACTAACCCATCATCCAAGGTTAGTTTTCACTATAAGTACAAAATATCTTTTGGACGGACACTATAATTTACAGTTTTTTACTATGTTCAATCTGAATTTTCTTTAAAATAAAAAACATCTATATTGATTCTGACTCTTCTACATCCAACTGACAGGTTTATCATTACTTTGAGAAAAAAGATTATTAATTTAACCCTTTTAGAAGGGAAGATATGGTCATTTGTTCTGGGAATGTCCTTTTCAAGCCTGAGACCTGAAAAACAGGCTCAGGGTTAAAGGCCTACTTTTCCCTGAACTGGACCCTGATAGATGTTTCTTCCCTGGATGTTTTTACAGATGCTTTGGATTGTCTTTTGGAGGAGAGCTGCGTCTTACCGTGCAGTTTTAAGCCTGGTGCCGAAGTGATCGTCCACTGGATTCAGTTAGCTGACTCTCCAGCCCACTCCTACTACTACGACCAGGACCAGCTCAGCCACCAGAAACCTCGTTTCAGCGGCAGAACCTCGCTGTTCAAGAACCAGATCTCCGGAGGAAACGCCTCGCTCCTACTCTCAGGGGTGAAGGTTGAGGATGAAGGCACATATAAGTGTTACACCAGCACCGACGATCACACTAAAGAGATCTTCATCAACCTAAATGTATACGGTATGAGAAAAACTACAAATATCAGAATGTTAACATAAAACATCAAATTATCAATATAGAACTGCACAGAATTGGAGAAACATAACAGAAGTTTTTCCTAATCAATGTTTGAGAGTCAAATAAAATCAGCTTGCATGTGGTTGGTAATTTTTATATTTTTTAGATTATAGTGTATGACCCTTAATGAGGAACTAAATACATGTTTTTAGGTACAGTTATTATAATAATATATCATTTATGGCGGCCTTTTTTCAGCAGAATGAGTACTTTTACTTAAAGTCTGTCTAGGTCAGAGATAGGAGCACAATACAAACACAGCGCACTAGCATAAAAGCTCAAGTTATACTGTGAAGGACACTTTGTCTTCAGTTCAGTTATTTGAGTTTGACAGAAACTGCTGAGCTGAGCACACACTTTTAAAGCAGCATGTAAACCTATAAATATATATAGATAAACATACAAGGCTTAACATGCTTTACAGAGTAAATGCAGGCTGTGTGTGGTACAGTTAGTTTTTCCTCATGCTCTCAGCTACAGCATACAAACACCTGGCTGATTGAGTTTCACTCTCACAAGATTCATTCAAGGTCGTGAGAATAAGGTCATCCAGCAGATAATGAAAATCAAACTAGTGCAACAGTTTTGTAAGAAAAGCACGGCGCTGATATGCAAAAAACACAATGAAAGCAAAATAAAGGGACATTTGAGAGATAGAAATGTATTCAAATAGTTATCAAATCTTGGTAGTTTACCCCCATGTATCCACCACACTAGTTTATCTTATCCTAAATGAATGCATGTGCAAATAACCGTAATAAATATATTTTTTATATTATAATGTTTTTTTTTTAAATGTCATGGTGCAATGCATTTCAGATTCGTTTTGAAGACAGTTTGTTATTGGCATGAGCAGTGACTCCTCTGGGTTTTTTAATGACTTTTTATAAACCATAAAACAACTCTTTGTACCCAGTATAAAGGCAATACAAATATCTGTGTGTCACCGGTATTGATCGGTCGGCTTGTTAGTAGAGGCTCAAGGGTGAATACTAGATAAAGGCACTTTAAGATGTTTAATATAGCTATTTAATTCCCTCAAATTAATTAGTTAAGTATTTTAAGGAATGACATATAGTTGTGCTTTAAAAGCTTGTTGATAGTGCAAATTACAGTTGATCATGAAAGCCTGGCATCAACTTTCGTAATAAGAGATACAAATGGAAGGAGTGGTTTTATAAGGAAGTAGTTTGACATCACAGCAACACTCAGTTAACATTAAAGCTAATCAGGTTTCATACAACACCAATTATTTTCCAGCTCCGATCCGTAAAGTGGATCTTCATCAGGACGGAAATACGATCTCCTGCAGCTCAGAAGGGGTCTACCCTAAGCCGGAGATCAGCTGGTCCACGGACCCCCCGTCCAACCAGAACCTGTTGGAAAAAATTAAAGTGCAGCAGATTGGTCAGCTTTATAAGATCAACAGTTCTCTTACCTCAGTTCCTGATGTGGATTACAACTGCATCGTCAGCACGGGCAGAAACAAGATGGCAGCCACTTTGTTTAAACAAAGTAAGTGTTGCTAAAGAGACTACATTGGGAAAACAAAGCTAGATAAGGAAACAACTTTTTTTATTAACATTATAATGTTCTCTTCTTTTCAGCTTCTCTTAGTGGATCCAGCAAAGAAACAACAATGCACTGCGCCTCCTCAAAGAGTCCTCCAACAAGCCTCACCTGGAGGTTCAACCACAGTCAGATCATCGTGAGTGATGGGTCAGTGATGGAGGAGTGGATGCAGCAGGTGAAGAGTGAGCCTATGTCCGGAGAACTCACACTGAAGGATTTATCGACAGATCACGATGGGATCTACACCTGTGAGCTCCGTAATGCTGAAGGAACGTACGTGACCAACACCTTCCTGAGGATAGAGCACAGTCAAGGTAAGGATGCACGAGGTGTATTTGCTACACATCACATATACAGTAAGTTTAAAGGTCCCATGTATCATCATCATCATCATCATCATCATCATCAGGCTGTTAATTTCAACATTTGCATTTAATATAATTAAATTACTTAAGACATGGGTTGTCATTGATGCCGTTTTAAATAATTGTATTTAGTTTAAGTTTCTACATTTGAATAACTGTAGGTGGTGCTTTATTATTATACTTGGTGATAAAGTTTTAAATGATTTTTACTTCAATTTGTGTGCACAGCAATCTGCCTTTATCCAATCCATACATTTTGACATCAGGCATTGCACTTTGATACAAATGTAAGAATTGTTTTTGTATTCAGGTTCAGCTCGGAGCGGTGGACAGATTACAGGCATTGTATTTGGAGTTGTATTTTTAGCTGTTTTGGCTGCAGTCTTGATGGTTCTCTTCATAAAACGGCGAAAAAAAACAAAGGTAAATAATAGTTCTGCCTCCACAAATGTACCTTTTGTGTTTGTGTAGTTTGTTCTAGTTGTCATTTATTTTGGATTAAGAGAGAGAGAGAGAAAAAGGAACATTATTGAATAACATGGTCAAATAAAGTTGAAATCTATTGTAATTGTAATAGTTCCACTGTGTGCTTATCTTATCTCCTCTTTTGTTTTATTTAACTTAGAAAGCAAAAAAGGAAAGTAATGGAAACGGCAAAACTCCAGAAGAAGAAATATCACTTAAAGTAAGTAACTGTATATTCTGTATTATATCAATATAAAATAAACTGCAGCACTTCAGCACTCTCTGAAGAAGAACTGAGCTGTCATTGACTCCCACACACAATCAAATTGACCTTGTGTTTTCTGTGATAGTGTTTGCCCCCTGCACAAGTTGTTTATAATAAAATAATAAATGGGAGCTTGATGTGTTTTCAGGACTGAATTCTGTTCCATTTTGTTTGCAGGGAACATGAAGTCAATACTTGATTTAAAATAAATACTTGGGAAAGAAAGCAGCACTACAAACCACAGCTCTGGTGAAAATGAAGAAACTGTAGCTGACCCTGAAGAGTGACTGAACAACATGTTTGCACTTTATAAGTTACACATAAACAGAGCTGGAGAAAAGTACAGTTAAGAGCACTTTGATGGACTAAGATGTCTTCCAATAACTAAGACCTTTGGATCTTTGATTTGGAGCCAACATCTTTATCGAGACTGAGGAACGAGGACATTGTAACTGAGACTATTCTACACTTTCGCTGAAGCTATTAGTTTGGGAGACTTTGGCTTTTAAAGACATGCATTCTCTATCTCACGTCCACACTTGAACAACACGGTTATGAAGAAGTCATCTGTTTATAAAAAAAAGCACAAAAACAGAACTACAATGTTTTTTATCATCTAAAAATAATTGCTGGGTTAACCATGCTTTTACACAGTGTGTTTTAATTGTCGTTTAAACAAATATTTGCAATACTGAGAACTGTTTGTGTGTGTCCATGGGGATTATTAATGACTCTGTAAAAAATGTTTGTGTTGTAAAGGTTTATTTTATAAAAATATATTTATTGTAATCTGGGGGAATATCTGTCTTTTATTTAATTTACAAAATGTTTAAGGTTGATGGCAGTGATTTATTTTATTCATTGGAGTTTAAAAAGATAATATTGTTTAGTATCACCACCTGTTACCGCCCATTACAGGAAGGACGGGTTTATTTTCAATAAATGAATGAATAAGTTTCATTTTACTCGTCATCATCAGGTGAGTCAGTGAGTCACCCCTCTCAGGGTGGAAATGTGTCGGTCCATTCATGGTCAGCACAATCTGGTTTTTCTTCATAAGGAAGAAAATGAAAGCAAAAATATCTATTCCATATCTCTCCTAAAAAATATTGTTCAATAGTTTGTTTATCTCAAAATAACTGCTTAACTGATCCCACTACCATCAGCCTCAACCAAACTTAAGAACAAATATTGAAAATATTAACAGTAGTCATACATATAATTGTGTAATGACTATTTTCACAAAGATATAAAGACTGAAAAATACAAATCAGTCATTTATAGCACCATGGCTTTTGCAATGCTACTGTATGGACTGCAACAAAGGGGACATTTTTTGGGGCAGTAACAAGGGTACTTGAAGAGTCTAGGTGGAAAGCTTACCTCTGTTGCCTCTGTCAACGGTAGAGAGACTTTTTCCTCTCAGAGTTGTGTCTGATGCTCAGGTGACTAGTTGTACATTTACAATCCTTTAGTTTCAGATCTGGATAAGAACCAACTATTGCAACACTCTGTTGTAAGTTTTGGTTTTGCCAGCTGATAGCAGAGTGAGACTCACAAAAGGACAAAACTACGCCAAACCTTGCTGCTTTTCACTCGATACCTGTGAGTTTTAGAAATTATATTAACAGATTACAGCCTCTTTTTTTCATACATAACATCAATAGAACATACGTGGAGATGCTTACATAACTGCAGCTGCTGTATACCAGGATTAATCATACATACCCTCCTTGAGCACCAAAAGGACATACAGTTTCTTAGTGTTATCAATTTATATATTGTGCAAACATTATCAACATATTACAGATATTATCACTCCCCCTCATCGGAAACATGATCGCACAATACCTGAACCATTATGATAGTAAGAGCCAGTGCTTTACCATCCAGATGAAACAAGTACAAGTGCAGTTAATAAAATAAATGAAAAATAAATAAATACAAATAAATAAGTAAAGAAGTGCTGCTAGAGATCTGGGGCCGTATTCACAAAGGATCTTAGGGCTAAAAGTAGCTCCTAACTGGCGAATTTAGGAGAAACTCCTAAGCATAATGGGCGTGTCAGTCTTAAATTTAGGACTCCTAATTTTATTCACTAAGAGCAATTCACAAAGTATTTTAGGCCTAAAAGTAGCACCTAAGTCTGGGAGAGCTTAAAAGTCCTCGAGAGAACTCCTAATTCAGTAAGACCTATTCACAAAGAATCTGAAAATGGCTGCGAGACTAAATGTTTTGGAGACAATGGAAGACTGTGAATTGATCAAGAGATATAGGCTAAATCGTGAGGGTATGAAACTTGTTGTGGAATTAGTGCGGGATGCAATAACATCCCCGACTAACAGGAATAACCCGATTAGTCCGGAAATAAAATGTTTGGCAACACTACGATATTTAGCAACAGGGAAAATGCAACTTTGCAATGTCGACGATTTAGGAATATCGCAACCATCAGTCAGCCGTGCCATAAACCAAACCATCAACGCGCTCTCTAGACCACACATCATCCAACAGTTTATCCGTTTTCCTTTGGACAATCAACAACTACACAGGATCAAAGCCAACTTCATGGCAATTGCAGGTATGCCCGGTGCGGTCGGTGCTATTGACGTGACGCACATGAAAATAATTGCGCCATCAAAAGATGAGGACGTGTTCGTCAATAGAAAGAAAGTACATTCCATCAACACGCAGATTGTTTTCATTGATCATGATAGGGCGTGGTCTGCACAAACTTGTCATCATGCGTGTATTCTGCTAACTGCACTGTCCATAACTATTTGATAGGAATACATTTCTAGCCTAGGCTATTTCCTTGTTTTAGTGGGCTCGTTTGTGGGATGTTGCGGATGAGTCTCACCGAGACCGCCTGCTCTGAACAACCAATCACCGTACTGACCGCTTCTAAACTCATGCACGAGAATCGACGTAATCCATAGCAACGGCGCGTCACTCTTAGTTCACTCTTAGTGATTTATCCTTAGTATGAGTAGGTCTCAGTGGCTTTGTGAATAACTTTTAAGAAAAAACTCCTACGTAAAATGTTTTTGCGCGAGTTAGGAGCACTCCTAGCGGTAAAATAAAATGCTTTGTGAATACGGCCCCTGGTGTTGCTTGTATTAATGGGGACCATTTTTCTTTGAATTTGTCAGTTTTCAGCTGTAGTCTTGCTGTGATTTTCTCCATTAAATAAACGTTTTTTACCCTGTTTCTCCAGTGAACTATATTGGGGGGCTGCGGGTTCAGCCACGAGACCGTTATCATTTTTTTCGCAGTTAGAAGAAGAATTCTTAGTAAGAAAGCTACATTTCTGTCCATATCACTGGGCAGTATACCCAGTATATAAAGTGCTGGGTCCAAAGTAAAGGTGATGCCCAGCACCCGTTTAATCTCCTTTTGAACATCCTTCCAGAAGCCCTGAATGGTTGGACAGTCCCAAAATATATGTGTGAAGTCTCCCACCCGTCCACAGCCCCTCCAGCACAAATTAGAGGTATTGCTATATTTTGAAGTGATAGATGGGGTGTTAAAATATCTAATTTTCACCTTCCAATCAAATTCCCTCCATGTTGGAATGTTTGTTATTGTATGTCCCACCTTGAATGATTCTTCCCAATCCTCGTCGCATATTATAATATTCGCTTCCAACTCCCATTTTTCTTTGACATCCTTATTGTTGCTGTTACATTCATAACGTAGTACCTTTTAAAGTTTTGATATAGCCCCCTTTTTTTGTCTCGTCCCCTGTATATGTCATTAAAAGGTCCTCTAGTTTAGATGGGGCTTTGCGAATGTTTTCCCATTCCTTATGCTTCTGAAGGTAATGTCTCAGTTGCAGGAATCTATAAAAGTCACAGGATGGTAGGTTAAATTCCTGTTTCAGTTGTTCAAATGATTTAATGGTTTGTCCAGTAAAGAGTTGTGTAATATATAGGGATGTAACGATACCAAAAACTCACGGTACGATAATATCGCGATAACAAGTCCACGGTACGGTATTTATCGCGATATTGAATAATAAAGGGGGGGGGGAATTCAAAAAAGAAAAATTCAATAAAAAAAAATTTTACTCGGGAAATGTTTCTTTATTACATAATACATCAGATTTGTACAGCATTTTAGTAGGATAGCAGTATTTTTAAAGTGTCAAAAACAAAGTGACAGTAACAGACTGGAACAAGAAAACCAGTGTTTTTGTACCTACTAGTACAACCAAACAAAGTAGGCATTTAATAATCAGACCCTGCAATAAAATAAATCAAGTTTCACTTTAGTTTTTCAAGTAACTCAACTCAAACTCACTAGTCACTCACTCAGCATCATCAGACAAGTTTTTAGGAATATGAGAATGTCCACATTTCCAGGTATTTATAAGCTGGGATGTTTGGGCATTTACAATATCCCCTGCTCTGGAAAAAACTCTCTCGCTTGGTACTGATGTTGCTGGGACAGCAGTGGTCGCGTTAACCGAATATTTTATTTAACAATGACGGAAAAATCTGAAAGCAGTCTGTCATTTTGACAGATTAGAACAAACTCGGAACAGTGCCAATGTTTCCCCGCAGTGAGGCTCTGGTGTTATGTCGTGTTATGCATGCCCTCCAAAAGGAAATGATATAGTTTCCAAACGGTACTTAGCCGTACAGATCAATCCATGTCTGGGAGGTTTTGCTTTACGCTGTGCACGGATATTGTACGATCCTGTCTGTCAAAATGACGGACAGCGAAAAAGTCTAACGCCACCTTAGTGGGACGGAGAGATATGCTTTGGCCATGGGTGACAGCAGTGGGTCAAACTGTGCATGGTCTCTCCACCACTTCACAAACAATACAGTTTTTGCTAAGAAGGTGAGGCTTATTGACAGGGCGAGATATATATAAATATATTGTTGGTACTTGTCAATGTGTGTAAATGTAGCCCTGTAAATACAATGTCCTTTTGTGTTATCTGTTGTTTTATGTTCATGTTGCAACCTACTTGCTGCCATGTTGGACAGGTCTCTCTTGAAAAAGAGATCGATGATCTCAATGGGACCACCTGGTTAAATGAAAGGTTTAAAAAATATATATATATATTTTTTTTTAAATGGCGGTAGATTTTGTCAGTCTCACAACGGTATTGGGACGTTTATTTACTGCGATACCGCGATATTCGGTATATCGTTACATCCCTATGTTAACCCCTTATTTCCCCATGTTTTAAATCCTGAGTCCATAATAGATGGTAAAAAGTCTGGGTTTGTAGCTATTTTAGTGGCCCTGCTAATAGAGTTTGACAGCTTTAATTCCTTTCGTACCTCTGACCATATCTTCATCGTAGCCCTGATCCACTCATTGCAAGTCCCCAACCCTTTCTGTGCTTTTTCTGTCAAAAATGGAAGTGCTCCCACAGGTACATTATTACATGACTTTTGTTCCATATCAACCTGAAGAAACACACTCCTCAATTTCAGTTTCGGTAATTTATTGACAAGGATGACGACACCCTGAAACAGAGTAATGCAGCAAGATAAGCTGACAAAGTATTACATCCATGCAATTTAATCAACACAAATATATACCACGAAACAGAGTATAGTAGTATAATAGTATAATATATATATAGTATAATATATAGTATAATATAATAGTGGAAACAGTCTTACATGAATGAGTGGACGAACGTCTCAACTCGAGGCGGAGTGAATGAACAATGTTTGAACTAAAATGGCCGCTCGGCACTACCGGGTCAGAGCACGGCATAACCGGGCAGCGACAGCAGTGACACTGCCCTCTAGTGGCCGGCGATAAACTCTTCATCCCCCCCAGACCGGAAAGCTATGGGCCGGAATAGGTTAACGGTCTAAATCCCGTATCCAGCTGCCAGACTCGGGCTCGTAACGTGCAGGCGGCCTCCTCACGCGGCCCGGCCGAGTCGGCTGGGGCAGCGTCGGCGGCGACTGCGGCACCGGGGGCGGTGCACCCAGGAAGGCACCCGTAGGAACAGTGAGGTCAGAGGACGCCTCATCAGCAGGCGTCGGTGGGGAAGCGCCAATAGCCGAGTCGCGGGTCCCGACAGCCGGCCGCTGAGCAATTCCCTGGGGCGTCGCCCAGCCCGGGTGGATAGGTGGGGGCTGATGACCCAGGGCAGCGGGCGGCGTTGACGGCGCAGCCGACTGCTCACGGGCGCAGGGTGTGGCCAGCGTGTAGGCACGGAGGAACTGCCGGTTGCGCAGTGTCAGACGTCCCGAAACGTCAACCCTGACCCGATACTGGTCGTGGCCCGGCGACTCCACCACGATCCCTGACCTGTCCCATTTGTTGGGGCTCGGGCCTTGCCGGTTCTGGAGGAATACCCTTTCGCCGAGTGTCAATGGGCGGAGCAGTCTCGAGTGGGTCCCCAGAGACTCGGTGGTACGGGACATACGGGTCCGAAGGGCGTCCTCCTTTGCCGCCCATGCCTCGCGCCATAGCAGGCGGATATGCGGGTTCGAGAACTTCTCGAGGCGGTTCACGAAGGAGAGCGAGCCACGAAGGGGCCGGCCGAAGATGATCTGTGCTGGCGAGAGGTCGCAGTCGGGGTCAGGCGTGTTACGCAACTGCAGCATAGCGCGCAGGAAGCGGTCCTGATCAAGGCTGCCCGACAGGCCGGTGTTGGACATCAAGAGGCGCTTAGCAGTCTTAACCGCAACCTCCGCCCTCCCATTCGACTGCGGAAAGCTAACGGAAGACACACGGTGTTTGACGTGCCATAAGCGAAGGAAGTCCTCAGTGTGGCTCGCCTTGAATTCCGGACCACCGTCGCTCGAGAGCTCCTCCGGTACGCCGAAGGTGGCAAAGAACGACCGGAGGTGTTGGACCAGGCCAGCTGAGCCCGCCAGGGCAGTACCCGCCGTAGAGCTCAGGACGTCTACCCAGCCCGAGAGCCGATCCCCGACAACTAGGTAGTGACGGCCCCCATAGTCGAAGAAGTCAGCAAACACCGCCTCGAATGGTGTGGACGGGGGTGAGGATGGCCGGGGGGGTGTAGCCGCCTGTGACGGAGCATTGCGGTTGCAGTCTGCACACCCGTCCCTGGTGGCCTGAATGTCCCCGGACATCCCGGGCCAGTAAACTATGGCTCGGGCATGCTGCCCCATAGCTGAGGTCCCCTGGTGAGCGGCATGGAGATGCCGAAGGACCCTCCCACGGAGGGACGGGGGAACCACGACGCGGTCCCGATAGAGCAGGACGCCGTCCTGGGCGTAGACGGACTCACAGACCGATGACAGACTCGCCAGGGCAGGGTCGTTAACGTCAATCCCACCCTCCTGCTCGATTAGTTGGAGGAGGTGGCCGAGGCATCCATCAGCCGCTGTTTCCCGTGCGAGGAGGGGCCAAGAGACGGCTCCGAGCTCCCGTGCTCTGCCGTTGATTACTGGCAGGCCGCAAACAACTTCACGACGTATACTGCCGCCCAAAATCCCCGGCCGGAAGTCCCCGGTAGCTGGGGACTGACTTCAGTAGAAGCTGCTGGGAGTCCCAGCAGCTTCTACTGAAGCCTTCCGAGTAAATCGCCACAACGCCGACACCTCCTCATCTCCACCGCTCCCATGTTTTATTTTGTGTTGCCATAAGTTAGTCTCTCTGCGTTTCTGCGCTGGGCTAATGCTAATGCTAATAATGCTAATAAAATGGTGGCTTCACAACACTTTTTTTGAGTTTTACGGGGCGTGGTTTGCAATCCGCCCAGCCAATCAGAAATATAGCTCTTTTCTCACAAGAGAGCCGCATGAGAGTCCCTGCTCTCCAGCAGGGACGGAAAAGGGGGTAAAAAGGTTCTCATGAACTAATTTTCGGAACTATATCGGAATTAAAGTGGGAAAAGTACTCCGGTGTGAACGCGGCTCTTTCTGCAGAGTATTGCCAGAGGAGGTGAGTGAAGTGTTTACTGCTTGTTTTATTCCAGTCTGAAACACAAATAAAAGGCATGTTTGAACTCGGTTGAATACATTGTCATGTTACCTTCGGCACAGGAATTTATGATGACCAACAGTCCTTAAAGACATGAGCTTGTCTTTGCGCACCATCATTCAATTGTTGAATGAATGATGTATTTATGCTGCTAACTTGTTGCTATTGCTGCATGAACTAAACATTTCAGTATTAAGACTCAGTGTGATAATCAGTTGTTCTGCTGCTGTACACTGACTGGTCAAATGTAAATTAATTAAACTAAATTAAAACATGAGGAAGAAAGAGTACCAGAAAATGAATCCAAGTTCATTTCGAGTTAAAACAGTCAAGTAAAACTTTACAAATAAACATGGTATCTAGTCATTCAGATAGTTTGGTTATATTAGTCGGATACATTTCCTCTGGAGAAGCAGTGTGCAATTCAGACATAAAAAGCCTAGTCATTATTTAGTTTTACTGAATCAAATAACTCTACACACACACACACACACACACACACACACACACACACACACACACACACACACACACACACACACACACACACACACACACACACACACACACATAAAACACACACACACACACACACACACACACACACACACACACACACACACACACACACACACAGGAATGAGAAGCATGCTGCAGGTTGAAATACAGGCTCTACTTGCTGCACATTGTTTAACCCAGGAATGTGCTAAGCTCGTGTGTGTGTGTGTGTGTGTGTGTGTGTGTGTGTGTGTGTGTGTGTGTGTGTGTGTGTGTGTGTGTGTGTGTGTTGTGTTTGTGTGTGTGTGTGTGTGTTTGTGTGTGTGTGTGTGTGTGTGTGTGTGTGTGTGTGTGTGTGTGTGTGTGTGTGTGTGTGTGTGTGTGTGTGTGTGTGTATTTATTACTACTGTAGATTATTACTAATAAAGGAATATAATATAAACGCATTAATATCTTGTGAAACGGCTTTTACTTTCATCCTCTATCTTCGCTAAAAGCTTCTTTTATTTAGTATTCTTAGCAATGTTACTTTCATGTTCCTACAGGTCTGACAAAATGTTTCTACAGGCAATATTCAGTTATGTTCGTGAATCTAACTAAACAAAAACATGAATAATACGATGACATTTTGGCTGAACTAACATTTGATGCATGTCTCTTCACCAGTTGTTGCAGAGGAGGAGGTATCCTGTGTTTTCAATGAGAGCTGCATCTTACCGTGCATCTTTGAGGCTGATCTCAGGGATGATGTGGTCATCCAATGGAACCAGGTTTCAACAGGAGACCCTTCAGTCCACTCTTTTTACCGCAAAGAGAAACAGACAGCTATTAGTTTGGGAGACTTTGGCTTTTAAAGACATGCATGCTCTATCTCACGTCCATGCTTGAACAAAACGGTTATGAAGAAGTCATCTGTTTATAAAAAAAGCACAAAAACAGAACTACGATGTTTTTTATCATCTCAAAATAATTGCTGGGTTAACAAAGTTTTAATACATTGTGTTTTTTTTCATTGCTGTTTTAAAGAATATTTGTAACACTGATAACTGTTTGTGCGTTTCCATGGGGATTATTAATGACTCTGTAAAATGCTTTGTTTTTTAAAGGTTTGTTTTATAAAAAGATGTTTATTGTAATCTGGGGGAATATCTGTTTTTTATTTAACTTACAAAATGTTTAAGGTTGATGGCAGTGAAATGTTTGTATTCATGGGAGTTTAAAAAGATAGTATTGTTTAGTATCAGCGCCCATTACAGGAAGGACGGGTTTATTTCCAATAAATGAATCTGTTTCACTTTACTCGTCATCATAAGGTGAGTCAGTGAGTCACCGCTGTCAGGGTGGAAATATGTTGGCAGAAACTGGGTTTTATTCATATTGAAACAAATGAAACCAGAAATATCTATTCCATATCTCTCCTAAAAAATATTGTTCAATAGTTGATTTGTGTCAAAAATAACTGCTAACTGATCACACTCCCATCAGCTTACAGATTACTGCCTTTTTAAAGCCTATTTATTTGGAATCTACCAACTTTGAGCCTGATCGCTGCTTGACATCCTCTTCTTCCTCCCTCCTTAACTTGTCTATCTTTGAGTATCATTGAGTGACAGCACCCTTCATGAAAAACTTTAAAGGTCTTAAGGTTATTATCTCATGGCTTTTCTTCACAGCGTTTGCTGTTAATGTTTTAATCAACTAAATGTTTCGCTTGTTTTACTTTGTACTCTCAGTGGAATAAAAGCGGCCTACATTTTTTCATAAGACCAGTCAGGCCAGTTTCACGCTATTAAAGGAGTGTCATTTAGATCTGAAATCATTTTCGTTGCAGGACAGTATACACTTTCCTCTGAGGGAGTTTAACGCGAGTGGACGAGGATGAAATGTGTCGTGTTTCTGGGGGTTCTGACCTTTCTGCAGAGTATTGCCAGAGGAGGTGAGTGAAGTGTTTACTGCTTGTTTTATTCTAGTCTGAAACACAAATAAAAGGCATGTTTGAACTCGGTTGAATACATTGTCATGTTACCTTCGGCAATGGAATTTATGATGACCAACAGTCCTTAAAGACATGAGCTTGTCTTTGCGCACCATCATTCAATTGTTGAATGAATGATGTATTTATGCTGCTGACTTGTTGCTATTGCTGCATGAACTAACCTTTTCAGTATTAAGACTCAGTGTGATAATCAGTTGTTCTGCTGCTGTACACTGACTGGTCAAATGTAAATGAATTAAACTAAATTAAAACATGAGGAAGAAGGAGTACCAGAAAATGAATCCAAGTTCATTTTGAGTTAACAGTCAAGTAAAACTTTACAAATAAACATGGTATCTAGTTATTCAGATAGTTTGGTTATATTAGTCAAATACATTTCAACATATCCTCTGGAGAAGTCATGATTGAGTTTTACTCAATCAAATAACTCTATACACACACAAAGACACACACACACACACACACACACACACACACACACACACACACACACACACACACACGAGCTTAGCACATTCCTGGGTTAAACCATGTGCAGCAAGTAGAGCCTTTTTTTCAACCTGCAGCATGCTTCTCATTCCTGTGTGTGTGTGTGTGTGTGTGTGTGTGTGTGTGTGTGTGTGTATGTGTGTGTGTGTGTGTGTGTGTGTGTGTGTGTGTGTGTGTGTGTGTGTGTGTGTGTGTGTGTGTGTGTGTGTGTGTGTGTGTGTGTGTGTGCGTCCGCGTGCGACAGACATTATTTATTACTACTGTAGATTATTACTAATAAAGGAATATAATATAAATGCATTAATATCTTGTGAAACGGGTTTTACTTTCATCCTCTATCTTCGCTAAAAGCTTCTTTTATTTAGTATTCTTAGCAATGTTACTTTGATGTTGTTTTAATGCAGGTCACCTTAGAGGTTCCTAGAGGTCTGACAAAATGTTTCTACAGGCAATATTCAGTTATGTTAGTGAATCTAACTATAAACAGAAACATGAATAATCCGATGACAGTTTGGCTGAACTAACATTTGATGCATGTCTCTTCACCAGTTGTTGCAGAGGAGAAGGTATCCTGTTTTTTCAATGAGAGCTGCATCTTACCGTGCATCTTTAAGGCTGATCTCAGGGATGATTTAGTCATCCAATGGAAGCAGGTTTCACCACGAGAGATTACAGTCCACTCTTTTTACCGCAATGTGACACAGACAAACCACCAGGACCCTCTTGAGTACCAGGACCATTTTCAGCACCAGGACTCAAGCTTCAAAGGCAGGACGTCACTGTTCAGGGATCAGATTTTTGGAGGAAACGTGTCGCTCAAACTGGAAAAAGTGAACGTTTCAGATGAAGGCACATACAGATGCTACGCCAGCATCAAAGGAGGCAGATCTCATGAGGCACTCATCAAACTAAAAGTGGACGGTATGAGAAACATTATTTAGAGCACATCATATGTTTTAGGCAATTTTTCCCATTTGTTTTAGTCATTCCATTTTAGAAAGAAATGAAGTAACATTTTGACGGTGTTGTCACGGCCTTCATTCGTCTCTTGTCTTACAATCTTATGGGAAACTTAAAATGTTCATTGCAAATCAGCCATGAATATATATTTAACAATTCTATAGGAAAAAGTGAAATAAGAGGCCTGTTAAATCCTTTATCCATTTCATTTTTTACCACGTTTTTAGCGATTATTTCTTTTTAAAATGTCAGTGCTCTGGTTTAACTGCTGTCAAATACAAATGGACCTGCTTTAAAATCCATATTGACATAAGAAAGCAAAACGTTTTACATAGGTTTTTTTGGGAAATAAATAAGTGTATGTCACCCCTTTAAAATGACTTCAACCTCTAAAGAAATGACATGATGAAAATCCTTTTTGACGTCTTTTTTTTTTCTTCCAGCTCCAGTTCTTAAAGTGGACATTCAGCAAGCAGAAAATAAGACCACCTGCAGCTCAAAGGGAATTTACCCTGAGCCTCAGCTCACCTGGTCCACTGACCCCCCGCCCAACGAGACCCTCCACAACAAAACCTCGGTCCATCAGATTAAGCAGGAGCTGTATTACATCCAGAGTTCTCTGAACGTCACAGTTACTGATGTGAACTACATCTGCACCGTCAGCACGGGCAGAAACAAGATGGCCGCCACTTCTGTTACACTAAGTAGGTGTTATAGACACTGAATCTGAAACCAATGTTTGATAAGAAATACCAGACATTTTATCTTGTTTCGTCAGATAGAGAATGGAGAAATGTAAAAAATCTTGTAAAATAAGCTCATTGTTTGAAGTTTGCCAATCTGATTCAGCGGTTTAATCGGCTCAATTCGGATTGACAGTCCGAACAAACACTACTCTCACTTTTTGTGCTCTATCATTTCAGTTTCTCGTAGTATTTCCAGCACAGGAACAAAAATGAACTGCACCTCTTCAAAGAGTCCTCCAACAGGCCTCACCTGGAGGTTCAACCACAGTCAGATCATCGTGAGTGATGGGTCAGTGATGGAGGAGTGGAGGCAGCAGGTGAAGAGTGCGTCTATGTCCGGAGACCTCACACTGAAGGATTTATCGACAGATCACAATGGGATCTACACCTGTGAGCTCCGTAATGCTGAGGGGACATACGTGACCAACACCTTCCTGAGGATAGAGCCCAGTCAAGGTAAGATATCCCAAGTCAGGAAGTCTTAGTGTGTGAGGAAGAACTTAACAAAAACACACCGGTTTGAATTTCTAGCTCCAAAATTGTGGAATATCAGGAATGCAGGAAACATACTTATCAAATGTTCTTAAATAAGGAATAGAAAGAAGTTGCAATCAACTTAAGATAGTGAACAAATTAGAGATAAGACAGAATAGTACATTTGAAATTTTCTTGCAAATTTTATGCATAACATACTCTTTTTCTCTTTCAGGGAATGTATCCAATCTAAAATGCATAAGCTTGCTGATTATACCCATTGCTGTAGCTGTTGCTGTTGGTATGCTGTTCTACTGTGAAAATAAAAAAGGTGAAATCACATTCTGCATTCGGTTTTATCCTTTTAATTTTGATAAAGAATAGTTGTATAAATCAGCTATTTAGTTTAGTCTTCAAAACCCATTTCCTTGGAGTTAAATGTTCATGGGTAAATACCTCTATACATGAAGAGAGACAAACAAAACAAATGATAATGAATATCACTATTGTTATCAATTGCAGCAATTTGACTTGAATTCACAAAAATAAAGGCTATTTACTTTTTCTAAATACGATATCTGTTTTTCAGTATGTTTCCGGAGCAGCGAAGAACCTAGAGAAGCAGCAGAACCACACGAACTGGCGCAGATGAATGAAAACGAAAATGAGCAGTAAAAACTAAAACAGCTCAAGACGATGATCTTCTACACAAAGGATGAACTTGGATGTGCTCTGGTTTTGTGAACACCACCTGTTTGTCCTCCAGTTTCAATCCAATATGTTTTCAAAGCTCTGCACTACAATATGCTTTTCTTGAAGGACTACGGGTTATGAAGTAGAGCAAGTTACTTTTACTTATGTTCTCAGACTAAACGGTGATGAAGAAGTTATAAAAATAGACTCACAGAGGATGTCGGACTACAATAGAAGTATGTCTGGTCTGTAAAAAACACAAATCATATAAGAAGGTGTTAAAGTTATCAGACACATTTTTAATATATGCAGGAAGTAGTTAACTATGGTGCTAATACATTGATATGAAGGCATTGTGATACAGTTTAGCAGCTAAAAAAGGGATTTATAATGACATAAAAGGCCCTGGATTGTGATGTTTCAATTAGCTTCTCGCTGTTAGCGATGGGGATAAATTTGTTTATGCTTTTTTTGTTAACATTCCAACCTCCATGAGATATGTATTTATTTGGGTGGTTTGTTGAAGTGTTAAACTGTGGTACTGCCTGTGAAGTTTCATTATTGGTTTTTTTGGTTTCAACTTCAATATTTGCTTGGAATTATTCCCTCTTGTCTCCGTTGAATTTATTGGTAAAGGTAATGTTTTGTGTGATGGGTTCAAACCTCAAATATGGCAACTATTTAAAAAATAAGAAACAATACATTTAACATTTATGGAGTGTTATGGAGTGATATGAAGGAAAATCCAGAATCCCACTCTGTAAAAGCCTTTGACTATAATGTGTCAACAAAATAAAACAAGAATTTTGAACCTGAATTTATCCAATGTTCACATTTCTGTTACAGTAATGTATGCATATTAGCACAAATTAATGAGAACATGTTATGTTAGTAACCAGGTAGGAAGTTTCACGCTGATATCTATTAGTTATCTTTTTTACCCTATTCACCGGGTGTATAAGGGTTATTAGATCTTCTTATGACATGATGTAGCCTCCATCTTTTCCTACATTATGGCTGAAAAATACTAATCTCTTATTTTCTCTTGAAACTGTAAAACCACATTTTAAACCGGATTATAAAACATGCCATACTTCATTAACCAGTTAAGCCCCCAAGACACAGCGTCTGAGGGCCTCTTAACATTTAACAAACACAAAAATAATATTAAAGGATTTTAGTGAACATTTTTATTCAAATCACACAAACAAAATTATTGAAATAGTAATATACTAATTAAGTTATTCACTCCATATTTAAGTCACACAGCTATTAAGGCAGGCGAGGGTTTATTTCGCTATAGTCGTAGGGGTCGCCCTGGAAGGGCAGGGGGGGTGGGATGTTGTAGACACCCATGAGGAAGATGATGACGGTGCCGATGGTCATCACCGGGGTAACCAAGAAGAGACACAGACGGTCCACCGTTCGGGCGACACCGCTCCAGTTATCCTTCTCCTGAGGGGAGAAGGGGGAGAGTCAGGGGGTGGGTTCATATACAAGTGGAGAGAGAGAGGGAGATAGGGAGCGTCAGGTGCTGGTTCTACATACAAGTAGAGAGAGATGGGGGGGGGCAAGATAAAGAGAGAAAATCACAAGCTGGATTTATATATAGCCTAAAGGAGAGCTGGGAGCCCAAGAGAGAGACAGAAGAAGGTAGAGAGAGAGGGGAGAGGGAGGAAGGTACGTGGGGGTGCAGAAGACAGAGGGAGTCTGAGAAAAGAAAAGGGGAGAGAGTAGGGGAAAAAGAGAGAGTGGGAGAAATGGAGAGAAGGAGGGAGGGAACGGAACAAAAGAAAGTTGGAGAGTAACTGAGGAAAGGGAGAGAGATGGAGAGAAAAGGAAAGAGGGGGCTAGGAGACAGAGAAAAAGAAAAGAGGGAGAGATAAAAACAGGCGGAGGGAGGGTCAGAAGGAGACGGAGCAAGAAAGAGGGAGTATGAGCGAGGGGGGGCAGCGGGATGGAGAGAACAGGGCAGAAAGAGAGAGGAGTTTTTCCGTCCCCACCGTCTCACCTCGTTGAAGTCGTTCTTGTTCCTCATTTGTTTGATGATGTAGTTCGCTCCGTCCACCGCCGGCTTGATCTCCGTATACAGCTGATCCGTCACCCCGTCATCAGCCTGAGGCTTCACAACTACACACACACACACACACACACACACACACACACACACACACACACACACACACACACACACACACACACACACACACACACACACACACACACACACACACACACACACACACACACACACACACACACACACACACACACACACACACACACACACACACACACACACACACACACACACACACACACACACACAGGGATTCATAAACGGGTGAGGACGTAGCATACTTTGGTTAACCGGGGGGGGGAACTTAGAGAGTACATATTGCACACATTATAACGCTTCACAATATATGTATTTCAGTCTTTTAAAACAGCTTAAGGTGGCAGTTGTTATTAAGATATGTCAGAGCTTAAATACACTACATGTCTAAACAAGTTGAAATACATTTTTAGTTTCATCTGTTCCATTTGATATCTGTTTACTATATTTTACCTGGTTTTAAACAATGTTTAAGACTGATGAAACGAATGTAGTTAGTGTTAGAATAGTTTTAGGCATTGGGTTAGTGTCAGGTGTTTTAAGCTTGTAAATGTGTCTGTATAATACATGAAAAAAAAACATTTTTGCTCTTTTTTATTCTCAATTCTTAAGAAGCATCCTGATCAAGACATTGATCGGAGCTCCCTCTTTAAATATCTCAATTCTGTACAACAATTGTGTTTTCAACTGTTGAAAAATAAATGAAGAAAATATTCCACTGTTGAAATTCATTGACACTTTTGTCGGTACCTGATGAGTGTGTGGCGCGGGTTATCAGTCCGTGCCTCACTGACTGTTTCTCGAACATCAGCTCGCTGCGAGACTTCACACTGTAGTACTCCTCCGCCGAGGCGATGTAGCCCACAGAGCTGGTTCGCCGTGGCAACGCTCCATCCCAGTATGGCTCCGCCGGCGTCTGGTGGGACATGCGAAGGATGCGAGGCAGTCGCTCGAGGAACATCTGCAGGAAAAACAAGCAACATTTTAAAGCCAAGGTAATGTGCATACTGTAGAGGGGTGCAGGAATGAGTCCTAAACCCGGGAAGGAGTTAGCATTTTAGCACTTCCTGTTTCCACATCTGAAATTCAATAGGTTTTTAGCATTTTGGTTTAGAAGACTGAAATAAGTTCTGTGGTTAACACAAGCTGTTGAGATTTTAATGTTTTGTTCAACAAAAAAGTAAGTCAGTAAAAACCAAGCTGGTAAATTTAAAAGCGCTGGTTGCTATCAAGTTAGCTTTTTCATATTTGGAGTTTATCGTGCTGAACAAAACAAGTAAGTATCATAAACATAGGCTTGCCATTTTCTACAATAATCCAAAATGAAATATAAAGATTCAGTGCCTTTTGTCGGGAGAACCAGGGTGATGCTGAAAAATACATAATTACTGCATCACTATTTAGTCCACACAATTGAGTGTGCGCGCATGTGTGTGTGTGTGTGTGTGTGTGTGTGTGTGTGTGTGTGTGTGTGTGTGTGTGTGTGTGTGTGTGTGTGTGTGTGTGTGTGTGTGTGTGTGTGTGTGTGTGTGTGTGTGTGTGTGTGTGTGTGTGTGTTACCTTCTTGGTCCAATCAGACATGACGTGTGTGCTCGGGGTCCTGAAGTGCAGGTTGAGGACGACCACACAGTTCAACACCACCACCGTCACCAACACCATGATGAACATCAAGTATCTGACACACACACACAGATAAACAAGTATGAGGGGCAGTTTGGGTTACAAATAATTATCGTAAACTAGGTAGTGGAGGAAAAAACTCACGGTTAAAGTCACAAGTTTGCAAAAGAAAAACTTGAATCTTTAGTTTAAACTCATACATATGCAATAAGAAACACATGGACCTGTTCTGAGACTAGACAATGCTTAGAAATCGAATTTCTGACATTTAAAATCACAAATAGATGTGAAAACTCAGAATGTATTTTTGTTGCAGGAACTACATTGTTGAAATTGTATTAAAATAAAATGAAGATAATTTCAAAAAAGGAAAAAACCAAGTGAGTGTTGCTTACTTGACAATAAGTGGAACAGACATAGAAGTCTCTGGCAGCCTCTGAGAGATCAGCAGCAGGAAGACAGACTGAGCCAGCAGCACGGAGATAGACAAGGTCATCTTCTCACCACCTACACACACACACACACACACACACACACACACACACACACACACACACACACACACACACACACACACACACACACACACACACACACACACACACACACACACACACACACACACACACACACACACACACACACACACACACACACACACACACACACACACACAGTTCAGTGAAATAACAACAAATGTAAATAGGTTCCTCAGAATCCAATAATTTCCATATAAAACTAGAACTTCTTGCAGGAGGTGAGAAAAAAAGCAATTTCAAAGCAGTGAATGTGCACTTACTGTTGAACCTATGCCAATATGAAATGTTATTTTATTGTGGGGGTTGACTGCTTATAAAAGCTCTGCATAATTAGATGTATTATTATTGTTATTACTGAATGTCAAGAGGAAGGTATAAGAGTGAAGCCAGGGGATGATGATGATGATGTTAATTCATCAATCAATACAAATGTACATTACAGCATTTGAATTAATTAATAAACAAAATAGATTTCTACATTCTTAAAAGATCAGAACCTAGAAATAACAAAAAAGAAGAATATGTATCTCAATATAAAACTTGCTGCCAAGTGAAAAAAAAAGCATGTTGTATGCATGTTCTGATCAAATGTTTGAATTCAACAGTGACTTTGATTCATTGATACGTATTATAATGCGACTGACTGTCAGCCGGCAGGTAGTAGACCAGGGATGCGAGGAAGGAGATGAGCACGCAGGGGATGATGATGTTGACGATGTAGAATAGCGGCTTGCGTTTGATGATCAGGTAGAAGGTGATGTCCTGGTGCTTGTTGCTCTCCATGGGGATGTGCTCGTACGTGTTTTTCTTGGCCGGGCGGTGCCTAATCTCCCACTCGCCGTTCTCTGTCCAATAACAGCAAAAAGCATAGAGGAGGTGAAGCAGACATTGAATAAGGTTCACATGGTAGAGACTGGAAATGGGATATTTTTAATACCTGAGGGGGACTTTGTGAACAAAAACGTTTTTTTTTTTTTTTAATATCATTTACATCAGTAGATACCAAACATATTTTCAGGATCTCTTGCACATAATTAACAACATTAAAATTAATTGAAAAAGAGAGGATATTGTGCTATTTCATAATTTTCAGTTGTTCAATAACAAGTTGTGTTTTTTTTTAAATATTTGTTTCTTTTATTATTCTAACCACTATTATCGCTATTTATTTATCTTTTACCACAGTGCAAACCAAACAAAAAAACATCAGATATACTTACGAATAAAATATACAAAAGATATTTAAGTGAAATCTCTCGCTGGTTTATTATTTATTAAATGATGAGAGACAGATGTGGAGGACACTCACCTGTAAAGCTGGCAGGGTCGATGATGATCCACTCCACAAACCACAAGACAGTGTTTCCGTCTTCAGACCACTCTTCCTTAAGATTCATCTTGATCTCTTTGGCATTGTAGGTCAGAGAGCTGCAAAGCAACATGGGTAATGACAGTGTAAGATACAATGTGATAAGCAATAGCCTAAAGAAAACATGTATTCGATTTATCGACTAAAAGAAAGACACAAAGCATTTTCGATGCACAAATGTCTGGTCAACATGTTAATATTTGTGATTTCTTGGTTTAAATATATTAGGTAAGAGATCCTCAGTATCTTGGTGTAAGATTATGATTTGAGGTTTAGAGGCTGAGCTTTCTGAGATTAGTTTGGTGAATGTGTGCACCTTTAGAATCAAACAATGAGATAAATCCTGATGTTCACTTATTTAGAAAGTTCAAAACTTATTGTCTAGTCTAGACATCCATCCATCCATCTTCTCCCGCTTATCCGTAGTCGGGTCGCGGAGGTAGCAGTTCCAGCAGAGAGCCCCAAACTTTATTTTCCCTGGCCACATCAACCAGCTCTGACTGGGGGATCACAAGGCGCTCCCAGGCCAGAGAAGAGATATAATCCCTCCACCTGGTCCTAGGTCTACCCCTTGGTCTCTTCCCAGCTGGACGTGCCTGGAACACCTCCCTAGGGAGGCGCCCAGGTGGCATCCTAACTAGGTGCCCGAACCACCTCAACTGGCTCCTTTCGACGTGAAGGAGGAGCGGTTCAACTCCGAGTCCCTCCCGGATGACCGAACTTCTCACCTTATCCCTAAGGGAGACACCAGCCACCCTGCGGAGAAAACCCATCTCGGCCGCTTGTACCTGTTCTCTAGACAATACTCTGAAAATCAGATAACCTGATCTTAAACATGCAAACCTAGCAGTTTTTCCTTAATTATTTCCTTAACAAATGCAGATTAAACTTGCAAAAGCGACATTTGTCTCGATATACCAGGATTCCTGTAAAGCTGTTACCGTGACACTGTGTGGTTTAGGCGTCTTACACAAATTTGAGCGTGCAGTTCTGCCAGTCGAAGGGGAAGTAGTTGACGTTGATGGAGCAGGAGGAGCGGAAGATGGCGGGCGGTAACCAGTAGCAGAGACCATTGGAATACACCACCACGTTACTGTAGTACGCCACCTCGAACTGGGCGTCGTTACTGGAGGAGAAAGAAAAATCAAAACGAGGTTGGCTGAATGTAATGTATGGAAATTGAACAATTTGTAGTTTACCAATTTAAACTCAATGTCCATTAAGTAGCTATTCTGGAGGTTTCAGTCATATTGTGGAGTTTACATAGACAGGAAGCTCTTTAAGTCCTGAGAAACTAAATAAAAATGTGTACAAGTCAACGGCAACTCATTTGATATGTTCGAAAGCATGTATGAGTCAAATGGTTATGTCTCATTAAAGCTCTGTCAAAACCATAGCATGTGGGCTCTCTTTTAGAAGCGCATCTAAAATGTGACATTCAGCCCATTTTCAAGACAAAACCAGACTTTGCAACCTACAAAAGGGTACATTTATGAAAATGAAAATAAATTGTTAATGAATAAAGTCATAATTTGCACAAAACAAATTTAAGAAACCAAACCACTAATTAGAGACAGATCCATGATTTCATAATGTCAGAAAATCCAGTTTTTCTAGGAAATGTACCACTTTCATCCTAGAGAATAGTTTTGTTCTAGTGTGCCACTTTAACACTAGAAATAACAACTTTTCTCTCACAAATTAATTACCTCATAATCTCATTGAATATTTTTATTTTTATTCTTTTAAAATTTGTGATTTTTTCATTTATATAAAAAAAAAAGGGAAAAATCTCACTTGTTTTCCAGTACGATCTCCGGCAGCCACAACATTTTGGAAGGCAGACGCAGCTCCCCGATGCCGTCAAACTCTGTCTCATTCCATGCAAGGCGGAAGTCAATCCACGTCTGTCAGCACACACACATCCTTAGTTATCAGACCAAAAAACTATAGGTTACTTACGTAACCCCAGTTCTCAGAGTAACATGAAGTGAGATGTCTCACTATGGGATGCGCCTCAACGCGTATGCAAACAGAAGCATCAATCTCATTACGCCAATCCTGATTGGCTGGTGATCTTGACGTCTACGTCAGGGAATCAGCACCCATAGGCACGCCCCGTACTAGAAATGTCGGGTGCAGCCAGTGGCGCAGTGCCATTACGCATTTCATAGTGACCATCACTCTCCGCCCGCCATGACGCGCGGGGTCCAGTCTGAGGGCAGCTACCCAGCGCTGAAACTCCCTCATGTGTAAGCTTCCCAGTCATACCACCAGGATGGCTGACGCCATGAGCCCCAGTAACCGCAGACATGATCTGAAGAGAACATATTTGCGTAGCCGGAAATGAGCGAGGCAAGCTCTTAAGGCTTTCACTCTTTCTGCTGACAGGCGGGCTGTAAAGGGCACCGAATTCAGGTGTAGGCCCAGGAAGAGTACAGTCTGGGCTGGGGACAACATGCTCTTTTCTGTGTTTATTACAAAACCCAGATCGAGCAGGTGTTTTACGAGGACATTCGTCTGCGTAATAGCCTCTTGCTCCGACTGTGGGAGAAGCAGCAAGTCGTCCAGATAAGTTGCCAAACGAATACCCTGTTGTCTTAACGGGGCTATCGCGGCTTCCGTACAAACACTCGCGGGCTGAGAGACAGACCGAAGGGAAGGACTCTGTACTCGTAACAGACACCCAGTAATATACTGGGATGTGGAAATACGCATCTTTCAGGTCGACTGATGTAAACCAGTCGTTTTGGCGCACGAGACGCAACAGAGATGTGTGAGTGAGCATTCTGAATTTGTATCTTTTTAGATATTTGTTCAGAGCTCTCAAATCTAGTATTGGCCGAATTCCGTTCCCTCCCCGTTTGGGAACGAGGAAATACCTGGAATAAAAGCCGCTCTGACTCTGTTCGGCGGGTATTATCGATATAGCCTTCTTTTCTAGTAGCGAGAAAATGTCTTGCTCCAGAATATGGGCCGACTCTCCCCGGGCTTGTGAATACAGAATGCCCGAGAAGCGAGGGGGGGTGACAGCGAATTGGAGCCTGTAGCCCCGTGTTACTGTCTTGAAAACCCAAGCAGAATCTGTGAGCATCTTCCACTTTTCGCTTCTCAAAGCGAGCGGAGATGTCACATCTCTGTCGTCTGCCCTCTGTGTCTTTATTTGTTGTGTTATGGGGCCCTCTAGTGTCTGAACACGGTAGTACCCCAGGTTGACAACCCCGGCCGACACTGCGCATGCACGTGGCGGTGGTGCCTTCACAATCCCGTCTAATGTCCGCCTTTTGAGAGAGGCCGTAGCCGCTCTCAAAAGAGGGGTAGACGACAGACTGTTTATTGTTTTTATTGTTTTTCTTTTCATTTTTATTGACTGCGCCCTTGGCTTCAAGCCTGGAAACGACAGTGGAAAATGATTTATTAGGAAACAATAATGATGACATGTGTTTGTGTGACTTAAACAGGCAGCGGAACTTGCTGTCTTTGATGTTAAGTCCATTTCCCTTATGGCGCGAACTTGAGGATGACGTTCTGGCATCACTCGAGGCGGCGGGAAGATGGGGGCATGATGGTACCCCGAAAACACATGAGCATCTAACACTGGAACGTGTTCTGGAGCTGGGGAACAGGGAACTTCCAGCTCTCTCGTCGAGGAGAGGAGGCTGTCAGGCCGCCCGCTTCTTCTTCCTCGCCTGGTGGCTGAAAACCTGGGTCGGCTGTGCCTGAGCGGCAGCTGCCGGGACCGGAGATCTTCTTGGCCAGCTCATCCTCGCCTCGTGCCTGGGCTGGGGACCCGGGACGGGCTGTGGTCTCTGCTGCTTCGGTATCTTGAACCGGGCAGGATGTGAGGCAGCTTTAGTGAAGGCCTGCCGCGGGACCGTTGAAGGTGGCGGCTGGACCCTTCGGGGGAGAAAGAGCTGGAGAGCCTCGTCTTCCTTCTTTTTTGATTCGCATCTCAGCTGCATCAAAGCTAGAGCGGAGCTAAATATGCCCTCGGGAACAATAGGCATGTCCAGAACATCCTCTTTTTCACGGTCTGGAAGGTTCGTCAGGTTGAGCCACCTGGCTCTCTCCTGTACCACCATAATTCTCAGTGCTTTGCCCGTGGCTTGGACTGCACAGCGCTGCACACAGAGGCAAATGTCCGTGATCGCTGCGATCTCGTCCCACACGGCAGGCTCAGGTTTGCTCGACAAGTCTTCGCAGAGCTCTGCCTGGTAGGCGATCAGCAGCGAGGAGACGTTGAGTGCCCTGGCGGACAAAGCTGCGGCTTTATATGCCCGTTCGGTCATCGCTGACTGAAAACGGTCTGCCTTCACCGGTAGCGTGGGGTTCCTGCTCGGTGTCGAAGCCAGCCTCGGTTGGAGGTGGGCTGCCACCAGCGGTTCCATGGGCGACATGCGAAGCAGGCCGAGCCTCTCCACACCGTCACAGTCCAGGAAGGAGGCACCCTGGATTGGGGCCTTGTTGCTGAAAGGACGGTCTCTCTACGAGACCGACACCTCGTCCAGCATCTCCGGAAAGACTGGAAGGAGCTGCCTCTTCGTCCTCGCTGCTTGGGGCAATTGCTTCCCCTCGTACCGACATCTGGAGGTCTCCTTGGCCACTTCAGGCCATGGGATGTCCAGCCTGGACGCAGCGCGTTGACACACGGCCTGCAAGTCCATACTTAGGCAGGGCGAAGCTGGTGTGCTTTCGCCCGGGAGAGCGGACATCGCTCCCGGCTTTGCAGCCTGAGCCGATGAAACGAAGATGTCATCCTCGTGCTCATCCGAGTCGGACAGGAGGAACTCAGAGGCATCCTCTTCTTCCTCCATATAGTCCAACTCCAGGACATCCTCCGCGGGTGGAACCATGGTGAGGTCCAGTTGGGAGCCCCAGCTTGACACAGCACGGGGCTCCGCTCTCGCGGCTCTTGCCGCCACCGGACCCCAGCCTGACACGGCGCGGGGCTCCGGTTCAGCGGCTGCCGCTGTTATTGAGCCCCAGCCTGACACAGCGCGGGGATCAATCTCTGCGGCGGACGCCACCATGTCTTGATTGCCGGCCGGCGAATCAGCGGACATGAAGGGGTCCTGTCCCGACAAGCTAGCTTGGCGTGCTAGCCGTCGGCGGAGGCTCTTAATGGTGAAGCGGGCACAATGCCCGCACGATCCGGGGTTATCGATAACCTCCTGGGCGTGTTCCAGCCCGAGGCAGAACGAGCAGACCTGGTGTGAGTCTGTGCCTGAGATCTTAAACCCGCAGCCGCATAGCCGAGTCTCCGAGTCCCTGACTCCTCTGGTGTGAGAGAGAGAAGGGTCCATCTTTGTTCGCCGGGGTGTCGGCGTGGAGTGGACACGCTAGTAACAGGTACGTTACCGAGAAAAAAATCCGACCTTGTCGTTAATCTGAAAGGAAAAAGCGACGGCGTAGATTTTATTCTTTAAAGAATATTAACTGGTGTGTTAATACCTTTTGTTTTTATCTCCGTCTCCTCTGGTGTGAGAGAGAAAAGAGAACGTCCTCTCTACCGTGGTGTCGGTGTGGAGGGAAGAAAAGCTAGCAACAGGTATGTTACTAGCTTGAAGAAAAAATCAAACCTTACCGTAATTTCGAAAGAAAGAAACGGCGAGGCAGATTACAATATTAACTGGTGTGTTAATATTGTTCAGTCTTCTTGCAAAGCAAAAAAGTAACCGTTAAGGGCCCGTCGACCGAATGTTAGCTTTGGGTTCAGTCTGTGGACTGTTAAGCTAGCCCGGCTACTGATAATTCGAGATGTGCTCTGAAGCGAGAAGAGGTGTTTGAATGACGCTGCGTCTTAGCGCAAGCTACTTATAGGGGGTGGATTCCCTGGCGTAATGAGATTGATGCTTCTGTTTGCATACGCGTCGAGGCGCATCCCATAGTGAGACATCGAACGGAGTGTTATGAATGAGAACATCAGATAAAGTAGAGACAGAGACGCAGGGATTCAACATAAAGTGACAGAATATCATTTCTTACATGATCTATCCATACGTTTGTCAGCAGAGTCTCGTCCACCTCTTTCTACAAATAGAAACATTTTATAATATTAGAACAGAACAAACTTTTCTTCTGTGACATTTTTCAAACTTCTACTCTGTTAACGATAAACTGGAACATCAAAAACAAAATATATTTTTTCCAATAGGCTTCATAGTAACTATATTTGATAATATGAATTACGTTTTGGATAAGAAATGCGTGCAATCCCCAACTCAAAGTTTTGTCTTTAAAATAATTATTTTTTAAAAGCGACCCAAATATATTCACTTTAATATGATATGAAAACAAAGAAAATCTTGAAATATTCACACTAGAGGATGAAAACACTATTTTCAAGCAATTTTGCATGGAATTTACGATTAATCGATTATAAAAATACTAGATGTCAAATATGTATTCTGTCTATTGATAATTCATTGGCAGCTCCAGTTCCAAATCCTTATGTGGGATTTGAGTGTCTATTGAGATTATGCCTTTATTGTTTGTGTTAAATAAACCTATAATGCACGCTCAAATCCAGCATGTGACTAGCACCAAATACACACACACACACACACACACACACACGCACACACACAGTGTGTACCAGAGAAATGAGGTTGGAGAGTGTGAGGGCGAGGTAAACATCGACGACATCCTGCTGCCTCTTTACGGGTCGCAGCTCTTTGTTGTATCCTTGCTCTGTAATCAGGAAGTTGATCAGACGCTCCTCCTCGTTCCTGCACCAGCACTCTGACACACACACACACACACACACACACACACACACACACACACACACACACACACACACACACAATTCACATTAAAGTCAGAAAAACACCAGTAACTACTAGAGTCATGAATCCAAAGAAATCCACCCTCATCTTTAGGAGCATGCGATATTAGCAGCAAAATGTAGTTTAGGAAAATATAGATTTTGTATTAAAAGAAAAATACATATAATGTTATTGGATTAATATCAATGCTGCATCAATATGTATAGGCTTCATTTATTTGTTTTTCACTCATTCATATACTGTGGCCTAGTTTAATCTTCAGGTCCTTTAGGTTCCATTTTGTATTCAATTCTCTGACATTTTTCAATGAACTTTTGAAGATAATTATTCAGAAATGTGTTCATAAATCTTCAGACTTTATTCACATGCTTCTTAGCATTTTACAAATCTAAATCCTTTATGAACTGTTAAATGCATCATATTCTGTAAATATGTTTGTGGCTTTGTGCTAGGAAAAACACTTATCTTTACAAAGTGTCTCAGAAAAACAGCCCTGTTTTCAGCTTTGTGACAGTGCATTTTCCAGCTGATCTTTTTGTAAACTATATTTAGCTTAAGAAGAACAAGAACAAGAAGTAAAGGAGCAGAAGTATAACGCTGTGTAAAAGGGAAATATTCAAAGGACATTGAATGTGTTCTTGATTACAGTAAATGTACTTACATTCCACCTCTAGAAAACAAACAGGGTCGTGTGTGAATACTTTCACGCCGGTCATATTTCGTGGTGGCAGCTGCTCTGTGTTCAGAATACTACACTGCTGCTGTAACACCACCGAGTGTACACACTGTAAGAGCTGGCAGACACTTCCCCTCTTTACGCGGCCATGATTGTTTTTATTCTCAAATATATATATATATATATATATATATATATATATATATATATATATTGAATATTATGAAATGAAAGCCCAGTCAGGGTCCTCCACTGATTTGATAACATAAAGGATCCTCACAGCTTCAATACATGCTGTATCAACATCAAGTCTTGCCTTTATTTTTACCTGTCTCTGAAAATAAATGATTATTGAAAATGTTGGTCAATCGGATGATGAATAAATCTATATAATATCGTTTTTTTAAAATGCATTTTAAAGGTTCCTTAAGCTACATTTACATAATAAAACTCAAAAGAGATCGAACTGGTATATCTTCTCTGAGATTATAAAGTCATTGAAAAAAAGGCTCTAGGGTTAAAATATAAAACATTCTTTCAGATATAAATGGTGTATTTCAAACTCATACATTTACAAGAGACTTTTTTTACTTGAAAGATGTTTAACTCAATTATAAAGACAGTCTAAGAAAACTATCAAATATCTACCGTTGAGATGCTAAAACAAGTGAATTACTGGCATTTTTTCTTTTTAAAAATGACTTAAATCAAATACTCAATTTTCAGATGTGTTGACGATTCATTTTGTTGATCGACTTATTTAATCAACTAATGACTCCTTAAGTGTTTATCATTTCCCTGAAAAGAGCTGAAATCACAACATTTTAGAGGAGAGTTAGTTTCTCCTGCGTTACAATGTATAAAGCAGTGTTTTCTTACCTTGAAAGCATTTAATAAAGGGGGAAACAATTAAAATTGTATTTTTTAAAACATTTCAACTTTTTCTAACCATTGAGCAAATAATTAGGGGGGGGGGGGGATCGAAGAAAATGATGGTTTCGCATAGAAATTAAATCAAATAAATATTTTCGAATGCGTATATGCTGCTTTAATACTACGATAGTCAGTATGGACCTTCAAAAACTCACATCAATGAAACTTTAGCTCACTCAAACTTTGGATAAAAGCAGTTTTACTATAAAAAATGTGTGGGTGAAATATCAAACTCACCAGCTGAGAGCAGAGCGAGGAGGAAGACGGAGATCAGGGCGGCAGGCTGGAGCTTCATGGCCGACTGCTGCAGAGAAGAAGCTCGCAGAGATTTTACCCCCGAAACCCAGCCTGCAGAGTGACGGACAGGCAGCAGCTGAAGGAACACAGGGGAGAGAAAATAGAAAACAGAGGGGGGGGAGAGAGAATGACTGTATGGGAAACAGGGGGGAGGTCAGATATAGTTACAAAACAAAGAGCCGAGCTTCTGATCTAAATGTTACTTTATTATTTGCCCCTTTTGTTTGTTTGTTTGTTCACCATGTAAGAAGCGCTATACAAATGTAATATATTATTATTATTATTATTATTACATTCAAGTTAATTTCCTACTATTTCCATAGGGATTTGTAGCCTGAATTATAAATCAATCATATAATTACTTGAATATAATATATCATTCATATTTGTTGTTACTTTACTTCTCAAACCTATTTATCTATATACAGAGCCTAACCTTTTATTTATTAGTTATTCTATATGTATCTAACTTTTTCTCATAAGTAGCTTTTTTGCTCAGTGTTGTATAACTTTATATGGTTTTAAATTGTTTGTTGTTATATTTTTCATTTTGTCTGTTTCTAAACTGCTTTATCGTTGTATTATTGCATGTGACATTAGAGGAATATCAAATACTGTCAAAACAAACCTAAAAATAACATAAAGTGAATGATATAGTTTTCTTGTTTTAAAAGTAAAAACAACCGATTTTGATTTGTGACCCTGATAAGGAATGATTTATGACCCTTAAACCGGAAGTCCCGCCTCCCAAACCGGAAGTCCCGCTCCCAAAAACCGGCAAAAATCCCTTTGAAGTGTCACCTGTCATTCTGAAATCAGACCTTTGACCCTCTTATCTATTCTGGCCTTTGACCCCCTTATCTTTTATGACTTGTTTGTGCGAACATTGCCCTGTAGCGGCAGATAAGCCCCTTTGATGTGAATCCTGTTAATATCTTACTAGGTCACCTTTGAACCCCCCTTATCTTTTATGACTTGTTTGTGCAAATGTTGCCCCATAGCGGCAGATAAGCCCCTTTGATGTGAATCCTGTTAATATCTTACTAGGTCACCTTTGAACCCCCCTTATCTTTTATGACTTGTTTGTGCAAATGTTGCCCCATAGCGGCAGATAAGCCCTTTGATGTGACCCTGTTCATATCTTACTAGGTCATGATCGGTCAATGATAAACCAGCTATAGCCCTGATAAAGATATGGCGCAACAGGGGATGATAAGACTTGATATCAACATGTAAGACTTGATCAGCCCTTTCATGTGAACCCTGTTAATATCTTACTAGGTCACGAACGGTCAATGATCAACCAAATAGTATAGCCTTCTATAAGATAGCCTGCTATAAGATAGTGTTCTTTAATAATATGACATAGCGACTATTTTACGGTAATATCAGATCATATGACATTTTATTGTTTAATTACTTTTTTAACTATAAGGAAGCCCCTTTGAAGTTGTGTTTCCCTGGATGATGAAAATAGTCTAAGTGCCATGTTAGTGGGACATTACGGAGCTCAGGAGTCCGCCCTTCAAGGCTCTTGGAGCGGATAAAGAGAAGTGTATTTACTGGTGTGTTTCCCTGGATGATGTGAATAGACTAAGTGCCATTTTAGTGGGACATCACGGAGCTCATGAGGCCGCCCTTACTTGTGATTTTTAGGGCTGTTTAAGTGAGACAATGCAGTTTTGATAATTTCAAGTTTCAAGGCTTTATTGTAATCTGCCCATTAGCTACAGTGTAGATATGTCAATGAAAAACGCAGGTCACAGGCTCCTCCAACAGTGCAACATATATATATATATATATATATATATATATATATATAAAACATAGATAAAATACTGCAATAGAATGTTTTGAGATGACAGATGTGTGCGTAATTCTCTCACAAAGGAAATGTAAGATATACGTTTATGTATGCAAAAAGTTCAAACTAGAAAAATGAAATACTTTGTCAAAATAGATGTAATTTAAGAATGTGACTCTTATTGACAGTTTTTGATTTAAGTAAGACAATCCAGTTAAACAATGTATGTGAACCCCGTTAATATCTTACTAGTTCATGATCAGTCAATGATCAAACCAAATAGTATAGCCTGCTATAAGATGGCCTGCTATAAGATTGTGTTCTTTAATAATATGACATAGCGACTCTTTTACGGTAATATCAGATCATATGACATTTAAGTAGATATTTTTAAAGTTGTAGAGGTAGGTAAGCATAGATGAGCCCTGGAGTGTTAATAGGGGATTAAAAGGTTCATCTTGGCTAGTTTATTTAAAAAAATATATATATATATATAAAAATCATATCTCCCCCTTTCTTTTTTCCTTCCTCCACCCCTGCTTGCTATCCCTCCCACCCTCTCTCTCTCTCACACACACCCTCACACACACACACACACACACACACACACACACACACACACACACACACACACACACACACACACACACACACACACACACGCATGGTTTGTGATGCGTTAGTGTCTTTTGTGTCTCATCGACTAGCTTCCCCAAACAACCACAGACCGCACAGAAGTTCCTCCAACCGCAGGAGCATCGCTGGACTGCCTGAAGACACCAAAGCCAAAACACCCACGGTCAGCCATCACACACACACACACACACACACACACACACACACACACACACACACACACACACACACACACACACACACACACACACACACACACACACACACACACACACACACACACACACACACACACACACACACACACACACACACACACCTCCCTCCTTTTAGATACAGTTTGTAAAACTTTACAACTGGTAGAATGTCAATCACTTTGTAACACATTTATTTTCTTAAAGACTGTGACTGTAAAAGGCAAGTTTGTGATTGTAACACTTATTTACTGACACTAGGCAGATGTTGGCTTTTCTCTCTCACCAAGATTCTTTTAGATACACTTTGAGGTATGCAAAACCTTAAAACTAGAAAATGAAGTACATGGTCTGAATAGATTTTCTTAAAGACTGTTTCTCTAAAAGGCAAGTTTGTGATTTTAACACTTTTTTTACTGACACTCTGCAGATTTGTGCGTCATTCTCTCAGAGGAACTGTAAGATACACTTTTATTTATGCAAAACCTTAAAAAAACTAGAAAATAAAAATACTTTGTCTGAATAGATTTTCTTTACAAGGCACTTTGATTTTAATGCTATTTCAGTGGAACAATCCAGTTTTGTTAACATCAATGCAACACTTAACAACTGGTAGAATATGAAGTACTTTGTAAGGAATTGGGTTTCTTTTAATGGCTGTTTTTTTATTTGAACACTTGTTCATTTAAACAACATAGGTTTTTTTTTCTGATAACCTTACATATTTTTGTTATTTTTCTGCTACCAAGATACTTTTTTTGATACATTTTTATGTAGGAACATTTTACAACTGATAGATTGTCAATTACTTTGCAACAAATGTATTTTCTTAAAGACTGTGACTCTAAAAGGCAAGTTTGTGATTACTAAATGCACTATTAAATAGCCCTGCTATATACTATGACCATTCTTTTCTTATTTATAATATGGTTCAAATGGAGTAATTGGAGTTGTCTGATGCACTTGATACAATTTGACGTGATGTGTTCATTCAAAACCATTTCAACACACAATGTCATGACTTTTTTTCAAGATCTTTTAGACAAACTATACTATGACTTTTTTTATTTAAAAAAAAAAATCCTATTTTGCAGACAAACTAAATAATACAATTCTTAACTACATACTATACTTGGACTTTTTTTTCAAGATACTTTTTGACATACCATACTAGTACTTTTAAAATAAATGTACGGACATTCTACACTGTGACTCTTTTAAAATTATATATATATATATACAGTAGGGCAAAAAAGTATTTAGTCAGCCACCAATTGTGCAAGTTCTCCCACTTAAAAAGATGAGAGAGGCCTGTAATTTTCATCCTAGGTATACCTCAACTATGAGAGACAAAATGGGGGGAAAGAATCCAGGAAATCACATTGTAGGATTTTTAATGAATTAATTGGTCAATTCCTCTGTAAAATAAGTATTTGGTCACCTACAAACAAACAAGATTTCTGGCTCTCACAGACCTGTAACTTCTTCTTTAAGAGCCTCCTCTGTCCTCCACTTGTTAACTGTATTAATGGCACCTGTTTGAACTCGTTATCAGTATAAAAGACACCTGTCCACAACCTCAAACAGTCACACTCCAAACTCCACTATGGCCAAGACCAAAGAGCTGTCAAAGGACACCAGAAAACCTAGTCAATGACCTGCAGAGAGCTGGGACCAAAGTAACAAAGGCTACCATCAGTAACACACTACGCCGCCAGGGACTCAAATCCTGCAGTGCCAGACGTGTCCCCCTGCTTAAGCCAGTACATGTCCAGGCCCGTCTGAAGTTTGCTAGAGAGCATTTAGATGATCCAGAAGAGGATTGGGAGAATGTCATATGGTCTGATGAAACCAAAATAGAACTTTTTGGTAAAAACTGCACTAGACGTGTTTGGAGGAGAAAGAATGCTGAGTTGCATCCAAAGAACACCATACCTACTGTGAAACATGGGGGTGGGAACATCATGCTTTGGGGCTGTCTTTCTGCAAAGGGACCAGGACGACTGATCCGTGTAAAGGAAAGAATGAATGGGGCCATGTATCGTGAGATTTTGAGTGACAAGCTCCTTCCATCAGCAAAGGCATTGAAGATGAAACGTGGCTGGGTCTTGCAGCATGACAATGATCCCAAACACACCGCCCGGGCAACGAAGGAGTGGCTTCGTAAGAAGCATTTCAAGGTCCTGGAGTGGCCTAGCCAGTCTCCAGATCTCAACCCCATAGAAAATCTTTGGAGGGAGTTGAAAGTCTGTGTTGCCCAGCGACAGCCCCAAAACATCTCTGCTCTAGAGGAGATCTGCATGGAGGAATGGGCTGAAATACCAGCAACAGTGAAAACCTTGTGAAGACTTACAGAAAACGTTTGACCTCTGTCATTGCCAACAAAGGGTATATAACAAAGTATTGAGATGAACTTTTGTTATTTACCAAATACTTATTTTCCACCATCATTTGCAAATAAATTCTTTAAAAATCCTACAATGTGATTTCCTGGATTCTTTCCCCCCATTTTGTCTCTCATAGTTGAGGTATACCTAGGATGAAAATTACAGGCCTCTCTCATCTTTTTAAGTGGGAGAACTTGCACAATTGGTGGCTGACTAAATACTTTTTTGCCCCACTGTATTTTGGCTACAGTTAGCATTTCACCTGTAAAAATGTGGACTTAAATGGAAGTTAACTTCGAGCAAACGTGAAATAATTTATGTAATTTCCTCAACAGGAGATAAAAAAAATAAAAATGCACCAAACAAATCCCAGAAGTAAGACTTATTAAGAAAAGATGTGGCTCTAGTAAGCATGTAACCTTAAAGAATATACATATTTTAACTGCGATAGGAGGCCAACAAGAATACAGATCCATCATTTATTTGCCAGACATTAAAAACAGACATACAAATATTTAATATCACTTAGTTTAGTATATTTGATTAAGTGTGTTTGTTTTAAAAATGTTAAATCGTAGTTCATAAAGTTTTAAAAAATCCATCATGTTCCTAGATCACTCGTCTGCTTGCTGTTTGCGGTCAGAGCGACAGGTTGACGTCGTTCTTCTGCTTGGCGCCGCTCAGGCTGTGGATCATGGCGATCATGGAGGAGTGTTTGTTCAACTCGTCCTCCTTCTGCTTCAGCTTTGTCGCCAAAGTGCTCTTCTGCATCTCCAGAGACGACGCCTGAGAGACAGGGAAGGTTCAGAGAAGACGAGCGTCAAATCTCTACATCTCAACATTTGAGTCTGACGTGGTGAATATCTCTTTCTAACAGCTGTATCAAAATCACCTTGATGCTGGCGTCCTTCCTGGCCTGCTCCGTCTTGTTCAGCTCTTTCCTCAAAACGTCCACCGTCTCCTCCAGATCTCTCCTCTCTTGATCCTTCTCCTTCATCTTCTCCTCCTCGGCCCGCAGTGCACCTCGCAGACCTGACAGGAACCGACATTCAGCGTTAGAGATGAATGCTGGGAGTTGAGATCCCACGTTTACCGGGCTTTCCTCAAATCTGCTCTGGTTACACAGTAATAACACCTGGAGGAGGATCTGTGTGCTTTTCTATTTGCTTAATAAAAAACCTCACTGTAAAAGATATAGTCTAAACCAGGGCTATTCAATTAGTTTGGAATGGGGCCGGTTGATGAAAATGATCCAAAGCAAGGGGCCGGGAAAAAGATGGCAGAGCAATCATATTAAGAGCTTCAGATACAGTAAATACTACAACAGCATAGTGGAGTGCATATATTGTGTTTAATTAAATCAAACAACATAGCCCAGAGGCCTTTATTGATCTAAACGGCAAGTTCAGAACTCAGTAGGCCTACATGTGAAGCTAATTTAACCATCAACATCATTTCATTTGATTTAGGTGAAATGATCTAATCATTGACGCAGAGATGCAATCAATGACAGGAGTTGTCACTACAGTAGCTAGTAGGTGGGTTCGAAACCTGAGCTCGCCGAAGTTTTCAGGCATTGTCTTCCCCTCTATCTCTCAATGTAACACCCTCTCTGGAATAAAGGCACTCTGGCCCACAAAAAAAAAAAAAAAAAATGTTGATTACTTTTTAACATTATACTCAAAGGGCCAGTAAATATCACCCAGGGGCCGGATTTGGCCCGCAGGCCGCACATTGAGAAGCCCTAGTTTAAACCTTAAAAACCTACATTTTATGCTAACTTGATTAGATCAACAGAAGCCCTATTTTTTCACCTTTATTTATAAACAAATCTAACCAGTAGATTAGAATGCCGATTTTATGCAGCATCGTTTACAGTTTTTTACACCCAAACGTTCATCCACTGCCTGCTGTAACAGTTATACAAATGCATATGGAATAAAGACAGGAGAAAATCTGCTTTATACAATTAATACATTCTGCAGCTCTGTTGTTAAAAATAAATGTAAGGTATGTTTATGGTGAGAAATCCTGGAGAGAAAAAAGAATATATAGGATAAATAGTTAATACCACAATTAAAAAAGATTCCTAGGAAATTGTTTTTTAATTTATTTCAGTTTTATAAAAATATTTAAAGACAATTATATGAAATTAATAATATTTATTCATGCAATTTCCACAGCAGGAGATACAAAAACACACTCAAGGAATCCCAGGTTTGCACATGCAGTGTTTCCACGCTGTCTGATGTTAATGTTAGACCCACCTGTGATGTCGCTGTTCTTCTGCTGTAGATCTGCACGGAGAGATCTGATCTCCTGCTCTCTCTCCTCCAACACTGACGCCATCCTGAGAGACACACGCAGAATTTAGAGAGGGAGCTAATACCGGAACCTTTGAACACAAGGTCTCTTGTAGGAGTAACTTTGAGAGAAGAAAGATGCAGATGTGTGTGTGTCTTACTTTTCGTGCTGCAGTGTCAGAGCTTCCTGGTTCTTCCTCAGAGTGTCGCTCTGTTTGGTGAGCGAGATGTGAGCGGCCTGCAGCTCTTTCAGCAGACGCTCGCTCTCGTTAAACCTGCACAGATCCACCTGTTAGGTACTTAAAGAGACTGAACATTCCAGAAAAACTAATGAGGCTAAAACAGGGTTTCGGTTCAAACCAAATTCAATGTAAGATTATAAAACCACATTGAATACAATCGAACATTCAAAGGTTTTAATGTCATATGCACATAAGCTAGAGTGTAGAAATGGCTAATAATCTTATGTCCCGAGCTCCTCCAACAATGCAACATAAGACATAAAACTTCAAATAATATATATGACTACAATACAAAGATGATTCCAAATATATTTAAGTGAATTATTGATACTTATAACTTGTATTTTGTTAGTACTTCCCAAGTGCATAACACAGTAATTCCTAGAAATATAATGAATCTCAAACCAGATAAGTGGCTAAAAATGGATAGATTGATTTCACTAATTTATAAGAAAGTAATGAAATCAATGAAAGACCTGACTTCGAAACCACACATCATTTAAATTATTTTTTACAGCTGTACTGCTCGAAAATTAACCTGAAGAAAAGCCCAGTAATAATAATAATAATAATTCCGTATATTTATTATATCGCTTTTCCAGAGCTCAAGGCGCTTTACAAATACACATTACACACATATCATACATGTAACGGTCATGTACTGTGGACAATACCCACAGCAGCAAATTCAGGTCAAGTGTTTTGCCCAAGGACACAACGGCTTTACAGACGCAGCGGAGGGTTTCGAACTGGTGTTCCCCAACGCCCCCTTGATCTGATGATCAACGCACAGCCCACTGCGCCACTCCGCCTCAGTAGAGACACGAAGGCGTACAATTATTTAATAAGAGTATGAGTTTATTGATATCTGTATCAGATGTATTTGTCAGAACTTCCAAAAATCTAATTAAAGTATTCCCTAATTATAAAAATCTAAATACTTTTAGAAGTTACAAGAAAAGGTCTTGTAGGTAACATATGTTTTGAAAGACTTTTTAAGCCCTGCAGATATTCTGAATCTGAATGAATCTGTTGTGTTTGCCCTGCCTCGTACCTGTTGAGCAGGGCATTGTAAGCTCCTTTGAGGCTCTGGTGCTCCTCTGAGTCCTTCTGCAGCCGGGCGTTGTGCTGCAGCAGCTCCTCCATGTCGGCCTTGCAACGCTCCACCTCCAGCACCTGGCCGCTCAGTTCCGACTGCAGATCCTCCCGCCGACGCTCCGCCTCCTTCAGCAGGCAGCCCAGCTTACAGGCCTGCACACAGAAACACATAGAGAACCATGATGAGAACAGTTAGGCTGTTAATGCTGAAACTGACCAGTGCTGTGGTGTTGCATGTCATATTCGAATTATGTATAAATAAAGATAATTCTGAGCATTGTGATATCCGGCAAGAAACCTAGCTGGAAATGTGTGTGAGTGAGTGAGTGAGTGAGTGAGTGAGTGAGTGAGTGAGTGAGTGTGTGTGTGTGTGTGTGTTTTACCTCTGCTTCAGCCTGAGCTCGTTGGAAGCGATACTGAGCGATGAGACGGTCGGCCTGAGACAGAGCCAGAGCCTTGGCCTCCAACAAGTCCTGCAGACGACTCTCCTTAGACTGACAGAGAGATAGAACTGTTGGAAAAACTGAGCCAAACAATAAATGTTAATGTAAAAATATAATTTAATATTATAAAACATACTGACCGCGAACGCTGAGAGCTTCTGTTCATAAACATCTATGATGTCCGACACATGGGAGTCCTTCGCCTGTTCCTGCAGCTACAAACAACAACAGGACGTCAGTGAATAATTATTTTCACTCTGGAGGCAATCACTTTATTTTTATACTGAAACAGTTATAGGTTGCAACTGCTGGCTACGGTATTAATGATCTGTTGTTTATAAAAAAGGAACCACTTTTTTTCTTGTATAAATAAATGCAAAAATGTTGAAGTCAAGAAAACATGTTCTGTAAGACCCTTTTCTAATTATTTTGTCCTACAACAACTTTTAAGAAATCAAGTTAAGTTTAAACACCAAAATCAGATATATAGTATGGGTGTTTTCCACACACACACACACACACACACACACACACACACACACACACACACACACACACACACACACACACACACACACACACACACACACACACACACACACACACACACACACACACACACACACACACACACACACACACACACACACACACACACACACACACACACACACACACACACACACACACACACACACACACACACACACACACACACACACTTCACCTCTAAGCCGTTCTGTATCTTGTCAGCCAGAGAGTAGACGCTCCTGCTCGATCCACAGGAAGAGTCAAGGATGCTGGAGGGCGGGCCTTCCTGCACAGCGACACGTTTGACGGACAGCTCAGACTCCCGCTGGCGATAGGCGTTGTTGGCAGCCATACTTTCTCCCAGACTTGAGAAATATGGTTGGATTAGTACAGGTGACTGGCATCTACGTATAACAACAAGATGCTACAACAAGCTGAAAACCAAAACCCAGAATTAAATCTTAAATGAAAGATCTTATTTTCCGTTTATTTTTGCAGACTGTTGTTTGGTGATTAATTAAATGTTTTTAATAAACCTGAGCGGCTTCATCAGAGGTTGCGCTAGACTTTTTCACTGCCCGTCATTTTCACGGACAGGATCGTACAATTTCCGTCAAAATTCAGTATTACCCGTCGGCCTTTACACTCTTGGGGGGGGGAGAGAGAATAGAGAGAGAGAGTGAGTGAGTGAGAGAGAGAGAGAGAGCACGGTCGTGAACTGTCAACGGGGGTGTGGGGGGGGGGGGGGAGCACAGTCGTGAACTGTCAACGGGGGGCGGGGCGCACGCTCGTGAACTGTTAGCGCCGTGTTATGCATGCCCACTGCACCTCGCGGGAGTGCGCACAGCGTAAAGTCAAAACTCAGACATTTCAATGATTTGTTGGGCAAAATTGGGTTTGGAAACGGTATCATTTCCTTTTTGGCAGGCATGCTTAACACTGGAGCCTCGCTGCGGGGAAACTTTGGCGCTGTTCCGAGTTTGTTTTAATCCGTCAAAATGACGGACTGCTTTCCGATTTTTCCGTCATTGTTAAAAAAAAATCCGTCATAGACGGAAAATATTCGGTTAACGCGACCTCTGGGCTTCATATTCGTAACATAAATATGTTTTTTTCCAGCAAGGGACTCACACCAGAGAGGGGAAGTCTGGGAGAGGAGTAGCCTCAAACAGCAGAGCGAGTCCCGTCTGGACTCGCTCTCTGTGGTGGGACGTCAGCGCCAGAGAGAGGGGGGTCACGATCCTCTGGTCCTGGAGGATAAACACAGAGAATGAGAGGGCAAAGACAAAACACAGAAACCTGCACTCAGTCAACCACGGCACGTTACGCCTAAATGAATACATATCTACAGTTTCTGATGGACTAAAACATTTCCAAATGTCACCTTGGATTCAGGGAAACTGAACGTGTGTGTGTGTGTGTGTGTGTGTGTGTGTGTGTGTGTGTGTGTGTGTGTGTGTGTGTGTGTGTGTGTGTGTGTATGTGTGTGTGTGTGTGTGTGTGTGTGTGTGTGTGTGTGTGTGTGTGTATGTGTGTGTGTGTGTGTGTGTGTGTGTGTGTGTGTGTGTGTGTGTGTGTGTACCTGTAACATCCGGTAGAAGCTGGTCTCCATGTCCTTCACCTGCTGTCTCAGTTTGCTCATTAACTCCAGAGTCTTCAGCAGAGCGTCTGCATACACCTGACTGGAACACACAACTTTAACTCCTTCTACCAAAACTGCAATTATGAATCTCATTTTTTGTTTATGACATGAACACGAAATAAAGCTTTTTAAAATTGTGATTCAAAACGCCACTAACCTGAGATCATTGTCAGAGCCGGGGGGGTGGCAGTTGAAGGAGCTGTTGCTGCGACAACAGGAGAGGAGGGACTCGACCTGCGTGAGGCAGAGCTGAGCGCTCACCTGTCGGGACACCAGACACCTGGTGGAGTCCTCTGCACACAGGAGTGCAGGAGTTAAGGCTTTAAAAACAAACACAACACAGAGCAACACAGAGATACAGACAAACTGTCATGTGAAGGATATTGAGCAGCAGGCTGGTGACGTGTGTGATGCGGTGGCACTGTTTCCTGAGGTGAGCGTCGCCCTGCGCAGCTTCGAGGCCCCCCAGGAGCCCCAACAGGACGGGTAGCAACATTTCTACGAAGCTCAGCACACACTCAGACACACTCTCCGCTCCCAACGCCTCCTGCACGCAGAGAGAGGAGATAACATGGAGAGGAAGAGAAACAATGATCAAATGTTAAGCTGTTATTAACAGCCTTCATTTCTTAAAGGTCACCTACTATGCAAAATCCACTTGTTCATGTCTTTTATAAATAACCATGTGTCCCCTCTGAGTAAAGAGACTCTCTCTCTTTTTGTCCTGATCCATTTCTATAAAAACCTGTCTGAAAATGAGCTGATCAGATTTTGGACGCTTTATGATGTCATAACGATGTTTTGGCTTGTGTAACCATTAGCCAATCAGCAACCAAGGTGACCCCTGGGTTAGGGTTCATCTGACTGGTTTGACCATAATTCAGTGCTTTGCTGTAGAAAGGAGTATTATGGCTAAGGAACTGTTTTAAATGTTTTAATTTCACTGTACTACTCCTCTTACTATCTTTTTAGATGTTGGTCAAGCCACTACAACATGCTGCCGACTCAAACCTCTCAGTATTAAATGTGTCCCTGTAGAGTTGCCGTACCTCCAGCAGCTCGTTCAGCAGCTGCAGGGCCTGCAGGGAGCAGGACTCGGCGCCCTCCACAGGCAGGCTCAGCCACTGCACCAGGGCCAGTCCCGTCTCTGTTTTGCGTCCCCCGTCCAGCCCGTCTGCCTGCCTGCGGCCTGCGGTTCTGAGTTTGGGCGCGGCGGGTTTGAAAACCACCTCACACAGCAGAGAACGCAGCCCCGAGACGCTGCACATGGCCAGGAGGAGCTCCAGCACCTGCAGACAATGCAAACAACACAAGATCAAATTGAAACTAAATGTTAGTTCTAGCGATAATACTGACAACTTATTATTAAATAAATAACTATTGAACATCATTTTTTTATCAGATGCAGAAAACTTTAGTCATCCTCGATTAATTGGGTATTAATATATTAAGATAAATAAAAAATAGAAGTTAAATGTACAGTTAAACATAAGAAGCCATTTTAGCATTTTCATTACAGAAACAACACCAACGACCATCTATTCCTCTATCATCATCTTTTAATATATATTTAAGGTTAGTTTCGTTGTTTTTAAAACTCCCAATAGTTTGTGGATTGCCTATGTTTCTCACTCTGGTTTCGTTATCTTTTTTTATAATCCTCCTACTGCCTTTTAAAAAAAACACAACTTTTAATAACAAGAGCATGAGCAGCGCTGCTTTTTTTTAACCTATGCTGCAAAACCTCTCAACTCCCCCATGTTCCTCTTTATTTCCTGTGGTTGCTCTACTGCCCTCTAAGAGAATAAAAAAATTCTTTAACGTTTGAGTTTGTACAGACCCAATCTGAACTTTTGCAGAGAAACATTTTCATAAGAGAAACATAAAGAATGGCACATCATCTTTGCAATCATTCATCCATCATGATAACATCTTTTTTTATAGAGATGCTGGGGTTATTCTACTTGTTTTTAAAGCTCTTCATAATTTGTTAATATAAGTTAACCATCAAACACAACTGACACATTTTAGCCACCGAGGACGTTTTTAGTGTCTATTTGTGCAAGTGGTTAAATACAGATATACAGAATAATGTGTCAAATGCACCTTTGCTGCAGAGTCAGGGTCCTTCGATTGCAGCAGGCCTAACACTTGAGACACACATGCTGAGAAGTGTTGATATCTTCAAATGGAAAAAACAAATGGTTTCAGTTCACAGTCAGGTGGTCAACCGAGGATGAAGCAAACACTGTGGTGAATCGCTGAACGTGACAAAACGGCGTGTGCTCGCACCGGGAAAGGTGATCTGCGATCTTAGGGTTTCTCAACAAGTCTACCAAAAGGTCCACAGAGTATTTTCTGGTCAGAGTGCCGTCACCGTTGACAATGATGTTGAACACGAGCTGGAAAGTCTGGTGGATGTTTTTTGCATCAAAGAGCTGCGGGAAAAATACACATTATTAAGCACATAGCACAACATAATAGTTATTATTGTTTGTTACTACAATAAAAGGGTTGCTAAGTGCTGATAGGCCAACAGGATTGAATGCAAAATGACATACAATAGATGTAACTGCAAAAAGAAAAAAATTGGTTTTGTTTAGTTTATTTATTTATAGTGTCGTGAGAAGTCCCCATCGATGGACTGTCGCAAAAACAGTAAATGGAGCAGCTTTAGCCGACATGGCTAACTTCCAGCTGTTGTCCCCGGTCAGATGGTAATAGACACCTTTAGAATCACAATATATCAACAGCATTAGTTATACAAAAATATAAAATAAAAAGGATGAAAGGACAAGAAGATACAGGAGAAAGGACAAGAAGATACAGGTGAAAGGACAAGAAGATACAGGAGAAAGGACAAGAAGATACAGGAGAAAGGACAAGAAGATACAGGAGAAAGGACAAGAAGATACAGGAGAAAGGACAAGAAGATACAGACCAAAGGACAAGTAGATACAGGTGAAAGGACAAGTAGATACAGGTGAAAGGACAAGTAGATACAGGTGAAAGGACAAGTAGATACAGATGAAAGGACAAGAAGATACAGGAGAAAGGACAAGTAGATACAGACCAAAGGACAAGTAGATACAGGTGAAAGGACAAGTAGATACAGGATGAAAGGACAAGAAGATACAGACCAAAGGACAAGTAGATACAGGTGAAAGGACAAGTAGATACAGGTGAAAGGACAAGTAGATACAGGTGAAAGGACAAGTAGATACAGGCCAAAGGACAAGTAGATACAGGTGAAAGGACAAGAAGATACAGGAGAAAGGACAAGTAGATACAGGTGAAAGGACAAGAAGATACAGGACGAAAGGACAAGAAGATACAGGACGAAAGGACAAGTAGATACAGACCAAAGGACAAGTAGATACAGGTGAAAGGACAAGTAGATACAGGAGAAAGGACAAGTAGATACAGGAGAAAGGACAAGTAGATACAGGTGAAAGGACAAGTAGATACAGGTGAAAGGACAAGTAGATACAGGAGAAAGGACAAGTAGATACAGGTGAAAGGACAAGTAGATACAGGAGAAAGGACAAGTAGATACAGGTGAAAGGACAAGTAGATACAGACCAAAGGACAAGTAGATACAGGTGAAAGGACAAGTAGATACAGGAGAAAGGACAAGTAGATACAGGTGAAAGGACAAGTAGATACAGGACGAAAGGACAAGTAGATACAGGTGAAAGGACAAGTAGATACAGACCAAAGGACAAGTAGATACAGGTGAAAGGACAAGTAGATACAGGAGAAAGGACAAGTAGATACAGGCCAAAGGACAAGTAGATACAGGTGAAAGGACAAGTAGATACAGGTGAAAGGACAAGTAGATACAGGTGAAAGGACAAGTAGATACAGACCAAAGGACAAGTAGATACAGGTGAAAGGACAAGTAGATACAGGAGAAAGGACAAGTAGATACAGGTGAAAGGACAAGAAGATACAGGACGAAAGGACAAGAAGATACAGGACGAAAGGACAAGTAGATACAGGCCAAAGGACAAGTAGATACAGGAGAAAGGACAAGTAGATACAGGTGAAAGGACAAGAAGATACAGGACGAAAGGACAAGAAGATACAGGACGAAAGGACAAGTAGATACAGGTGAAAGGACAAGTAGATACAGGAGAAAGGACAAGTAGATACAGGAGAAAGGACAAGTAGATACAGGTGAAAGGACAAGTAGATACAGACCAAAGGACAAGTAGATACAGGTGAAAGGACAAGTAGATACAGACCAAAGGACAAGTAGATACAGGCCAAAGGACAAGTAGATACAGGTGAAAGGACAAGTAGATACAGGAGAAAGGACAAGTAGATACAGGAGAAAGGACAAGTAGATACAGGTGAAAGGACAAGTAGATACAGACCAAAGGACAAGTAGATACAGGTGAAAGGACAAGTAGATACAGACCAAAGGACAAGTAGATACAGGCCAAAGGACAAGTAGATACAGGAGAAAGGACAAGTAGATACAGGTGAAAGGACAAGAAGATACAGGACGAAAGGACAAGAAGATACAGGACGAAAGGACAAGTAGATACAGGTGAAAGGACAAGTAGATACAGGTGAAAGGACAAGAAGATACAGGACGAAAGGACAAGTAGATACAGGTGAAAGGACAAGAAGATACAGGACGAAAGGACAAGAAGATACAGGACGAAAGGACAAGTAGATACAGGTGAAAGGACAAGAAGATACAGGAGAAAGGACAAGTAGATACAGGTGAAAGGACAAGAAGATACAGGACGAAAGGACAAGAAGATACAGGACGAAAGGACAAGTAGATACAGGTGAAAGGACAAGTAGATACAGGAGAAAGGACAAGTAGATACAGGAGAAAGGACAAGTAGATACAGGTGAAAGGACAAGTAGATACAGACCAAAGGACAAGTAGATACAGGTGAAAGGACAAGTAGATACAGACCAAAGGACAAGTAGATACAGGCCAAAGGACAAGTAGATACAGGTGAAAGGACAAGTAGATACAGGAGAAAGGACAAGTAGATACAGGAGAAAGGACAAGTAGATACAGGTGAAAGGACAAGTAGATACAGACCAAAGGACAAGTAGATACAGGTGAAAGGACAAGTAGATACAGACCAAAGGACAAGTAGATACAGGCCAAAGGACAAGTAGATACAGGAGAAAGGACAAGTAGATACAGGTGAAAGGACAAGAAGATACAGGACGAAAGGACAAGAAGATACAGGACGAAAGGACAAGTAGATACAGGTGAAAGGACAAGTAGATACAGGTGAAAGGACAAGAAGATACAGGACGAAAGGACAAGAAGATACAGGACGAAAGGACAAGTAGATACAGACCAAAGGACAAGTAGATACAGGTGAAAGGACAAGAAGATACAGGACGAAAGGACAAGTAGATACAGGTGAAAGGACAAGTAGATACAGGTGAAAGGACAAGAAGATACAGGACGAAAGGACAAGAAGATACAGGACGAAAGGACAAGTAGATACAGGTGAAAGGACAAGTAGATACAGGAGAAAGGACAAGTAGATACAGGAGAAAGGACAAGTAGATACAGGTGAAAGGACAAGTAGATACAGGAGAAAGGACAAGTAGATACAGGCCAAAGGACAAGTAGATACAGGAGAAAGGACAAGTAGATACAGGTGAAAGGACAAGAAGATACAGGACGAAAGGACAAGAAGATACAGGACGAAAGGACAAGTAGATACAGGTGAAAGGACAAGTAGATACAGGAGAAAGGACAAGTAGATACAGGAGAAAGGACAAGTAGATACAGGTGAAAGGACAAGTAGATACAGACCAAAGGACAAGTAGATACAGGTGAAAGGACAAGTAGATACAGGCCAAAGGACAAGTAGATGCAGGCCAAAGGACAAGTAGATACAGGAGAAAGGACAAGTAGATACAGGTGAAAGGACAAGTAGATACAGACCAAAGGACAAGTAGATACAGACCAAAGGACAAGTAGATACAGGTGAAAGTCAGTCATTTCCTGAATGAAATAAGAATTCAGAAACAATAACACTACTTATGTGCAATGTATCATTTGTTTTAATTTAGTAATGTTATTACTTGCTGCTACTTCAATACTTTGAAATGTTCTCTTACTTGTATAAAGCTGCAACCTATGTTTTAACCTTGGCTTTGTCTTAAATGGACTATTATGTCATTCATGTGTACTTACCTCTTTATTTATTTATGTTGTTGTTGTTGTTGTTGTTGTTGTTGTATTATTCATATCTACTCATTTGATGTTGCCTTTTATCTGCACTTTGCTGTACCATCGTTCATTCTAGGACTAATTAAGTATTTCTGTTTATCAGGATGTTGCTTAATCTGAGTGAAAGGATAGGATACATTTGAAAATATACACGTGAGCTCTCAGTATTGAGTATTTCCCGCCTACCTTCTCTCCAACCTTCTCATTCAGAGTGAGGCTGGCCAGGATGGACAGCGTGAAGACGACCACCGTCAGACTGTTGTGAGCCAGGAAGTTGATCAGAGTGCGGTAGAATGGCTTCACGTTGTCCTGCAAGAATACACACAAACACATATTTACAAGATATCTAAAACTAGCCACAAACAGACGACCTTTATGTTTTGTGAAACTTTTGTCTGCCATGTTGAAATTGTTGGTTTAGTGTATTATGTGGATTTGGAAGAAACACTTTAGTTACTGCTCAACAGATGACATTTATCTGTGTGGTTTATTGTGGTTGTTTATAGTTGTGTCAATGCGTCATCAGGCCATTTTTTCCTAACTAACCATCCAATTGCACGTCATTCAAACACAACACGCATCAAATACTCTGTCTTTCTTGTCTAATGGCAGAGAGCACATATTCATTTTGTATACAAATGTTGGAGAAAAGTAAAGTAGAAGGTGCAGAAATGGTGGAGATTCATAAAGTTCCTAGTCTACCTTACTGGCTGTACATGTTTTGTTCCAGTAACGGTTAGAAATGATAGACAAAAAATGTAACACTTATTAGAAATATTACTCACTCTTTTTTTATTTGTTTTATCTCTGAATTTAAATAACATCTAAAGAAGGTCTTTTTTGCAAACATGTTTGATAATGTATGTGAAATAAGTTGAGGAACATTCTCAAAGAAATAAGAGATTGAAATGCTGCAAAATACTATTTCCTTTAACCAATTCTGAATTCAAACTGTTCCTAACTAATTGTTGTCAATTCGACTAATCAGTTAATCAAGCGACTGTTCCTCTATTCTACGCTCTACACACAGATACACTCTGTAACCCTCTAACTTTATTCAAAGCAATTCATATATCTATTTAACCAGACATCCTGTTTATTTCCTGTGTGCTTTCGCTCACCAGAGACTTGATGTGGCTCTGCACCGAGTGGTTATCGCGACAGAGGTTAGCCATAAGGCCGAGGCAAGTCATGATGATGTCCTCATTGTGAGAATGGCTAAGGGACCCAAAGTCAAACGGTTGGTGAAATGTCAAAAACACATCCTTCAATGACTCATACTTGGAGATGGTGGTTCTTACATGTTGGTCATTAAAAAAGCGATGAGCTCGTGAATGTAGTTTGTCGACTGGAAGATGCGAGTGTTGTAAGTCAGTTTCTGCAGCACCTGCAAACACTGAAGGACACAAAAGACAACATTACAATCAATTATTGTTTACTGAATTCACCAGGAATAACACTCAAAATTATTCAAAGATTGTATCTCAACCATGACCAACTGTAAATCGATTGATCGTATTTTAGAAAAAGAGAATTCATATAAATATGTGTCTCACTATCTGCCTAACTTTGATAAATAATATATAAAAATAACGAATAAGGAAGTATTAACAAGGTAGAAATACAATATACGCTGTATACTGAAGGCTTGCTGTACTCTAGGGCTGTTCGATATGGAAAAAATTACTTTTTGCGATTACTTGGAGTAATATCGCAATTGAGAAACTGTCATACTGATATTCTTTACAAACTGTAAAGTCCACTGAGACAAATTTAACATTTGTGATATTGGGCTATATAAATAAACATCGATTGATTGATTGATTGATTGATTGATTTTAATAGAGGAAATAATCCTTTTAGGAAAAAAAAAACTTCATTCGGATATTTTCACATATTTTGCTTTGATTTCGGACATTACACTAGCCCAGGGGTCTGCAACCTTTTTGACCAAAAGAGCCATTTTGCCCCCTTTTCCACCAACTTTTTTTGGCTGGAGCCGCAAAACATATGTGATAGCTTGATAGCTTATAAAGTTGTATTTATTGTTATATCATAGACAAAAACTACAGTTCTTTTGCATTTATTATTTATTACATTATAGAAAACTGTTTACCTCTAATAATAAACAAAGAACTCTTATAAGGAGAATTACAAAAAATACAAAGGCCTACTTTAAAATAAATCAACACAGCACTTGGGGAGTTCTCTGCACATTTGAAGAAAATGAACATAATTCAAATGGGCCCACTATGAAATAAATAAAACACAAAGCTTCACCCTAAAAAGAGTGAACTGATGGAATTATGACTGAAGATCGTCAGCAGTCTTCCTCTTTCGCGTTTTTCCTCCAATACGTAAAGGCTGCAGCACCTTTGACAACTTCTCTTAACATATCAAACATACCGGTAAACCAGCATCGTTTGCTGTGAAAGCAACTCTCTCCACGCATAATTAAACCCTGTGTTCCTCCGATACTTTTCTTTTCTTTGATTAATCCATGGTTCGCTCATAGAGCCGGGGGTCAGGTTATTCCCCTGCAAGAAAAGGCACTGGCGCGGGACCGTAGCAGGATATGACACATATTTTAGTTGACCTAATTAAAACCGTTTTTAAAAAATGTTTATGTGTCACAGTATCACCTCAAAATACAAGATACAAAACATTTTCAACCGTGCAAAAAATATATAAATAGTCCTACAAATATTTGTATTTTATTTCCTTCTTATTTTTGTCTAAGCTCAAGGGAGCCAGAGTAGAGGGCTCGAGAGCCGCGGGTTGCCGACCCCTGCACTAGCCCATATTAAGATTTTGATATAATAAGGATTCAATGTGCAAGCCCAACAATGACCAACTGGAGCTTATTTCCAGAGAAATGTGTCTCAGACTCAGCCTACTCTATCTTATATTTTACAAAGAATATTAATAAAACAAACAATAGGTACTTTTTTAACAACTGATTAAAACAATATATTGTGTCCACTGAAAATATGAAGTACACAGAACAGAAAGCAGCTATGTGTGGACCATGGTGTGGACCCATGAGCGAAACATTTGACCAAATGCAGTGATGTTCTTACCTGCAGTACCAGGGGCTCCCCAGGTGTGGCGCTGTGGCAGTGGATGACAGATGCCAGGGTGCTGGTGAGGCTGTAGCTACTGTGAAGAATCTCCCGACTGTCATCATCACAGGCTGGAGCAGCAGGTGGGAAGAAGGACAAAGATTTGTTTAGAAAAGAGCTGGATGTTCAGTTCTGCCTCATGAATCACACTTATAACTGCTTTCTCCTTTTTTGTTTTTCAGTATGTATTTCATTGCATCTTGTGTTTTTAATTTTTGTATTTATGTTTTGATTATGTGTATTTAATCTCTTCAAATTCTATTGTATTCTTCTTTTCCTCGCTGAACTGCTAACGTTATAAGAATCATAGACGTCAAATTAAAGTGAAGAGTCATTGCTTTTACAAGGCAACATATGTTACATTTTATTAGAAACATGTGAGATTTAAACCAGCAGCATAGAAACGTGTGAGATCCTATTTGCATCTATATGACACCTATCATCTGTGTCAGAAAGATTTTACAAAAGTGGGTGAAACGCCAGCAAATCGGCAAAATGAATGCCCTGGCTCCTGTTTCTCTGATGCCACCATGAAAACACTTACTTAGCTCATCGCGCATGTGGATGTTGATAAATGTGTCTGGTATGTACCTAGTTGTGCCAGCAGAGAGATGATGGAGCTCGTCATGTTGGGGCTGGTGTTTGGGTTTCCAGCCAGCTCCACCAGTCCGCTCACACACTCCCGGGGCAGAGCCTGACCCGAAGACAGCAGCTGGTTACACTTGAGGCCTGACACCTCCTGCAAACAACCACAAACACAACATGCACTCATAGGGACCTGCAACTTGTCATGTACACATGCAACATTTCAACCAACATTTAGTAAAGCCACAGCATCTCAGTTTGGCTTGTAATCACAAACTAAAGGCTAAAACCGAGTGTAATGTTATTAAGATAGTTTATACTCTTTTGTGAATCCAGGGACTTTGTCATGGAACTTAAAGCCATTTCCACAATTCCTTTATTCTTACTTTAATGTATAATATCCAAGAGTGGCTTAACAAAATACAAAAGAGGCCACTCTGTTACAAGTAAAAGTCCTGCAATCAATATATTACCCAAGTAAAAGTACAAAAGTACTAACATCTAAATATACTTAAAGCACCAAAAGTAAAAGCACTCATTATGCAGATTGGCTCATTTCTCAATCATATATTACCATATGTTTTGATTATAATTATCAAGGTATTGGTGTGTTTAATAAAGCTGGTAAAGGTGCAGCTAGTTTTAATGACTTCATTGACTGCAGGGTAGCTTCTGAATTGGACTCCAGGTTAGCTAAGTCTGATTTAAGTGTTGATTATATTTCACATCATTAATCCAAATCTGAAAAGTAACTAAAGGTAGAAAAATAAATGTAGTGGAGTAAAAGTTCAAGATTTACCTCTGAATTGTAGAGGAGTAGATGTATAAAGTAGCATACAATGGAGATACTCAAGTAAAGTTAAGTACAAGTATTTCAAAATTGTACTAACATACAGTACTTGAGTAAATGTGTTGAGCTACTTTACACCACCGAAAATAGGCTTTTCTAACACAACATAAACAATACACACCCGAAAGCCAACCATTCTCCCTTGGTATTTTTGTGATGTTATATGTCGGTCATAAAGTTAAATGAAATCCGATTATTTAAATTAATTCAGGCTCACCTCCACTTGTTTGTGTAGCTGCGCTGCATTTTGAGCAGTCCTGCCGCCTCTGTACTGCTGGATAGCCAGCAACAGAGACTTTAAACACGTCGTCATGTCCATCCTGTTGAGCAAAAGTATTATCTATAGGGTTATAACAGTGATACAACACATTAGCTCGCTTTCAAAGAGAAGTAACTGACGTTTTACACCTCCATCTTGAACCTCCAAGATGCTAACGGTAACACTAACGTTAGCTAACCAGCCAACCTAAGAGCTTTATAACAATAGAAAATTACACTAATACAAAACTGGTTCAACATTTTGGACTGCTGGATATATATATATTTCTAACTATTACATGAGTTATGGATGTGCTTTTTTGTGTATATCAGACTACCTGTGGTACTTCTTCTTCCCCAAGAAACATCAACAACAACCGGCAACAAAGCTACTTCCTCCCGCGCTGAGCTTCGAACGGGAAAGGGACGGACCATTTCAAAAAGGGGGGGGGGCAAGGTTAACTCGACATTATAAAAGTTTGTATGATTTGTGAATGATATAAATGAATCAATCATATTATTTGAATACTGTACTATTAAATATGATGACGTCTGAAAGTGCAATGTGATTTTTGTTTTAAAAATCAAGTTGACTAAATATCAATTCCCCCCTTTTGTATGTATTGAGCGGGCACAGGCGAGGACACGTAACGTAAGGGGGCGTAACAACTACCAGACACATTTAAAGTAAAATACAAAGAGTGAAATAAAAATATAATATCATGTAAGAAAATAAATACATGAACGAAATATAACAAAATCCTCACCAGTTTACTTGTAAGATCAGTCAGAATTCAACGTTTTTTTGTTATTTATTTTTTACCAGATTTCCCAAGCAATTTATGTATATTTGTGGTAAAAAAAAAAAATATATTAATATATTTTTGCCATTTTTAAACAGAGACAGTAAATAAAGCGGTTCATGCTGAAAGGGTGTGTTGCTGTTATGGTATGCCATTAACCTACATTTCTTCTTATTAAGCAGCTGACATATTTCTTACATAAAATGCTATTGGCTAATAATATCGGCCTGTTATCAGTGAGTCCATACAACCATAAACAAAATCATCAAACTTCAAATACAAATCTCATGAGTAGATAAAGATGCTCTGCTATAGAACATGTGAGTGTCGAAGCTGTTTATGTCGGTGTGGCAAAAATGTGGTTATACTAGGCTATGCATGTACTCTTGAAGCCCACCACAGAATTTTTTTGCTTTTTATATCTTTGCTGTTTTCTTTCTTGCACATAAACAGAAGCATGGATCTGTTTAAAATATGCAGAAATCGCCCATAATTACAAAAATAACCTCTTACTAGAATTATCCTTACAGTAAAGCAATGTAAATGCAAAATGAAAACTATCTTTAAAACGTGTGGCGCAGTGGATAGAGCCTTGGTGTTGGGATCAGGGGGTCACAGGTTCAAACCCCACTGCAGTCAACATGTCGTTGTGCCCCTGGACAAGACACTAAGCCCCAAATTGCTCCTGTGGGGATTGTCCACAGTATTAAGTATGTAAGTCGCTTTGGATAAAAGTGTCTAACATGTAATGTGTCATGAGTTGGTATTGCAGGTGTGAAAGCACACAGGATGTGAAGTGATGTTGTTGTCCAACAGACAATGCAGAAGTGGTTTGGTTTGGTCTCTTTAGTATATGCTGATCTGGCATACACTGAAATAAGGTTCTGAAGTCATATCTTAACATAATTCTGGGAAGTGAGGAAGTTCTCTAAAGTCTATGAGTTTCAGGTATGTTATGTCTGCAAGAGGGATATTTTTACTGTAATTGCACATAAAACACCAAAGATTATACGGGTACAAAAGAAAATTGAATAGATTAGTATTTATAAAGTGTAAATGTATAACAAATACAAGCCACCCTGTCATTCTACATGTCTGTAGGAATGGAAACAAATGCCAAAATGTTCTTTACTGTATAACATGATAGAAATAAAAGCCATGACATAAGGAATACTGCAGTGTAACTAAAAAAACAAACACTGTTTTGCTGGTTTCATGTAAATGCAATGTCCCAGAGGCCAATATTCTTGGAACTGGAAACTAGTTCCCAGTATGGTAACTTTGAGATAAAGGATATGTTTCCACATGCGTCATGATGATTCAGATGCAAATGTTGATAAATGCACTTGCAATCACATTTCAGATTGTTTTCAAATGGAAACTTGAGTTTACAGCCAGTGTTTCACAGCAGGAGTAAAAAGTATCATGTTATGTCCCTGCAGATGAACAGTTATATTCTACACATGTACAGCGGCATTAACAAGGAATTAAATGCTAACAAGTGATTTAAAGTATATTTACTATACTGCAAAAGTGTTATTTTGAAGTACTTTACTTACAAATATTGTATTTTTTTTATTAGAAAGTAAACTAAATTTGATTTTTAGATACTGTACAGTATGTTAAGTTACTCAAATTGGCTCGTCCTTAACCAGCTGCATCATCTAAATGATGAAGATAGTGATCCATCAATAATTATAATTTAGCTAATAATATATATGAATTTCTTCTGAAATGGGTGATGAGGTCTGCTTTTACTTTTGTACTATTTTGAGGGCAGTATTTTTAAACTATCTGAGTACTTCTTCCAACACAGATGCCAACTATGAATATTGACAACATGCTAATATTTAACATCTTTGCTTAGCATGTTATAATAGCACTCAACTCCAAGTCACATTTTTGCAATTCACAAAAACAATTCATCCTCTGGGTGTCATGAAAGAGACAAATTGTATAAAAGTCCATCCACTGGAGGCGAGCCTTTTCCTTCAGCATTTGTCCAACCTTATTTATATTTCTGAATTTGATCCAGTCTGTAAGCTTTTGATACCAAATGTATTTTCCACTCTGCTCGTGTTGTTTAAGCTAAATGTCAGAGTTGTTCATTCAGGCAGGACCTCAACGTAGTCAGAGTCAGAAACATCTAGAGGAAAATAAAGACAATATCAGGTCAATCAATACAGCAAATAAACGAAGATGCTGATGATGTTTAATGGAAATTGTGCTTTAAATGTTTTTTTAAACCTATATGAAGAATACTATTATTTTTTGAATTGTTCTCGGGTTATCAGGGCACATTTTCTGCAGAAATCCCCTGAGTGTTATTTCTTTAGTGTTTTATATTGTTTTATTTTGTATATGCTCATGAAAAAGCTGAATGTTACTCACTGTAAGGAGATCTTAGTTTGATTATTATACAAATGTTGTGTTTTGTGCATTGTCTGCTTTACTCTCTGGACATAAACCGATTTTAAGATATAAAATATGTGACATACTTGCATAGTCAGGTTCCTCATAGTCAGGTTCCTCAGGTTCAGCCATCCTCTGTGGTTCTGTCATGCTCTCTGGTTCTGCTGGCTGCTTGATCAACATGGCTGTCTTTCTTTTGACAGAGTGCCGCAGGTGCATGGCGAGGCCCTGGTTCTTCTTCTTATAGTGCCGGATCAGATCTTCCAAATTCTTAAAATGTGTTTCTTCAATACCTCCTGCAGTCTGAAGGGAGAAAACAGCATCCAGTAAACAACGGAGGAGGAAAACACAATACAAGAGGAGAAAAACATTGCATGTTAAAGCAAGCTAAGGTTTGTCTATACATTTGTCAGTTTGTAAAAAAAAAAAAAAGTCAAAGAAGACATTTAAATATCCATTATCTGAGCATAATGTAAAATCCTCAGATTAAAGAAGCACATGTTTTGGGCAGTTTTGCTTGAAATATTACTGGATGAGTCAAGATAATAAGAGTTGTCAAGCAATGTTGAACTAACTGTTTCAGTACTAACAACATATAAGAAGGGGGGAAAAATACATCATGTAAGAAGGGGGAAATGATGAGAAAAGGGGTATACAATAATGACTTTGAAAGAAATATATATGAATCACCCAAAAACAATAATACAACGAAGAATAAACTAGATCGTAAGTAATGAAAAAAAGAAAGAAAATCAAAGAGCCCTAAAAACATTGAATAGCCCTGTTAGTTTGAAACTTGATCAGCCTGATAACCAGTCGCTATTTCCATCTTGTGTGTGTGGGCGGCCATTCAGAGTTCTGGAAATTTGTGTTTTTGTCTAATTGCACGTCAGAGAAGTTCCTGTGACATGTGCATGAGTTTCCAGTTAGGAATCAAAACTTTTATCAACTCTCCTGATCTGTGGTGAAGTCATTAATTATTTCTACATTTATGATATTGACACTGAGAAAGTGTTTCTGCTGCCGTTTCTGTCTTTGTATAACTCAGTTTAGATGTGGGCATTTTAGTTTGGTTTCATTTTGAAGTGTCTAACACTGTGGTCATTTCCTCAGTGTTAATGCGCAACCTACTTTGCATCTAACAATTACACTCAGTACCAGTAAAACCTTTGTACACACCTACTAGTTTAATATTTTTTCTTTATTATTATTATAATGTCCTACATCTTGGATTAAAACTTAACACATCCAAACAAATAAATGACATGAATGGAGTTATGCAGAAAGTGTAAACAAAGCCAAATGTTTTCTGTATTTTACATTATTTAAAGTATCCATCTTTGGCTTGATGTGGTAGAAATGTTGAATGAGAAGGTGTGTACTAAGTACTTTGTAGGCCGTCAAAATATACATAAATTAAGAACTAAGGAAGGGTGTGTACCATCCATGACTTTGTGGGACATTAACTTGTTTTGACCAACTTTCTCATTAAAAAGATTGGACATTAAACCACACAATGCATACAATTAAACAAAAGGTTTTACCTCAATAAAACACTATCCAAAGTTATAAATATCTGATCAAAGAATAGGTATCCAAACCCAAAGAATATGAACATTTGACACGGAAGTACTTGAAATTACAACTCCTGTTTGTAAATGGCTTTGAAACAACGTTAGGAAATGAGATGCTATTTAATTGAAAATTAAGTAAATTAAATAAATGAAATCTTAAAATTGAAATAATAATAATTATGCATGCAAAAGAGGGATGTGGATCTTGACTGTGTCGCCAATCTTTTCTTTACTATACTTAAAATATATGTGTATGTGTGTGTGCGTGTGTGTGTGTTTACCATGAGAGTATAGTGTCCACTGTGTGTCTTAAGCACTCTGTAGGTATACACCACCTTCTGTTTGCTGTGAAGATAAACGTTAAATGTTAAATTAATTAATTATTGATAAAAGCTGCAAAAAACACGTAAAGGAAATGGTATTGTTCTTTCCTTTAGAAGCTTTTTACTGCATGTTCGCATTTAAATATAAAAAGGTGCAATTGTTGGTGCATAGAAAATGATTTTGGGTCATGTGTAAACATTTTGTTGACGCAAAATGGAAAATGTAGTGAACAGAAACCAACCAACATGCAGCCTCAAAAGCAAAATAAATGTTAGGTTAGCAAGTACAGTAATGCACATAAATATATACTTTCTTTCTTAAACCAACTTAACTTAAATAAAGTTATTTTTGATATGCAGTATATACTTATCGACTGCATACACAACAGTCATTTAATAAATTTTTAATGTAGCAAGAATTATTTGCTAACATTCTTTATCTTTATTAAGTCTCTTTAAAACTTCTTTGAGTATTTGTTCTTTTAATTAGGTATAAATAAAATGACTTCAACAGTGTAACATAGATTTTCTTACGTTATCTAATAAGATAAGAAAATCTATCTATGTTACACTGTTGAAGTCAATTTATTACTTCTACTTTTGAATGTATTTCAAAAGTCAAGACACATACATGTGTCTTGACTTTTGAAATACATTCATAAATTGTTAATTTTATGCATCGAACACCGAAGCAAAGACCTTGCATGTGGAAGTACAGTACAATAACAGTTGCCTCTGAAATGTAGTTAGGTAGAAGGAAACAAGTAAAATATCATAACATAGATTTTTCACATTATTATTGTATTTTTCTTCCAGGCTTCTTCATTTTTGCAATTTTATCTTACTTTGTTTATGTTATGCACCAAAATCCAAAATGCCAAATCCTTGCATGTGCCAACCTACATGACTTAAATCCATTAAGAGACTTTCTCCACTGCAGTTTACTCACTAAACACAGAGACACATCGCCCCCTGGATGGTCTCGCTTTCTCGGATCAGGTATGCTCCGTTCTTGTTCTTCTTCCCCAGCATCGCCTCACACTCGGCTTTGGTGATGGCGCCGTGATAACTCACCGGCACAGCTGCTGCCATGGTGAGGAGAAACTGTCAGACATCCACAAACACGCCAAACAGATTCATTTCCAAAAACAGCACCTTAGACTTATTACAGGGGTCATAGAAGCAGACCCGCAGAGGTAAAGATGAATGAAAGAGAAAGAGAGAGCTTCACACAGGGAGGTGTGCAGCAGAATGACTCGTGGGAGTTGAAAAGACAGATGTAGTGGCCTGACAGTTTCACAGGAAGTGTGATGTGTATCTGAAAGACAGAGAGCATGTGGGTATAGAGCGAGGGGTGAAACTATATTAACTTACACTGTACTTGTTGAGCAATAATGAGCTGTTGATACTGGTAATTCTTATGTTCACTGTATACAAATATATTTATTCTGTTTTATTCTTCTTTTATTTACATATTTTGTGTTCATTTATTTAAATTCTAAATTATTATTATATGCTATTTTTCTATTTATATATAGATTACAACTCAAGCAATGTTTTGTTTGTAAGATTTTTCTCAATAAAGTTTGGAGGGAAACGGGGTTGCTAGGCAACTTGACAAGCTCACTGTCAGCAAACCCTGTTGGAGCTAATGGCTTGAAGCTTTCATAGAAAATGAAATATCTTTTTCTCTTCTGGTTCATCCCCTGGCTGGATGCCATCCAGAAAGTGAACTTGCGGACCCGCTTCCTTCACCATTCAGCCACAAGAGGTCAGCAGCATGAACATTACACACAGGGAGAAAACAGTCCTTTATGTTTTTTATTCTATGATCTTTTCTCTCTTCATCCCCTGCTTAGCTTCTGACTGCAGACGGGGTTCCATTAATGGTGGATGCTGCATACATGACAACCTTTCCAAATCCAAAAGAGGTAGGTTTGCGCGCGGCAAATGTGCACGCCCAAATGAGGTAATCAGAAGAAATGGAACCCCAGTAATTACATGTATAAACCATGTATTTAACATTTTATGCATTTTTCAGAAAAAGTGGTAGTTTGGTAAATAGTGACATCAACGACATGTCTGGTCTGTAAAATGTCCGAAAAGTAAAAGAATGGGAGATAAATATCCCAAAGTCTCCACATTTTCTTATATTTTTAATGTGTTTCTGGTCCTCTTTCAGTTGAAACAGTGTAGATGAAGGATGTGTCAGGATGTAGAACTCATGTGTGAACATTGGATAAAGCTAGGTTCATATTCTTGTTTCATGTTGTTGACATATTAGTCAAAGGTTTGCACAGAGCGAAATATCTTTGTGTTGCGCCATAAATCAGAAAATACTGCATTAAAAAAGTAATTTCCTGCATTCTTGTACTGATAAAGTGTGATATAAATAATGTACAGGCTTTCAGATTGCTGTAGTTCACTAAACAGAGACATTAACGACATGTTTGGTGTTGAAAATGTCAGAAAAAGTGAAAGAATGGGAGATAAATATCCCCAAATCTCAAAATGGTATTATGTGTGTGTTTGTGGTCCTCTTTCAGTTGAGACCAATCTATGGTTGAGACACTGTAGGATGCTTCCGGAAAAGACCAAACACTGGATGTCTTTCAGTCGCCAACATGTGTTTTCGAGACACTGATATTAACGGGGAAATCCTGCAGGACTCAAATGCCTCGTCGGGGGTAACGCTGCCGTACCCCCGGTCTGCACGTTGTTTCTCTTTCAGAAACACAGAGGACTGTTGTATGATGCGATCACAGACACGCTGCAACGGTGTCCGCCAAAAGTCGAGTCCAGTGTCTATGGAGTGTCATTTTTATTTGTTATAGTTTGGGAAGATTGAAAATCGCTAGGGAAAGCCAGCTAAGTCGGTAGGAATGTCAAACATGTCAAAAGCGGTAGACTACCGCCCAAATCGGTAGGGTTGGCAGGTATGCTGTTGTGTTTTACCCTATGGTTTTACCGAGTGGTGGACCCCTCGCTCTCGGCGACGCGTGTTGAAAATGGTCACACACTCTCTGGCCCAAACGACCCTGCTGTTAACACTGGATTCAGAGTGTGTGTGCTGGTGTGCTGGGCACACACACTCTGACAGACATACTGTCACAGAGGACAAGCATGGCAAAGAGAATGAAAGTGAGGGAAATCAACAAAAACGGTGGCGGAAATCTATTTTAATGATGCTGTTTTGTGAGAGCTAACCATATTTATTTCGTATTATAAACATACTCAACTCATTAGTTTTTCTCTAAAGACAAATGTTTTGTTTTTTTTCTTACAGGAAGAATATTTTCCATTTATTTTTGCACACAAAAAACATGTTCTTTATCTGTTTCCCATCTTGAAACTCTATTCCTTTATGTGTTTTGTTTACATTTTATATCTGTTTAACAGGTGAAGAAGAATCCAGTGTTAACAATAGGACACTTTTTTTAAATAACGAAATTGTTAAATGGTGCCACTTGTACCATAATATTGGGATATTTACCTGATAAACATCTTGTTTGTATTTTTGATATAAATAAATCATGTATGTTGTTTGTCCTGCAGGAGGTGCTCTACTCTGCATCCAGACTGGGGTGTTTAGGTGCAGCGGGTGGAGCTGAAAAATGTGACGCTTCCCTTCACCCTACAGCGCTGCATGACCGAGCCGAGGCCATCAGGAAGGCCAGGGCCATGGTACACGCATACACACACACACACACACACACACACACACACACACACACACAGGGACGTGCACAGGTACGGGCTATTGTTGCCCGGGGAACGGCCCGTTTCCCCTTTTTGACTGACCTGCCCCTCTGCGAGAGTTTTTTTTTTCTTTCTGTTGTAGTCGAATCACCATGATAAGCCCACAATTAGTATTGTAGTGTCTCGCTGCGGGAAACACACCAGCTTCATGTTTCTTCTTCTTCTTCTCCTTCTTCTTACATGTAATTGCCCGCATGGTAAACTCCCTCGACGGGGCCGCTCGCTCTCTTCTCTTGATCGCCCTCTGAGAACACTTCACTGCCCGCTTCATTGTAGGATTTCTGCCATGTCTCTACTTTAATTTGACCATCTCTGTTACTAAATAGGTAATTAGATACCTTACACATTACTGCGCTCATAAAGAATGATAAGAATAAGAATAATGCGTATTGAACTGGTTTCATTAATTAGTGAGTTTATTTAAGGTATATAGGCTAATTATAGAAGCCCTATTTTATCAGTATGCCTGCAATGGTCAAACTACATTTAATTGTCCCCATTTTGTCTTTAGTAGTTTCTAACATTAGATATTTTAATGAGATATGGACCGCAAAACAAAAAATGTCACTTGTTTTCATTTTAAAAATGAAGTAACTGAATGCAAGTAGTTGCTGCTTATTTTGTTATGAGATGATGATGTGAATTACTGTTCAAATTAGTCAATCTAATAATCGTTTTGGTCTTATATTTTTTTTCGGGGGGAGGCCCTTTTTCCAGTTTAGAGCAATAGCCCCGCCAAGTGTCTGTGCACGTCCCTGCACACACACATCGGCTATCTCACACACACTTCTGTTATAAACACACAAAGCTTCTCCATCTAGTTATTTAATCACTGCAAGTTGCTGTTAAGACCAGGTATCGCCACCGCTGAGTGAAATGAATGTATATGTTGGATATCTTTGCACATTTATAGACAATATTCAAGTGATGGAGAATTTTGCATGTAGGTAATAAAGTAGGATTATTTGGAAAGACTAAAAATAACATAAATAGCAATGCTAGCTATATAGAATGTAGACTATCCCCCCTATAGGCTCTGGTCATGTTTTTTCTCCCCTTTTCGTAATGTAAACTTTCTTTAAAAAATCTCTTTTTAGTAGTGCTATTTAATTTCTGCTCCACTACATCTCAGAGGAAAATATTGTACTTTTGACTCCAATATATATTTCAGAAGAGAAACATGACCATTATGATGATTTTGATCTGATCTTACCTTCCTCTCTCTCTTTGTAAGAGGATTGTTGCTGAAGGAGAGGTGAAGGCGTTAAAGGAGGCGCCGCCTCTGATATGTGATCACATCATGACAGTAGTGAAAAACACTATCACGCCTTTGATATGTGATCACATGTTCTGATCACATATCAGTACCTCTGTTAATAAAATATCGTTTATTTGTACGTTATGAGTTTGAAATCAGCTTTTTGCCTATTTTAACTGGAGATCTGAAGTCCTGACTCCTCCAATAAAGCAACATACTATAATTAAAAGCAAAAAATAAAACAAAGAAACATATAAAATAGAATAAGAATGTAATGTAAGATAAAATACTGTTCAGTATAATTAATACTGAGTATTGTAATAATATTTAAAGATGGCTATGTGGAACAGCAACATTTGTGTATTATAAACATGTAAGTGGTTGCAATATATTTACTTAAGTTCTACCTCTGCTATGGGTATCTCCATTGTTAGTGCTTCTTTTAAATATCTCTAATCCTCTGAATATTATTGTGATTTTTTTAATAAAAGTTCACTCCAATACATGAAATAATTGTTGAGATATGTCATTAAATAATGGTGGATAGATAGCTGGTATCCGCAGCTGAGATGGCTAAAAGTAAATCTCTTTTCCCCTCATTCCTGATAATGCAGCTCACGGAGGCAGAGAATGCAGAAGGGATATCATTATGGATCATCCCATTATAATTACCTAATACTGCAGTTTACTGAGACATGAATATGTTCAGGTTCAGAGGTTTAGCTGTGATTATCTCCAAGCTTTAGCTGAAGACTCCTCTAATAGAACACCCTGACCTCCAGATCTTTACATCACCGTTCACAGAGGGAAATATTCCTTATCAGATAGCTTATTACATTTTTGCACCATTTTTATACTGATCTAATGCACACCAAACCTGGACTAAAATGGGTAACATGTAAGCTGATATCAGAATATGTCCATTTAAAAAGAATTCAGAATTTAAGTTTAGGATTTGGCCATTTTATCAATATGTAATGTTAGGCTAGTAATTCTGAATCAGGAACGTAACTAGCAAATTAAGTCACATTATTAATTGAAGTAGCAGAAAAATGAAAATACTGAAGTACTTCAACGTCTCATCTACAGTAAGCACCGTTTTTTTTTAGACTGTCAGATCAGCTTTTTAGCATAGAGATAACATGAACTGAATAATGACAAAACCTCCACAGGAGCCCGTAGATGCTTAAACACAAACGTCACGCAGTTTTCTGTGTGGACCAAAGGAGTGCAGCCTGACACACGTTGCTGGTTTTATAATCTCGTCCGGCAGCTCTGTTATTTGCCAGGGACTAAAAAGAGGGCGTGGACTCAAAGGTAAGCTCTTTACGGGCCGGGACATCGTGACCTCACACTCACCTTTTACCTGGCTGCTCCCTGACGATGGCTGCTCAGTCTGCAGCAGAGACACAAAACTCACAGATCCTATAAGTATTTAGACAAAAACCTGCAGTATTTCAATACTGTTCTCTTATCAGATGTACGGATGCATTTTCTCAATTTTTTTTATTAGAATTTGAATTCATTTAATTCCGTGAACATTAAAATCGTAATAATTAAGACGCTGGTTTTTGTTGAATTATTCTGGACCAAAACCAAAGTGGTAAAACAACAAGATTGCATACAGAAGGCAGCAGTATTCCTTGTGATAAACACATTTTGTCGAGGCCAGTTCGAGTTTTCATGTCGGTTCCTCTGCCTTACTACTGCTGATTGTACGTTTTCAGCGTGCACTCTGATACAATACTGAAACCCTCGGTTCAGTTTCGCTGCTTTTGAAGTGTTTTCAGAGTCTCTAGATGTTAAATTACACGATGAATTCAGTGAGTACAGGGCAGCAAGGGCTGGGTGCCGTGTGGTTAGAGCCCAGGGAGCTATTAATAACCAGAAATGGAGTGGCCCCAGCTTTTTAAAGTTACATATTACAAACAATCATACTCCAACCTCACTAATCAGAGGAGAGGAGCAGCTATACGAGGGCCACCTACTGTACCAGGTTTACACATTTTCCTCTTTAGTAGCCTATATATTTATTCACCAATAAGGTGTTTTTATTGTATTTTGTATGTATATGTTTAGGGTGTAGTAGGACTGGCTAGCTGTCTGAGGCTAGTGTTTGTTTTTAATTCCATTGAAAGTTTATTATTTAAAGATACTAAGTATATTTGTTGGAAAGGTTTTCTCAATAGAACGACTTACAATATTCTTTCATTAAAAATAAAGTTTTTTGCTGATTTTGAATTCCCAAACTTTGGGTTTTTATATTTGAAAATCCTTTTCTTGCACGCTTGAACTAAGTTTTACTTTGCAGCACTTCAAACTCTGAAAAAAATAAGCAAAAACGTATGACATTTGTTTCCAAACTGACACCTCTTGTCTCTTTTCTCCTCCATTTATTTTGTATTCCTCTCCATTCCCTTCCTCATTAGCTCTCCATCCTTCTAGAAACTGATCCTACTGTAAGTGACGGCACCTCCTCTCCCCCCTCCCTCCCTCCCTCCCTCCCTCCCTCCCTCCCTCTCACAACAATCCCTCCCTCCTTCACTTACTCTCTCCCTCCACCCCTCTTCATTCACACTTCTTCCCCTCTCTGTCTTTACCTCCATCGGTCCCCTCTCTGTCTCTGCTGTTGTAGGAAGGATGCTCTCCTGCAGACTCCTGCTTCTGCTGGGTCTCCTCCTGCTCTCCAAAGGTAAGGAAAGCACCAACAATGCTGCTTATTCATTAAAGAAAATGTGAACTTCTTAAAAAGCAGTGAAAGCTGAAGTAAAGTATGAGTGGCTGCAGACAGCTTAAGGAACAGATAAGTATCCCTTTCCTGCTGCTCTTTGTTTAGGTTGAAGCGTGCTGTTTCTGTCTGGTGGTTTCAAAGTAAATATACACCGGGTCGCACTCACACACACACCGTCTCTCAGCCAGCTATTCATAGGTTACTAATGAGTGTGTTTGGGGCTGGATTGGGGCCACCCTCTCGCTCAGGATGGGGCGGGTTGGGTAGGGGATGAAGTGTTTTTTTATAGCAGCATGATCCTATTGAGGGCAGTGATGAGCTCTGTGTGTGAGCGGGAAACGCAGCGGGGAAAATACCATTAACTGTGATGCTAAATGCTACCTATAGGGTGTGTTTGAAACTACTAGGGCTGTGCTGAATGCTTTAGTTGGTTTTTTACATTTGAAGCTTCTAATTAGGTTGTTTTTTAATACGTCTTTGAATGTTCGTCACATAAGGGCTTGGCTTCTTAAGAGTACGTCAAATGTATTTCTAATCAATACCTCAATATCAATAATATTCCAGTTTTTGCTGATATGATATTACACTAGATTATGATCAGAAGTCTTTTTTTTTTACTGGGGGGAAATTAGTTTTGTGACATTTTAGAGTGAAACTAAATAAAATATATATAAACATTTGAATAATAATAATTTAATAAACATGATAAGTTAAAGTAAGAATATGCAATACAAATATAAAATAAAATAGAATTAAGCCAAAGTAAAAATCTCTGGATCTCTGGAGCATCATTAATGTCTGACCTGCTGTGTGTCCAGGTCAGGAGGAGAGTGGGGGGGGCGAGTCCTGCGATAACTTCACAGACCTGAACCTGTCGCACTGCTTCATGGGAACCGTCCTGTACGTGCGCCTGCTGCTCTACACCCGCTCCAACCTGGACTGCGGCCGCGAGCTGGACCACCACCACCCCTCCTCCCAGCTGCTCTTCAACGTGTCCCGCCCCACCGCCTTCGTCATCCATGGCTACAGGCCCACCGGAGCCCCCCCCATCTGGATCGACCACCTGGTGCAACTGCTGGCGGAGCAGGAGGACATGAACGTCATTGTGGTGGACTGGAACAAAGGAGCGGCAAACCTCAACTACTTCACCGCCGTCACATACACCCGGGACGCAGCGCACAACCTGACAGGATTCATCAAAACCATGCAGGTGAGACGACCTGTGTGGGAAGGATGCCAGCAGCTCTTTTAGCCTCTTTTTTGAAACTTTACTATTTATCTCAGTCCTAATGTTTCCAGGCAGCTGTGAAAAGTGGACACTTTAATAAATGTTGTGTCTGCAGGAGGAAGGAGCGTCTCTGAGCTCTGTCCACCTGCTCGGCGTCAGCCTGGGAGCTCACCTGGCCGGATTCGTAGGAGCAAACCTACATGGGAAGATCGGACGAATCACAGGTGAGTTAAATATAATTAAATCAATATGTGACTTGCCAACAGAGAAGCAGCAGAGCAGTATTCCGTTACACGAGTGCCAAGAGATCTTTATGTCCCCCTCCCCTCCAGGTCTGGATCCGGCCGGTCCAATGTTCACCAGCGCCATACCAGAGGAGAGACTGGACCCGACAGATGCCATGTTTGTGGACGTGCTTCACACCGACATGGATTGTAAGATTCTGAATTATATTTACTGACTATAACTAAACACATAGGATTGTCTCTGGGACATTAGTGCTTTAGAGAAACCTGGTACTTAACAGGTAAGTACTTGACATGTACTTGGAAGTTTGGAAAGCAAACCTGTTAGTTTACAGTATATTTAAAGGTCCCATGTCATGGCCATTTCTACTGATCATAAATCCATTGTCGAGGTCTACTAAAATAGATTTATATTATGCAATTTTCCAAACTCACATTGGTTTCTCATACAGCATCTCTGTATAGTATGTGTATTCACTCTCTGTCCTAAACTGCTTGTTGGAGCTCCTGCCCCCCCTCCCTGTGAGCCCAGTGGCCGTCAGCCAGACAGCGAGACACAGCGAAACCCAGCCCGAGCACACACACACACAACCACAGCCTGGCTGTGAGTTTGTGTGTGTGCTCACATACAGACACACAGCTTCGCCCCGCCGTCTCAGGCTGAGAAATCCGCGGAGCTGCAGCTGAGAAAAGATTGAGTGTGTGTGTGAGGAAATCTTAACGTAACGGCTCCGCGGACGTTACGTTAAGTCACTATACCCAAATACGTCACTATACCCAAGAAGAAAAAAATGGAAAAAGAGAAATCTCCAACGAGGTGTTCTGAGGCAGCATAGATAGGTCTTTTCTGTGTTAGAGTTTTACTCGCTACAGGGTGTACTTTGAGGTTTGTGACTCTGCAGACCGTTTACATGCATAACAAACTACATAACACACAAGGGGACGGGTAATAACCAGAAAAGCTTGACATGGGAGCTTTAAAGACACTAAATAACCAGCATAAAAATGATGTCTTATTTTCAACATGTATTTTTCCTGTGCAGCGTTTGGACTGAGAGGAACTCACGGTCATATCGACTTCTACGCCAACGGTGGAGTAGACCAACCAGGGTGTCCCAAAACCATATTTTCAGGTAAACACACACACACACTAAGCAATCCAACACACACACCCATGAATCACCGGACACACTCACACTGCAGTTGTGTGTCTCCCTCAGGTAAAGCGTACTTTGTGTGTGACCACCAGCGCTCCATGTTCCTCTTCCTGTGCGCTCTGAATCGGACCTGCAGCCTCACCGGTTACCCCTGCTCGTCCTACAGCGACTTCCTGGAGGGCCGCTGCCTGCAGTGTGAGGCCTTCAAACCCGCACCCTGCCCCGTGCTCGGTACGTGCTGGAACCAGAACCAGAACCAGGTTAATCACAGACTACATTTACACATCAAAGGAATTTGCTTTGGTGTCAAACTAAAATAATTATGAAGGTGTAAAAAAGGGGAAACTATGGAACTATTTTAAAAACGATTATGTAATTAACAAATAAAAAGAAATGTTTTTATTTAATCTATTATGAATAATTTTGAGGTTTTGGGTTTATCTGGATTGAGTTATTTTACTTTCAATAATTTAAGTGCATATTCCTAATTATACTAACAAACTTTTTACTCTAAAAACGAATACAGATTTTGTAGTAATAGCTTTTATTTTTATTAGTTAATTGACTTTGAATAATGATGAGATTTTGTTTCCTCCATTAAGTATTTATTTAGGCACTAAGAAAAAGAGGCACTTTTTTGGTAGTATTTAGAGAAACTCATCCGCCTTATTCTCTCATGAGCCTTTAAAAACTCAGAAAAATACTATTTATTTATATAAACTGTAGAAAAATTGAATATGTGCAGAATATCAGAATTTGGACGTTGAAGAGCGGAGTTTCATTGTGCAGAAATGTGCAACAAATATAGAAAAAGTAGCTCACCAAGTGTGCACTAATGTAACATTTAATGCTAATCTAAGCTCTTACTGTGATTAAATGGAGTTTGTGTTTCTTTCTGTTTCTACCTGCAGGGTATGATATGAGTCAGTGGAGAGACACGCTGCTGAAGCTGGGGCAGACCAGAGCCTTCTTCAGCACCAGCAGCACGCTGCCCTACAGGAGTGAGTCTTAAAAACATCATGCACCAAGCGGACCCACTTGAAAAATAACATTGTTATAGCTTCAACCGACATACAAAAGAATCATACTTTTTTGAGAAAAGGAATGTAACAATAAACTGTCTTTTCATGCTATTTACGATTCAAATTTATCTGGTACCTTTTCTGCTTTTATTTCAACTTAATAAATGTTTTTTGTGTGTCAGAGATGAGCTACAGAGTGGACATGGTGACCTGGAACCAGTACCTGCGCTGGGGTGTCGTCTACATCCGTCTGCACAGCGGAAAAAACTTCACTGAGGCCCGGATAGATCAGTGAGTCAGGGAAACATCTGGATGCCAGTTTAACCTGTAGGAACATCTGCACAAAATAATGTTATACTCAATTCCTTCCCTCTCTATTCACAGTAAGCAGCTCAGGTTCGAGCAGTACACTTCCTCACGGCTACTGGCCCAGTTCGATGAGGATCTGCAGCAGGTGCACAAGATCTCGATGAGAATCAACACCGGGAACGTGATCGGCCCCCGGTACAAAATCAGACTTCTGAGGATACGCTTCACACCGCTGGAGCGCCCAGAGAGGTCAGAGACACGTTTAGCGAAGTTTGGACATGTCGATGATTTATTGACTTAGATGAGGGATGATAGGATTGAGATAATTGTTTTACAAGACCAAATATTGAGTTCAGCATAGAATAGTCATCAAATTAAGCTTAGACAGATTTTTATTTTCTTAGTAGTCAAAAGCTGATTTATCCCTAAAATGTATTTATATAAAATGATAATATTTGATGGTTACCATTACTAATTACAGTCAAACAAGATTTAACGAAAAAAAATTGTTTTAGTTTTATTTAGTTTATCAAGTCGTACGACCACAATAAGATTGTACTTATTACTTACTTAACATATAAAAAAGAGGACGATTTTTTGTGCATTTTCAAAATAAAGTCAAATGTTGGAAGAAGGATAAAATACCTTTTTGAAATGAGCAAAACAAAATGGTATTATCCATCCATCCATCTTCTCCCGCTTATCCGTGGTCGGGTCGCGGAGGTAGCAGTTCCAGCAGAGAGCCCCAAACTTTCTTTTCCCTGGCCACATCAACCAGCTCTGACTGGGGGATCCCAAGGCGCTCCCAGGCCAGCGAAGAGATATAATCCCTCCATCTGGTTCTAGGTCTACCCCTTGGTCTCTTCCCAGCTGGACGTGCCTGGAACACCTCCCTAGGGAGGCGCCCAGGTGGCATCCTAACTAGGTGCCCGAACCACCTCAACTGGCTCCTTTCGACGCGAAGGAGGAGCGGTTCAACTCCGAGTCCCTCCCAGATGACCAAACTTCTCACCTTATCCCTAAGGGAGACACCAGCCACCCTGCGGAGAAAACCCATCTCGGCCGCTTGTACCCGCGATCTCGTTCTTTCGGTCATGACCCATCCTTCATGACCATAGGTGAGGGTAGGAAGGAAAATGGCCCGGTAGACAGAGAGCTTTGCCTTCTGGCTCAGCTCCCTTTTCGTCACAACGGTGCGATAAAGCGACCGCAGTACCGCTCCCGCTGCTCCGATTCTCCGACCCATCTCACGCTCCATTGTTCCCTCACTCGAGAACAAGACCCCGAGATACTTGAACTCCTTCACTTGGGGTAAGGACCCATTCCCTACTTGGAGTGGACAGTCCATCGGTGTCCTGTGAGAACCATGGCCTCAGATTTGGAGGTGCTGATCCTCATCCCAGCCGCTTCACACTCGGTTGCGAACCGATCCAGTGAGTGCTGAAGGTCGCAGACCGATGAAGCCATCAGAACCACATCATCTTCAAAAAGCAGTGGTGCAATCCTTAGTCCACTGAACTGCAGACCCCCTCCCCCACGACTACGCCTCAAAATCCCATCCATGTATATTACAAACAGGATTGGTGACAAAGCGCAGCCCTGGCGGAGGCCAACCCTCACCTGAAATGGGTCTGACTTACTGCCGAGGACCCGGACACAGCTCTCGCTTTGGGAGTACAGAGATTGGATGGCCCTGAGTAGAGACCCCCTCACCCCATACTCCCGCAGCACCTCCCACAGTGACTCCCTGGGAACCCGGTCATACGCCTTCTCCAAGTCTACAAAACACATGTAGACTGGATAAGCATACTCCCAGGCCCCCTCCAGGATCCTTGCGAGAGTAAAAAGCTGATCCGTCGTTCCACGACCAGGACGGAATCCGCATTGTTCCTCCTCAATCTGAGGTTCGACAATCGGCCTGACCCTCCTTTCGAGTACCTTAGAGTAAACTTTCCCGGGGAGGCTGAGTAGTGTGATGCCTCTGTAATTGGCACACACCCTCTGATCCCCCTTTTTGAAAAGGGGAACCACCACGCCGGTCTGCCACTCCTTCGGTACTGTTTCCGACTTCCACGCAACGTTGATGAGACGTGTCAACCATGACAGTCCCTCAACACCCAGAGCCTTCAGCATTTCTGGACGGATCTCATCCACCCCCGGGGCTTTGCCACTGTGAAGTTGTTTGACGACCTCAGTGACCTCCCCCCGGGAGATGGGAGAAATTGTATTATTTATAAGAATATTTTCATTTGTTGTTCAAGATTTCAGAAGTGTACCCCTTTAAATGCCAGTGTGTTTAACGGAACTGCAGTATCTCTTTAAAGCATTTCATTAATTTCTATATAATAATAAGAAACATCTACGCTTTGTCTTTCTCCTCCGTCAGGCCTCTAATGTGCCGTTTCGACATCATCCTGGAGGAGAACATGGAGGTGGCGTTCCGACCGTTACCCTGCGGCTCAGGCCTCTGACTCCCCCAACCACACACACTTTTTCTTCTTCTTCTATGGCAGGGCTTCTCCAACTCCGGACCGAACTGCAAATCAATCCGGACCGAACCCGTTGCCCCATTATTAAAAAAAAAAGAAAAAAGAATTGGTAAAAAAAAAAAAAGAATTTCTGAATCTGATGAAAATTAAAGTGGACCTATCATGCTATATTGGAAAAATATATTGTAGGGCCATACCTATACAAAACATGTCTGTAAAGTTTTGTGCTTAAAATACCAAACAGATCACCCATTGTAGCCATGCCTCATACTGCTCATCATACCCCTCTTTTGTAGCCCTGTTAGAGAAACGCGGATTTTGGGTCCTCAGCTTGAAAAAAAAAAAAAGAGGAGGCGGAGCTAATGCCTGATCAGAATTCTACCAGAGATAAAGTTAAATTCTGTGCCATTTCTGTGCCATTTCTCCCACTAGTTCAAGCCATCATACTGTATGTATGTATTGAATGTGTGTGTGTACAGGGGCGCCGTCTACCGACAGGCAAGTGCTTGGACCAGAATGGGGCCCCCAAATAAAGTAGATTAATCCAATCCAACTTTATTCATATAGCACTTTAAAACCTCCAGACCAAAGTGCTGTACAGAGAGATACATAAAATATAAAACCACACAGCTCAGCTCACAAAACATTCAATAAATAAATAAATTTAAAATCAAAGATACAAACACAAAAATAACCAGAATAAACGTAATAATTTCAAAATGTAATTTTCTTTAAAAAAAAAAGAACATAAAAAAAGATTAAGAAGGTCCACAGCAACGACAACATGAAACACCCTTTAATTTACTACAACGATATGTCGGGAAACCCCCTCAAGGGGGCCCCAGGCATTGCGCGCCAAAACTGCTTCTTAATTTCAGTTTCGTTGCTCCGCTCCGGGGGTGGGGGAGGGGGGGGGGACTTTACTGGCATTGATCCGGACCATTGACCTTGTATAAGATTCACAAGTGGACCTTTAACAAAAAAGTTTGAGTACCCCTGTTCTATGGAAACACATTTAACTCACCCCCAGACGTCCTCCTGGGGCTACAGGGTCTCCGGGCCCCAGGAGGACCTCCAGGGTTAGCTGGAGGAGCTGTCGCCTCCTTACTCGATAAAGAGGAGCCGACGAACACTCATGAAGCCTGCCTGTCTCTGCTGTCGGTTTTTTGGAAAGCTGATATAAGTATTAATCTCAGAGGTTAGGAAACACACACGTTTTTTGGATTATCAGAAACACTTATTTTTCCTTTACTGGTTAAGAAAATGTAAAAGCTAAGTTAAATAAACTGGTGATATTGTATTTGGAGCTATGAGGTTAATCTATGTCAACAACTGTATTTGTTTACGTGAAAATTACACAATAGGAATTGCTGTAGGAATTTGTCTCACAAAAATGATTTATAAAAAGATGTATTCTAGACTTTATCTCAGTTTCAGTGCCTTCTAACCAAAGTTCTCAACTTAAAAGAATCAATCAATGCAAAAAATGTGCTGCTGCTTTAACAGTGACGCTGCTATGTTTGTCCACAGCTAAATGGAGTTTTGTATTAATGTGTGAAGTTGTAAACTGTGAGGTTTATAATCTAAAAAGGTAGCTAAGACGTGTTGTGAATTAAGCGGACTTTAAGCCGTTCAAATTGTGACTCAAGTGTCAGTAAATGTTTCAGCCTATACAAATAACTCGTGAAAAACTGTTGTAAACCTTAACTGTTGTCTTTTTTATTATGTCTTTTCACCGTGGTTTGAAATAAATAATAATTTGACAAAAAAAATGTAAACTCAAATGTATTGTTTTTTTTATATCTTGATTTTATACAGCTTTCTATTACTCATACTCAACAAAGGTTTGTGTCATTTAAATCAGGCGAAAACACGTTACTTGTGTGAAAGTGGCCACGGAATATTTACAGCAAAGTCGCTCTGAATAACTTCAAATTGAGAAACTCAAACTAGAACAAAACCTCATGATAGAATATGTGCAGTACATGCATCTGATCTTTTCACAGAACACAATTTGACAATTAAGAAAGAGGTTGAACATTTGTTTTGTCATTAGTGAAACTAGTCAAAATGTCTTCTGTGAAAAACGTCTTTCAAAACATTTGATAGCTATTCTTTTTTGAAGGCGGCCTGGTCGTGAGCTTCACTAGTTACCCAATAAGAACAGTTGACTTGGCAACAACAAATGACACAAAAGCAAAATGAGAAATATTGTATTTATTCAGCAATAACTGTGTGACGTTAAACTAAACGGTACAGACGTGATAAATCCGAGACAAAGACAGACATAACGACTTGGTGAACAAAGAGCGTTTAAGTACCGTTGATTCACATGAGCGACATAAACTAAATGTATTTATCTCCAACAATAAACCTAGATGTTGGAAAATGAAATGAATTCTGATAAACAGCGACCGTTTGAGTTAAAAAAGAAAAAAAACATTTTAAATCAAGACTTTATAAAGACGAAGTGAAAAGATCAAAAACACAGAGACACATTTAAACAAAGATGGAAAGGTGTGAATGTAGGTTTCAACATTCATCCTAATCAAATAGCTTTTTCTTCACTGAGACTTCTTCACAATTTGATGCAAGGGAAAAACCAATACTAGTTATTTTTTCCTGAAATGGACACAATATACATTTGATTGGCTTTTTTTTTAAGGTAAGGTTTAAATGTAATTCATAACAGGATACATGTCCAGTTTCCGATCACCAGTTAGGACCTAAGAGAGGTGAATACAGAGAGAGAAAGAGCTGAGGTCAGTTAGAAACAATATGAGGGAGATTCAGACCGAATGGAAAGAGAGGAGGTGAGGAGGGGATGACCTCGGCAGCCAAACACTCCATAAAACACTTACGTTTCTAAGGGTCGAGAGTTTGGTTTGAGGTTACATAAATAAAACAGGACTTCTGACAGATTTCTAATTAGTAGATTTAAATACAAATGTTAATAGAAATGGTACGACCTAAGCTAGGCAATAATTAAAATGTACAGGACTGTCTCAGAAAATTAGAATATTGTGATAAAGTTCTTTATTTTCTGTAATGCAATTAAAAAAACAAAAATGTCATACATTCTGGATTCATTACAAATCAACTGAAATATTGCAAGCCTTTTATTATTTTAATATTGCTGATTATGGCATACAGCTTAAGAAAACTCAAAAATCCTATCTCAAAAAATTAGAATAGTTCCTCAGACCAAGTAAAAAAAAAAGATTTATAACAGCAAAACACAATCAAACATTTGAAAATGTCCATTAATGCACTCAGTACTTGGTTGGGAATCCTTTTGCACGGATTACTGCATCAATGCGGCGTGGCATGGAGGCAATCAGCCTGTGGCATTGCTGAGGTGTTATGGATGCCCAGGATGCTTCAATAGCGGCCTTTAGCTCATTAGCATTGTTGGGTCTGGTGTCTTTCAGCTTCTTCTTCACAATACCCCACATATTCTCTATGGGGTTCAGGTCAGGGGAATTTGCAGGCCAATCGAGGACAGTAATGCCATGGTCAGTACACCAGTTACTGGTGGTTTTGGCACTGTGGGCAGGTGCCAGATCATGCTGGAAAATGAATTCCTCATCTCCATAGAGCTTTTCAGCAGACGGAAGCATGTAGTGCTCTAAAATCTCTTGGTACACAGCTGCATTTACTCTGGGCTTGATGAAACACAGTGGACCAACACCAGCAGCTGACATGGCTCCCCAAACCATCGCTGACTGTGGGAACTTCACACTGGATTTCAAGCAACTTGGATTTTGCTCCTCTCCAGCCTTTCTCCAGACTCTGGCGCCTTGACTTCCAAATGAAATACAAAACTTGCTTTCGTCTGAAAAGAGGACTTTGGACCACTGTGCAACTGTCCAGTGCTTCTTTTCCTTAGCCCAAGTCAGACGCCTCTTCCGTTGTCTTGAGTTCAGAAGTGGCTTGACCATGGGAATACGGCTATTGTAGCCCATTTCCCGGACACGTCTGTGAACAGTGACTTTTGATACCTGGACTCCAGCTTCAGTCCACTGTCTTTGAAGCTCCCCCAAATTCTGGAAGCGACTCTTCTTCACAATGCTGTTAAGGCTGCGGTCATCTCTCTTGGTTGTGCAGCGTTTCCTGCCACATTTCCCCCTTCCAACAGACTTTTTGTGGATGTGCTTTGAAACTGCACTCTGTGAACAGCTTGCTCTTTGAGAAATTTCTTTTTGTGTCTTACCCTCCTGATGGAGGGTGTCAATGACGGTCCTCTGGACAGCAGTCAGATCAGCAGTCTTCCCCATACTTGTGATTTAGTTTACTGAACCAAGCTGAGTGTTTTTCAAGGCTCAGGAAACCCTTGCAGGTGTTTCGAGTTAATTAGACGATTCAAGTGATTCGTTGAACACCCTACTAGTATACTTTTTCATGATATTCTAATATTTAGAGATAGGATATTTGAGTTTTCTTAAGCTGTATGCCATAATCGGCAATATTAAAATAATAAAAGGCTTGCAATATTTCAGTTGATTTGTAATGAATCCAGAATGTATGACATTTTTTTTTTTTTTTTAATTGCATTACAGAAAATAAAGAACTTTATCACAATATTCTAATTTTCTGAGACAGTCCTGTATACTCAATTTAATGCTGGCTGGAAAACATGCGCTTTAAAAGGGTTACGGTGAAATATTGATGTCTTATTATTTATTTTAAATAGTTTAATATCGTCTGCTGACAACATAATATTGCCAAGATACAACCAAACAAAATGATATGTTGCCCAAATTGATGATGAGAAGCACACTGGATTGAAAACCATCAGTTTGAGTAATATATATTTTTATGTGAGATCTTGCAAACATGGGAAAACATCCTTAATAATATGTTTCTATTGTTTATGGAAACCAAAGAGGTGAAACTTACTAGAAAGCAGTAAGTCTGTTATTACAGGAATATGAATTATATCGGCATTAAGCGACCCCTGATTGAAGCTGTAATCGTTGTTCAGGTACCTACGGGGGGGTTTCGGTTGTTTGGTCGTCTCATTGGTCCGAGCCGGTTAGCGGGGCGAGTGTTTCTGCGCTGGGAGGCAAAGGGAGCGCCTCTCCGTGGTCCCTAAAGAAGGAAAGAAAGGTTTAAGATTCACTTTGAAATCTGACATGCAGTCTCCATTAATCAGATGGAGCACATTGTAGAAAGGTCAGAGGTCAAACTCTAGCTCTTTAACCCTCACCATGTTTCCTTCTCGCCTCCTGCTCTGCTCCTCCGGCCAGTTGGAGAAGCCTTCCTCCTCCATCGGAGACATTTTGTCTTCGTACTCTAAACTCGGCTCGCTGAGAGAAACATGAACACAATGTCCACAAGATGGAAGTTTGTCGATTTTCTTATTTTATATTTATACGATATTACTCTCTGAGAAGAAGACAATCAGGTAAAGTTAAAGTACCTAATAAGATATTTGTGTAAATATTCTATGTTTTTACCCAAAACATAAATGATTTTAGGGTCAATAGAAAAGTAATGACAGCAGGAAGAAGGAGTGTAATGTCACCTGATGGGCCCGAGGGGGCGCTGTGACATATTGCTCCCCGATATCGTGACTTTGACTCCCTCCAGTCTCTCCTGCCTCCTCCGCTCAAGGTCGTGCCTCAGGTCCCCCGGGCCCCGCACCGGCTGGAACATCGATCAAAAAACATGTTTTCAAGTAGAAATGTATCCACGAAGCTCATCAGGAATAAGGGCTGGGCAATATGGATTTTATCAAATGTTGCAATATCTTTTACACGATACCTCAAGATCAATACTGCTATGATACTGGAGGGTTGACTAGTGTTGCTTTCATAAAGGGACATGAGAAAATAACATGGCTTTACTGTCGAGAGGAAGGTGCAAGAAAAGGACATCCTTTATGAAACCTGAGATAGATAGAATATGAATGAATCGCAGAGCCTTATGAGAAGCTCTAGTGGTTTTAGGGTACCAAGTTCAAAGATGTGTATTTACCGGTAAGGGTCCCAGTCTGGAGAACAGAGGCTCTTCATCGTCAAGCAGCGAGTTCATATTTAAGCTGAAGCCTCTGCAAGAGACAAAGCCGTCATTTCAGACCCGAGAGAATACAAACACATCTAGATATATAGAATAAAACAAGAATAAAAGACAGGAATGAAGTGACAGTAAGATATGTGGAGCACATGGAGCTTGAATGCAATTTTACAAGGAAGGGATTTAAATATTTGAAAACCATGACAACAATATAGCAAATAATGAATATAAAGAGTTCTGTATGATTTATACAAATGTAATTAGTGATTTCTTTACATCTGTACGAGAAGCAGTATGCACGTCTGTGAACATTTTACAAACCGGTTTTCGCTGAACCTCTCGTCCAGCGTCAGCTCCTCGGTCTCCTCCTCCTCAGAGAAGACCCCTTTCTGAGGCGTTGAGAATCTCTCATTCAGGCTGGCCCCGTCAGATCTGAAATACTGCTCTGTAAAAGCAGGTAAGAAAGAGTTTTATCATACCTCAATATGTTGGGTATTTATTTCATGATATCATTTTTGTAAGATGTCTTGAATCAAATGTAACTGTTTTGTGTCTGTTTGCTGTAATTTTATATTAAATTCTAGAACTTTATTTGAGATATATTTCAGCACAAGCGTCAATACAACACAAATATCTGTCCACTTACATCTTGTTAGTGTGAATTACTATATGCATGGTGTAATATACATTATTTATTACACCGCAATCACTTACATTTCTAAATAACTATGTGAAGTTCATTCCTCTTGAAAAATTAAATATTGTGCTCACGTAAATCATAATTCCATATTCGCTTACATCCCGTTTGACTTAATCACCTTTACTAAACCTTATTTTTTATATTATGTCCACACCTTTTTTTTTTACAAAACATTATGCTAACAAAATAAATCATTTCTGTCCTCCTGTATGTTTTACTGTTACAGAATTCAGCCAAAGACTTGACAGATAGATATGTATTGAATTGATTTATTTAAAACAAGGGACAGTGTACATTAATTGTATGCAGTGCTGACCTTTGACCTGGTGTACCAGTGTGATGATTTCCTGGGCGAAGGTCCCGGTGTGCGTGGCACTCTCCCGGTACGTGCCCGAGTGCTCGAGCATCGGCAGGAACTCCAGGCGCTGCCGGCCGACGTTAACCAGGTCTAATGAGAGCTGCCGGTCGGAAGAGTAAAACAGCAAGCTGCAGGAGGAGAGAGGGAGAATGAAACCTAACCAAATGTGTAACTGTGTATAACACATTGGAAATGACCTTGACTACCATTTATACAAGTTATTTTGAACAAGAATATCAAGGTGACAAGTAGCCAGAAAAATTAAAATGTGTTGTGTCCTGAAAGACCAAATGTTAATGTACTTTTTATTAAAAGTTTAGACAAAATGCTTATTTCTTTTGAAAAATAATGTTTCTTTCTAAATCACATGTAGGTAAATAATATTACATTTAAATAAAAGCAACGTTTACCTTACCCAGCAAACTTACCTTCCCTGAGTCCCACAATTGATAACTAATGTGTACAATAATTACACCCTACATGTAGCATAACAAAAGGTCGATGTTCACCCTTGAAAGTACAGAGAATCGAACAAATTCATTATATTTTATGGATTTTTTGTTTTTTCAGAGGGAAATCAAGATATCTCTCTTTATAGAGACAGGGGAGTTTAAAACGTCGGGAGAAAGTTCACACTTCTCTTCTCGATTCATCCATTAAACGTTCAATATCCCGTCAGCAGTTTTTCTTCTTCTGATATGTTGACGACTCCAGTGATGTTTGTGACTCCGCTATGGGGAGCTTGGCTTCATCAAATATCGTGTCTTGATCAATAATCTGTTCAAACTTGCCTCCCAGTTCCTCCAGGATGATCCTCCTTCAGCTTTTGGATCCACTTGCCTTTGATTTACATTCTTGCAGAATTTAGGATGCTGTCCTTCTCTTTTCTCTTAAAAGCGCTGATGAAACTTATTTTTTCCCATTGATTGCCATGGATTATATTTGTAGCTTACCAGCAATTTGAACTTTCTTCTTTCATAACTGCTAGGACTGTTTTAGGGAAGATAGCATTTAGATGCGCAGCTCCACTGTCTTGGAATAGTCTGCAATTGAAATGGAAACTGAGCAATCTGATGCCACTAAATGTTTTTAAAGCTCGGTTGGATGCTACTCAATCGGAAGCTGTTGGTACGTGTTCATGTGGATAGCTATGTAAATTGTAATCCCTGTAATGATGCTGTAAAATGTCCTTTTGTTGTTCTGTTTGTTTTTTTATGTTTCATGTGGAACCTACTTGAGCAGGTCTCCCTTGAAAAAGAGATCAATGATCTCAATGGGATTCACCTGGATAAATAAAGGTTTGAAATTAAATGAAAATAAGCGGAGATGTTCATTTTCAGGCTTGAATTCTCTTCTTTTCAGGATGACGATATTTACATGTACGACTTCGGAGCGTGGATGACTTCCTCAATTGTCCAGATATTTAGATGTTTAATAGCTTCGAGTTGAATGCACATGTCTCCTTTAGCAACACCAATATGTGTTTTCAAGGTTTGCACTTTTATGTTAACCCAATGTTGCTTCAGTTTCTCACTTGTGTTCAGGCTTTCCCCTTCTAAAAGCATTGATATTTATCCTCAAGGCTTTGATTAGGAGTCTGCAATCCATCTGTTGATGATGACGATGATCGCGTACAGGGCTTTCATTTCTCTGTTGAGGATGTTTATGTTCTTATCTTCATATTTTCTTTGCGACAGCATCCCATTGAAAGTGTTGATGTTTACTTGCATGGCTTCAATTTCTTTCAACGACGTGTATGAATTCTGCCAGGTGTCCTATTTTGCTGCTTTTTTGATAACTGAGATTCACAGCTTCTCATATTTTCCGATATCAGCTGTAGGTGAGGTATTTGTTAATCCATCAGTCTCCTACCAAGCTGGACAAAAACAATATTCCAGAGTTAGAAATGTTTGCCTTAACATGGATGCTTCTCAGCATTTGAATACTGGACATGCTTTGAATCCTCTTCCTGAAATATATTTGCCAAGTTGCGAAAGTGTTTCAGTGTCTGGCCAATGCAGATCTTCTTCTCACTGCTCATCTACATAGTGTAGAAACTTATTTTGACCATGCTTTTTTCCCACTGATCAACGTATGCAGGTTTGTTCCATTTCAATACATCTGATGTGGCATGTGGACCAACAGCTTTGGTCAAGCTGGAAAAAGCCCTCGTGTCAAACTTCTTGATTTATCCCGTTAAAATATTCCAGATGTTTTCTTTCTCAAATGGCAGAGCTATCAGATCTTCCTTTAACAGCCGATTCCTTTCTTATGTGTGCTCAGTTGAAATTGCGACACATCACAACGTAGTATATTGCCTTTCTTTGACTTCCTTCCCTTGAGCAACGTTTCTTCAGGAAACAGATATTTCCTTCTTCAGTTTCAGTGGTGTCTGGTTTCCAAACCCAGCTTCACATCGTAATGGAAGTTTCTTCAAATGAGGCCAAGAATTCCTAACAGATAATGTTGAAATCAGCTCAACCTGAGGTGTGTGGCCTGTGAGAATTTAGTTTAACCTGAAAATGTGCATCAAATAGATTGTCACATCGATGGAGAGCTTCAACGTGATGTCCGTCCATTTCAGTAAAAAGAAAAAAGGATAGAAAAAATGTAATGACATACCGAAGCACATGTAATGTCTGCAGGCTTTTTCCTCTCTCCTGGGTCATGTGCTTTCAATAGTCCACATTGTACATTTCCTACTGCGAGACTAATAGAGGAATTCTGATTGTGATGCGATCCACTTCAGCAGCCTATTGACTCACAACGCTTGCTCCTTTTGTGGTCTGCCTGGTGGTGTGCACTCTTTGGCCTCTCTATGGTTGTCTTCTGCATCCGAGTGCAAACTTGATGAGACTTTGAATAAAAGTCACAAATATAGTACATTTGAGATGAAAGTTGTCATTATGATGCTTCTCTGCCACAAATCAGTGAGGTAATGCAGTGTTCCCTTCTTTCTTTTTAAACTATATGCCTTGACAGAGTTTTCTTCAGTTTTTTGGAGGTGTTTTGCTCTCCTGCATCATCATCATCATGTATCATCATCATCATCATGTATCATCTCCTGCATCATCCTGGATTAGGCCAAGTCCTCCCAATCTTATAATGGCATTAGCACAACAGCAAGCTGGTGAGTGTTCCTATTTGTGTAGAATATAAAAAGGAGTGATTTGCAGCTTTTGTGGCCACTTTCCCAATAACACTCCCTCTCTTCAGTTCTTAACCTTGGGTTTGATTTCTTCTGGATGGGTGCAGGTTTCCTGGGCTTCTACAGCAAACACGCTGTGTGTCTCTTCCTGATTTTCATTGAGGGGGACTTCCCCTTCAGATTAAACTTCTGCAAAGCATCCTGGTAGTTTGATTCAACAGCAAATCTGGTAGATGCTTGTAGCAAAAGTGCTTTACAGTACCAATGGGGGGTATAAGCAGAGGTACAAACTGCAACACAATCCAGTTCAAATGCAGTCTTTCTGAGATTTTCAACAAGCCTTCCCTTTCCCTATCGTTTTCCTTCCTTCTTAAGCAGCTTTCAATGATCTTACAAAGAGAAGTGTGAACTTTCCCCTCTCACCCTGGATGATTTATAAAAAAATTACTCTACCTGTTTGTTTTTGCGGGTCGGCTCATGTCCACTTTGATGGTTAGCGTTTCCTCCGTTGCGACGCTCGTATGTTTGTTGGTTTTCTGTTCGTTCAATCCTCGCGCCCTCTGACGGGGCATTTTCGGGTCAAAGTCATTCTTCTGTAGGCGATGGTCCACGCTGACAGGCCTCTGAGGTTCCCACTGCTGAATTCTGTCTTCTTCTGCCCACTCGGGCTCCTCTTCAATGGGATCCTCGTAGGAATCATCCCTTAAGGGTCGGAAAGCTGGTCTTTGCTCTTCAAGACCTTGGTATCCCTGGGAGGACTGCTGTACGCGAGGTTGATTCCTTGGAAGTGGGGTCCGTCCTCCTTGACCGCGATTAAATTGCCCTTTTGCTTGGCGAGGGCCGCCCCTCCCCCTGGGGTTCACATGACCTCGATTACCATATTTCACGGGGTTTGGTATATCTTGGGGCGTGGGGTTCCTCCTCGTTTCATTATAGTTGGATTCTTTCCAGTTATCTTGAAAATGGCGTCCCCTTGTGTTTTCACCATCATCCACCCTGCTGTCCGGCGCCCTAAAACGCTCCTGGGAGGAGCTCATGGGACGGGGACTCCTAGGTCGATCAAAGTCAGGGTCTCCACGACCGCTAACTTTTTCCCATTGTGGCGGTTGTCTGCTGTTTGCGATGCCGTGACCATGTTCAATGACGAGTGCTCCCGAGTGCCGAATGTCTCCACGGGGGAGGCCCACCTGAGCGTCTCCTTCAAACCTATCTCTGGGAGAGTTCACCGAGTAACGCTGTTCCCCAAAGTCCTCCTCATTCCTGTGTGACAGCATAAGAGGAGGTGACATGGTTCAACAATTATTCATGCTTCAAATTCAACTTGAATGTACACTTGAATTAGCCTTGGATTTATCTCACAGTCTATATCAAATATCTGTTAAACCTATAACAAGAGATCTTTAAACAGATTTGTTTCATTCACAACTATTGGTTCAGTAAAATACATGCAGATTTTTAAGGAATCAGAAAGAGTTGCAATGCAAGACAGTTCATGCAGAATACAAGTAATTTATGTCATGCCAAAATAGGGTGTGATGACAAACAGTAAGGAATTTTGCTCTATGGAAAATTAGAAAGATGAGAATCTTCTGCATTCTTCGTTTCCTTGAGACAGTGCTGCAAAGCATTTTGCTTTAAATTTACCCAAGGTGAGTGGCGTCATCCATTTCTCTTCTTTGCATTTTAAAGGAGGGGTTCCTCTCCTGCTGTGAATCCTCTCTCCGTCTGTCTCTAAAAGGACCCTGTGTGTTCCTCTTTTCTCTCTCCCTACCTGGTCCTCCTCTCTGGTCATCCGATCTCACACTGGGACTGAGGTCCCTGAACCCCCCTTGACCTCTGCCCTGCTCCTCTCTCCTCCAGCCTCCTACTGGCTCTCTTGGTTTGTGGTCTGAGTGAGGCCTTGGCATCAGCGGCAATGTTTCCCTCTCGAGCCTTGGAGGCGACTGTGGCAACCTCTGCCTGTTTTCAAAACTCTGGAATATTTCTTTGAAGCCTCCTCTGTGTCTACCTCCTGCTCCATCTTGCAGCGGGGAAAGCCTCCGGTCATCTTCAAAGCCCACAGCATCACGATGCGGCGATAGTAGTCTTCTGGGGTCAAAGTCCGCCTTGGTTGGACGACGTTGATGCCCAAACTGACGGTTATCTTGGAAAGGAGGGGATCTTCTCTGGGCTTCAGGGTGCATGTCCTCCCTAAAGTAACCCCAGTGTTCCTCAGGGAAGGGGCTCCTATCTGACGGATTAGTGTCCAGGTCTGCAACAAGTTTGTGATGATCAAAGTCGGGTTCATCCCATGGGAACCTCCTGAAAAAGAAAATGTAAACAGAAAACCTGTGTCACCAATTGTAATACAGCAACCAAGAAATAAACCATTAATATTGGGATTCCTTACAACAACAAACATGCAGATATTCATTTCTGAGTATTAAGAGTAAATTAAATCAAATCTAACGCATTTACCTGTAATGCGGTGATCTGGACCGTGGTCGTGACATTTTGTCAACCTTTAGGGAAATAGGTTTTTAGTTACAAAATAGAGGTTGCAGACGAACACATCACTACTGGAGAAGCAGTTATTACTGAACTACCTGAACTATGGGTATTGTCAAGGAAAATTGTTTTCATCTCATCTGCCTGAAAATGATCTAGACTGTCTAGTTTCTCGCAACAGGGAGAAAGGTCTATCAAGGGTCATCTTTAATTTGCACCTAGATTTAGAAGCCAATGTCACCCTAAGAAGACGTCTGTTTAATAAGTGAATCCAAACACTCCTCAAAGCTTGAAACTCAACAGCATAGACTGCAGTTACTGTAAATGATCTCCTGAAACAAAGATTAAAACTGTTAGGAACATATGTAATATATTTTATAGCTGTACAAACAAATTAACACTATTATTATTATTATTAAGCCAACGTAATAATACAACAAGATTAATTTTTATTTACTTGCACTATTTTATCTGTTTTATTGTGTTGCACTATTGGAGGAGCCTGTGACCTAAGATTTTCAACGACATAACTACACTGTAGCTATGTACGAATGACAATAAAAGCCTTGAGATAATTAAATGACATGGTAAACATTACGTTAATCCAAAAAATAACTGTTACAAAGTTGCAAACAAGCTAACTTTAGTTGACGTCAAACACTCTTGTTGGGGTACACTGGTGAGCATGATGGCCCCTAGTAGATATTTTTAGATAATTCCCTTAACCTTCCAAAACATGAAAATGTGAAATAAATTAAGCTTACTTTTAGCTGGCTGACGCTAAAGCTAATGAGCAGTTAGCAGCTAACTTAGCTCTCTTACCTTCGTCGGCGACACGCGATGGGCTCACGCGGCTACGTTAGCTAAAGCGATGACAAACACGCAAAACCCTGAAATAAAATGATTGATAATTTTAGATTAAAACCCTTTTTATCATCAGATATAAACAAAAGCTGGTTAAATGTGTTGTGTTTTTAATTAAAGTCTTCAGGAAAATGGCTGTTCACTTCTCTTCACTGCGGTAAACGTTGTGGCTCTGGGGTGTAACTACCTATGAATGGTAACTACCCGATACGACACTTCCGTCACGGTTTTTCAGAATAAAAAGATTTTTTGTTAAATCTACAGATGAACACATAACATGAACGTATAAATCTATGATGTGGTATTTTACATCAAGAAAATAACACGTCAGACTTTCAAAGTTGTAATGCTGACTTACCAAAACTATTATTTTAATTTCTAAAATTGTAACTGTAAATGTACATGTACCTCAGGTCATATTTATATTAACCTTTAATTCTAACGTAAAAAACTGTGCAACTCCTCTAAATTAAACCTTTCTATAGATCTAAAGCTTTACACACGGTAAAAGTACATTCAGTTAAAGTGGACCTATCATGCTATATTTGAAAAATATATTGTAGGGCCATACCTATATAAAACATGTCTGTGAAGTTTTTTTTTCAAAATACCAAACACATTACCCATTGTAGCCATGCCTCATACTGCTCAAACCCCTCTTTTGCAGCCCTGTTAGAGAAACGCGGATCTTGGGTCCTTAGCTTGAAACAAAGAAAGAAGAGAAGGCGGAGCTAATGCCTGATCAGATTTCTACCGGAGATAAATAAAAATGTGGTTGTGATAAAACGCCATCCTGTTGTATGGAGCTCAAATGCTTTTTCTCTTGCAGGTTTATCACAAGGCGAGTTCTTTTTTTATTTCCTGCTTTTTAAACACATGTTATGTCCAAAACACGTCAGGCATTGTTTCTGATAGCAACTTTCTGTGGGTCCGCCGACGTCACAGCGGATGGACACGCCACAGCGGATGGAAATCTGTATCCGCTCGTTGTACACCCGATTTTAAAAGATTTGGGTACGGAGGGTTTTATATGCTGACGCTGCGTGAGTTCCCCGAAAGCACCAGGGACACATATTTATGTATAAAAGACATCACAAAGTGCATTTTGCATGATAGGTCCCCTTTAAATATTTGCAACATTTATATGGTTGGTTAGACTTAATGTTGACAAACGTGTTTTATTTTGAAATCTGCAAGGCCAAACCGGAAGTTTAGTTGTTTTTGATAATGAAAATGTAATACATTATCTGATATCAGAGCTATACTCCTGTACAGAAACTAATAAAAATAGATAAGATTTAAATTTCAGTGCGGCAGAATGTACAAAATATAATGGACTACATTTATCATCTCTTATGTCACTTGATATGAATGTATGCTATTTTGTTTAATTTCTCAATAAAAGTGTCTGTTTGCATTACAATACGTTTGTTTATTCATACCAACTTAATGACACAATAGGCTTGATGAAGTTTATTGTTCATTTCAGCAGTTTTCCATGCACCACATCTACAATGATATATTCCACCAAGCTGCAGTGTCACAGAGTTAAGTAATATTAGGATAAACATTATGTCCTTTACTTCATATACACAGGGACCCCGGAGACCCTCTTACAATGAGCTTCAGCAGAATCTGGAGGAATAAAGAGTTAAAGTGGAGAGAGGGATGCCAGCAGAAGAGTGAAAACATAAAACAAAGTGCTGAAGGTTGCAGCAGTGACAGCTTTACAATTTGTCCCCTCAATGTGGCACCTTATATGAGCAGTAAAGACGTTTTTCTGCAACAAAGGGTATTTTTAACAAAATGCTTTGCACCTGGATCAAAAGCTTTCTCTATTTTACTTTTGCCACCCAACAAAAAGTTCCTGTGACAGTGATCGTTATTTTTAGCCATGGTTGAATTAACCTACAGAGGCAAAAAAGAAACTCAGCGAAACATCAGCTTACTCTTTCCCTTCAATGTAACAGATCTATCAAAGAATATGCATAAATGGGTCACGTTATAAATGTAAATAAAAAAAGTGATGTTCTCTAATATGTCTGGAAGTGACGTAGATTTATAATGGCATGAAAAGTTTACAAAATTAGAAAAAGAATGTGATTTTGCCAAAATACTTCAATAATTGAATTGGTGGCATGTTGAAGTATTGTTCAACAAAAATATAAAAATTAAGTCAGTCCATAATGGAGGAAGAAAAACAAAATATTTGAATAGATAAAATTGAAAGTTATTTGTCCTTAATATGCAGAAATTGTACAATTTGATTGGTGCCTTTAGGGAATTCTGTGTTCTTCACCAGAATGACATACCTGGCATATGGAAATAATATAGTGAGAACAAATGTACAGAAAACATTTTTTTTCCTTAAACACACAAACAATTGCACAGAGTTTTGTTGGCCATTTTTTAAAAGTTCTACAGAGGGGAGTTTGAAATGATTACCTCAGTCCTTCTACAATCAATCATGACTGTGGACCTGATCATGTACACATGAAACCTTATGTGGCCCTTGAGATTCTGTGGCCCCTGGAAAGTTGCATGCTTTGCCCTGCAGATTCTGCGTTATAAGATGCAGCTGAAACTCATACACAGACTCAAGGGAAATGTGTAGTTCTTGTTTCTCTTCTTTCAAGATGTTACAGTAAAAATTGGCAAAAATGCACATGCTGAATGAAACACAGCCTGAAGGCAGAGCGCAGAGGGCGGGTTAGTTTTACTTCACAGAGGTGTAAGGCCTCAGAGGTGATGAGACACCAGACTTCTGAATTGGTGAGGTATATTTAAGTTTCGGGGGTGGGGAGGTGAGCTGAGGTGTAGATACAAGCGTCTTCAGAGCAGTGGAACACACAACTACTGTAAGTGCACATTATTAACTGCAGCTTGCATGGTTACAGTCAGTGCCAGACAAATACACAACACACTGTGTCAACGTTTTCCCGACCTGCAGATAAAAATACAGGACTTTTTAATTTTTTTTCCCGCTTCTTCATGTTTTTGCTGTGGATTGTCCGCAAAACGTCCACGAGGCAGCAGAGAAACCTAAGCGACAGGCTAAGTGTGATTAAGGGTCAACAGCGGGGGTTATAATGTTTTTTATCCTGTGTCGGGGTGACAGGAAATCTACAGCAGACTAGGATTTTATAGAAGTCGCTGTGAGCAGAGGTGAGATAAACACACACATAAACCATCGGACATAAATTCCCACACACTGTTCAACACGGCTACAACCATTAACAGCTCAACTAGCTAGTCCTCACTGAAGATGCTACACAGAATTCACAGGATTTTTTTACAGCTTCCCCTCCAGATAAACTGCTGCTATAGAGCCGCTCGTCCACCCAGCTGGGTCTATTTACAGTTTTACAAAAGCAAGGATGAGATATTAAAGCAGGTGATACTCGAGTGTTATTTTGTGGCAGTGCAGCTGGGCAATACTGGCTTCAACAGATGAAATGATGGCAAGATGATGTGGAATGTCTGGGAATTTCAGGAGATGTAATCTGTAAACTAAAGCTTAACTGAAGTCTGCAGATTAGAGCTGACTTTGAACTAAAACATTCCCAGACTCATGCCTTTACAGTAGGTTTTATAACAGAGTGTGTAGCGAGTTTCTTTAGTTAACAGTGTTTTTACTTTCCCAAACTCAACCTTTTTTATTTGACATGCAAGAATGCTGATCCCACTTCCTTCTCTGTTACATAATGGTATTCATTTCTTGATATATTTCACTTTATTTGCATGATTTCGTCAAACTGTGTTGTGTTTTTAAGAGTCAGAATTGCCTATTTGCACTGCCTCAAATGTTTTGCCAGAAGCTCCACTGTTATGCGTTGTTTGGTAATACAGATGTGAAATTAGTTGTTCAGCATTTGTTCTTTGTGGAAATGTTGATTGTTGGTGATGTTGCAGACAGAAGCGACGCTCTTTTGGTCTGTTCCTCCTGTTTCTGTCCAGCATGCCAGCTCCTGAGAAGGTCCTGAGGCGGGACATATCAAGAAAGAGAAGTGAGAATTATCAATAAAGGTGCATGTAATAAATTAGATTAATAAAAGTGTGGCAAGGTAGATAAAGTTTAATATATACAGTATATATATATATATATATATATATATATATATATAGAGAGAGAGAGAGAATAATGAACATTCTATTCTACTTATTATTAGTATAATTTGTAACAATATAAAAATATATATTTTAAACATTTCTGATTTCTACAATTCCAATAATGTTACCTTCGTGAGAGGCCCTCTCATTGTAAGACAGATTGTTATGTTAAACAAATTAAATAACCTACATGGCAGTTTGTTTGTGTATTTTGAATACAAAAATAACATTTCAAATGTCTGTACTGTAATGTGATAGTCCTGTTACATTTGAATTGTTGAATAAAAGAGAGTGCATTGCAGTGTTTTTGTGATTTTAGCATAATACAACAGGTGTTACAGGTGTGCCCGGTTCTACGGGGGTGCATAAGGGTGCATTGCAACCTCAGTTGAGTCGTTATGCACCCTCATTTGAAAAATGAAAAGTGAAAAAAAAAAAAGTCAGAAAAATGAAAAGTGAAAAATATTAAATGTATAATAGCAATAATGATAATAGTAGTAGTAAGAAGAAGAAGAAGAAGAAAATAAAGAAAATGAATTGTAATTGTGGTTAAATAACATTGTTTGCTGCATTTATTTGGTCAATTTAAACGGTAAGTAATGTTATTATGTCAGGTGTGCGTGACCTGTGCCGCTGCGCATTCATCATCTGCAAGGTGCTTACACAGCAGTCAATGATGGACATCAGAAAATGGTTAAAACAACCAGCCCTTAGCGCCAGCAGTAACACTGCATCTACTGCAGGTAATAACAGTTCAGATCATGGGGACATTACGTTACCCGCGGCCACTGTCGTGGACACTAACGTCCTCCCGCCCGACTCGCCAGCTTTGCCCGCTTCGCCCACGGAGGCGGAGCAGCCGCAGCCGTCTTCGTTGCCCCAAACACCGCCACCCCTCGGCGGCCCGCAAGTGCCAAAGGACCTCGGCAAAACAGAGCCGAGGTCTATTTAAGAAAGTACACAACTCGACTGTACAGTGGGGTAAGGCGTTCATTTTGCAGCTCATGGTTTCAAAACAGAGATTGGCTGAATATTCATGTGAAAAAGACGCCATGCTCTTATAGGCTATGTGATAAGGGATTGGGAAGGCATGAATCAAGCAAAGAGCACATAGATCCATAGATCTCTTAATTTTGCTCTCAAAGTGCACCCGATTGATGCTTTTAACTTCAACATTGAAAAAAAATCTTCCCGGATGAGCATGTTCCCGGACCCCCCTAGAGGAGGTGAGGACCCCCCTAGGGTGTTAGGTCCACTCAACACTTGTAAAAATAGCACTTTACCACTGCACCCTCTCTAATCTCAGATGCACCCTGAGTCATTTTGTTCAGGAAACCGGGCCTGTACTAACCTGAATGTAAAAAGAGTGTTGAGGTTGTGTATCTGATTTTGAAGGGGGGTCTGTACCTTGCTACTGGACGTCCAGCTTGCTGGGGCCGAGGCTGTGGATGAGCTGCGAGGACTCGGAGGAGGCGCTGTACGCCTGGATCAGCAGGTTCTTGTTCAGGTCCCCCACCCCGCTGCCCACCTGCAGTTTAGGGTAGGGGGCTGTCTCGGCTCCCTGCCGCTGGGCGCGGCCGTGAGCCTCCAGCTCCATCATCAGGTCCCCCCCCTCTGTGAGCGGGGAGAACTCATGAACGCTCGGCTGCTCGTCCCTAGACACCGGACTGATGGAGACAGATGGAGAACTTCAAGACACGATGGTGACAGAGACAGGATAGTCTATAATTATTTGAGCTTTTAAAAGTCAGTAGACATTTTGACGTTTCATTGACAACATGAGATCAGTTAGCAGTTGCCGTGTTAATGCATCTTGTGACATTTTTCTACCTTCACCTCAAACGTCCAACAGAAACTTTTGTCTGTTTGGATGAGTTTATGGGTCGACAATGAGATGCAAGAATGGGTGAGACAGACCTGGTGAATATATAGCGACTCAAAGCACTGTTTTAAGATGCTAGAACGGTTGCTGAAACTGTGAAAAATGTAATTGAGCAAGACGTTTTGAGAAAACACCTGAGAGACACACAGACAGGTGGAAGACTCTGACAGAGACAAAGGCGTCTCACCTGACGTCCATGGACTGGACTCCATCAGACAGCTCGTCCACAAAGCTCTTGTTCTCCAGGGGTCCCAGCATGATGAGGGGGGCCTCAGCTGGAGTTGGGGCGTCCTCCTCTGAGGGGACCCCAGCCACGGGCCTCAGGTCAGTCACTGCCATCACACAATGTAATGGTCAGTTGCTTTCAAAATGCTCAGCATCACTATCAAATCTATACTGACAGAAAACCAGATGGTTGATAATGACTAATTCGGTGGAAATAAAAAGCTGTCCATTATGTACACTTTAAGATTATGAGCAGTAACAATAAAGTGTGCTGATATCACAGCAATGAAAAGACACTTTGAATTCAGAGAGGTCAGTAAATGCTGCGGTATACTTGGTGTTGTGTTGGTGTTTTAACCAGCAGGTGGCGCTACTCTCCTGCCTGTATAACACTGCTGAGTCACACTGCAGCGACTCAACTTATCTAATTATACAGAAACTAATTAAACTGGAGGAACAGATAAAGTTTTGTAACATTATTAAAGGAGGGTAATTTGTGTTTCTTTCACCTGCAGCACCAGACAGAGGCTCCACGTCACTCTTCCTCGTCCTCTTCATGATCTCCTCAATTCTCTGTAATGGAACATTTTATTTTGTATTATTTTAATGGTTTTTTTACTTTTGACTTGCAATGAAACGTATGTGTAGATGTGTGCTACCTTCTTCCTCTGCAGCCTCTCCTGCTCCTCCTGCAGGTGCAGCAGCTCTCTCTCCTGCCTCTTCCTCTCCGCCTGCTTCTGTGCTCGCAGGCAGGCCTCCTCCCTCTGAAACATCCCATAATTCACATGTTCTGTCTGTACTTCACAATTAAGAGTAAAGCTGAGTTCAAGTTGCACAAACACATTCATTCAAAGTATTTCCACTTTAAATCAAGGCTTTAATTAAGAAAGGGGAAAATCCAAATGAAGGCCTATCATGCTTTACCAAGTGGCTCAATGATCTTGTTTTCAGTCTTTAATGGTAAAAATGAACAATGGATATGTCCTTCATTTTGTATCTCTATTCATCACAAGGAATAATAATTACCAAGAGTCGATGTATATATAAACATGTCAATTAAAAGTATATACAAATAAAACACAACAGTCAAAAAACTAAATGAAAATGAACAAATTCATTTATTATGAATATAGTTTTAATAAAAAAAATTCTAACTAAGGTTAATACAATGTGTTCTTTATTTGTATGTCATTATTGTATGTCATCATCTCTAATGTATGTTGTCAATGTACAGTACAGGGGTGTATCAGTGTGAGTGGTTTCAAACTCAATTAATTGTTTCCTGGTTGCTTTATTTGTACGAGTACAATATACACTCAACAAACCACACCGGAGTAATGGTGCTTTTAAAAGAACATAACATTTACACAAACAAAGACATTGTGCCCTGACCTCTTTGTCCAGCTGATCCTGCATGTCCTTCCATCTCTGCTCCTTCTGCCGTCTCTCCTCATCCTCCCTGTTCCTCTTCTCCTCCTCCCGCTTCACTCTGTCCTCCTCCGCCTGCACTGCAGCTCGCTCCTGCCTCTCTCTCTCCTCCTGCTGCCTCCTCTGCTCCTCCTCCGCCCTCAGCCTGCAGGAACAAAGCAATTCAAATTGACTACATGCCTTTTCATTCTGTGTCAGCGTAGTTTCCCGACGTAGCTATGCTTTAACACACGTCGTTTGGCGTCGTGAGGTCTATATTTTTTACGTGAGCCTCTTAAAAATAGACCTGGGATTTTATTTCGGAAATAATTGAAAATAGTAAATGATGGGAGACTATGTTGGTCCCCGTCTATAACAGATAGCGAGACTACAAATGATTTTATTGTGTAAATTGCACAAAATTCAAGAATCATAAAAGGAATTTGTAATATGTTAATAGTTTTGATTTATTTATTATGTTAACATGTTTTAAAAATAATAAAGAGTTGGTTACTTAAACAGGTTATTTTTCAGCTTCAGCCCAACTAATATGATCCATTAAGATACATGCAAAGTGCACATTCGTACCTAAATACACATGCAAACATGCATATTAGGCTAATTAGTAATTATCTAACAATTACTTTCTCGATCGATCTATAGAGTTTCACATTCGCTATATCAAAAGATGATTTATACCTCAAAACTCAAAGATATTACGTTTCCAATCACAATGAAAGAAACATTTTAAAAGGAATTACTTTGTTCATGAAAAAAAGACATATTGATTAATGTATTTGTGAAACCAAGTGTGTCAGCTGTAATGCACCCCCACCTCTCATCCTCCTGCCGCTGCTTCTCCTCCTGCTCCTTCTGTATCCGGGCCAGACGGCGTCTCTCTGCCAGCAGCCGGGACGCCTCCTCAGCGTCTGTCGTCCCTCCAACGCTCCGCCCCGTGGGCGTGCTCGGAGACTCTGTGTGGAGGCAAAGATGGTGCAGCATGACTTAACATAAAAAACCAGGGCTGGACAAATCCTTCAGGAGTCAGGAAAAGATGCAAATCAGACCTAAAGTGTTAAATACAGGCAGGTTGTGCTCCCCACAAAACACAGTGCCCTTGTTTTGGGATTGAATCCGTGGACAGACGTTTAAACCAGAGCCAATATTTATTAAAGTAGTAGTTTTTACCTAGAGAACAAAAAAATACAAACATATTTAATTTATAATCAACTCTTCTGTGTCTCATTCTGTCCACAAATTCTCCGTTTGTTATAGGAACACATTCTTCAATTTAAAACGGTTTCATTTTTAATGGAATCATAGAAACTTTGTAACTTTATTAATTTATGAAAACTATTTGTATACTCTAGGGTTCATGATGTTGTTTTTTTATTTTTATGTTTTGACTGTTTTTAGGTCAGGTGAGATCAGGTTTAAATCTAATGGAGGAGACTTCTTTAGTTTATCCTTCTTTATTATTTGAGCCCTTTTTTCTTTTCTAATTGACCTCTTTTTGAGTTCATATATTGGTAACGTAAGTCCCTTGAAACAATTATTTCACTTTATGAAATCCAATTTCTTAAATGTTGCTGCCTCTTTCCCTGGAGAGCTGGGTGATAACTGGGCAAACCTTAATTCAAATGTCAAGGTTTTATGATGTGAGCAGCACATTGACTTAATGCTGTCTTCAGATATTTATTCATTCCCTATAAAAAGGTGTCTGAGTAAATGCATCTGAATTTCATCCAGGTGGCTGAACTCATTTCCAAACATTCACAAACACACTCCCTGCTCCGTTACCTGCGTTCAGTTCTTTGCTGGTGGATTTAGGGATCCTTTTCTCAGAAGTTTCAGATTTGTTCGATTTCCTCTCCAGGGTGGTGTGACCCTTCCCCTCAATGTGACCCCTGTCATCAGTGCCGGGGGTGGTGGCCCTCTGCCGGAGCGGGGAGGGGGGGTACTGGCCAGGGGAGCAGGGAGACTGGGCGCGACTCCTGTTGGACCTCACCCTGAGAACCAGCACAACCATGTTAGGTCACCTGGACTGTGATCTGTGTGTTTGTGTGTGTGAATGTGTGTGTGTCTTACCGTTTCGGTGTAGCGGGGCCCTTGCTGTTGGCCCTGAAAGAAGAACTGCGGTTGGGAATGTTTGAGTTATCCCCCTGCAAGTCACCAAAATGACAATTACATTATGAACAGGAATTCAATTGTGAGCCAGTGTCCCTCAAATCTAAAAAATGATAACATCTGCAAAAAGTAATCTTATAATGCAACAATGGTCACAATGTTTTCTATACATCAACTTTTCACCTGCTTTTGACACTTGAAACATCCTTCTGTAAAATACTGAGCTGCAACAATAGCATGTCAATTATTCTGACTTTCGTGCACTTCTGAGGCTTGATTCAAAGATTCAGCTCTTTACTTTGCATTTCACGTTAAGAGCTACTCGGTCACATCAGGACAGAATTCTGCTGCATTGCTTATGCGACACAAAACTTGATGAGGGAAGCTGAACAATTGATTGTATTCGATAACGGTAGACAGTTACAGAACCTATCTAGATATATACAAGAAAACATTTGACCACATCAGTTATATCTTCTTTCCAAAATAAACCAGCAAGGTTTTTGGGAAATGTAGTCTTATTGTGAAGAAACAATAGCAACCTTTCCAACAAGTCACCCTCACACACATGTCTTTGCAGTAATTCTAAAGATATTGACATTAATGGACACATAGTAGGAACATGAATCTACAGATTAAGCGTGTGTGTGTGTGTGTGTGTGTGTGTGTGTGTGTGTGTGTGTGTGTGTGTGTGTGTGTGTGTGTGTGTGTGTGTGTGTGTGTGTGTGTGTGTGCATTTACCTGCAAGATGCAAGCATGACCACAACAAAACAAAATGTCATAAGACTTGCTAATGTGGCATTTGAGTCTTGAACAGCTCACTGTTAATGATGCTGTGTGTGTCTAGTTCTATTTGTGTGTGTGTGTGTGTGTGTGTGTGTGTGTGTGTGTGTGTGTGTGTGTGTGTGTGTGTGTGTGTGTGTGTGTGTGTGTGTGTGTGTGTGTGTGTGTGTGTGTGTGTGTGTGTGTGTGTGTGTGTGTGTGTGTGTGTGTGTGTGTGTGTGTGTGTGATGGCTGACCGTGGGTGTTTTGGCTTTGGTGTCTTCAGGCAGTCCAGCGATGCTCCTGCGGTTGGAGGAACTTCTGTGCGGTCTGTGGTTGTTTGGGGAAGCTAGTCGATGAGACACAAAAGACACTAACGCATCACAAACCAACACACATGCAAAACACAAAAACGCACAAATGCATACAGACCATGACGATAAATACAGAAAATCAGAAACTCCAATTAAGTGAAGATGACACACTTGAGCAAAATATTCAAAATACAGCTATGTGTGGTAATTCTCCTTTTGATCACTTCTATCAGATAATCACTAGGATAAAATTGTATTGCATGTTTTTTTAACGCTCTTCCTTACCTCTCTCTGGTGAATGGAGGGCAGCTGAAGAGTTGGAGAGCTGTTTGTTGATGATCTGATCCATCCCTGGTGGAGACAGGAAGTCACTGACTGATTAAAAAAAAAAACACACAAATTACTCACAGACACACATGACAGTGAATCAGAGCACTGCCTGCTGGGGCTGTATCGAAGGAGGATGTAGATGTCAGGTTCAATAAAAGGTCCCGAAAAACAAACACCCATCACACGACAAACACAAAACTGCTGCCTCACACAGAAAAGAATCCAGCTGATCGATAAACCATGCAGGCAGGAGAATAAATTAACCTTGGTGATGTGAAATGAAGCAGAAGAAACCAGAGCAACCTGCTTCATCATGAAATGGAGGCTGATGATACAGAGGCTGCCGTTGCAGTCCAATGAAATATTTCCAGAGCTTGTGAAGGCACCATGACAACATCAACATGCACAAGGTAACCAGATTACTGTGAATCACAAGAGTCGGATTATAATGTGATTTTTGAAGGTTCATAGTTTTACAATTTCCCAAATACTCTTTTTTGTGATGTGATGGGAAATTATTCAGATTAACTTGGTTTGTTACTATTAACAGAAATAGTTTAAGGACTGTATTTGTTTAATGTGCTTTCTGGTGGAGATTCTAATGAGAAAATCAATCATTTGATGCAGGAGCATTTTAATTTATATATACACAAAAAAACAAGATAACAATCGAGAGTTAGAGCTGTTGACTTTGGGCTCCAAAATATAAGAAGTATACGTTCTTATGTCAAGCCAACTTGAACAATGTCACCATCTTGATGAAAGGGAGCCACGCCCCTAAATACAAGCTATTTCTGTTTTACTATAAATAGTAGCATAGTTTACTAAATGAACATCATGTTGTATTGAAGAGGACTTGAGTCTAGAGATTAAGACTATACAATCATTAGAAACATGTTCATTTAGGTAATAAATCAAGTAAGAGGTAGGGTCATTTTCTCATAGACTTCTGTACAATCTGACAATCACACAAAGGAGTTGCGCGCTGTTACATTACAAATACTATAGATTTACAGTAAGGCATGTATGCATTCCCTTCAATTTACAGACACTGAGTCTAGGTCCACTTATTTTGCACAGTGTTTTGGTTTGAAATAGATTGAAAGTGCAGATTTCTCTAAAATACCCTGCAGGTTTGCAGCACAATTGCAGCGGTTCAGCAAAAGGGCAAAAAATCTAACGAGAAAACATGGGGCTGTTTCTGTAACAGGGTGTGTGTGAATGTGTGTGTGTGTGTGTTTCTGTTTTAATATGATCTTTGCCCGTGTGTGGGTGTGTTCCAATATGATGTGGGTGGTAGGTGGGGTCTAATAAGTTTCCCAGATTGCTGCAGGGTAAATGTCTGGAATGATATACGGTGTGTGTGTGTGTGTGTGTGTGTGTGTGTGTGTGTGTGTGTGTGTGTGTGTGTGTGTGTGTGTGTTTTATAGTCTGGGTTCCCTGCTAAGAATGATATATATGCATCACTAAACACAGCCCTGGGCCAGGAAGACAGGAAGTGGAGCAGCCCTTTGTTGTGATAAGGGTGGGGGTCTGTGTGCTTGTTTGTGTGTAGGGGGCCTCCAAACCAGACACTCATTAGCAACAGGGGTGGAGTGGATATACTGAACGAACCGATGAACTGAAACGATGATGTTTCTCTCTCTGTTACACACTCACAGTCACATTCAGCTTGTGTTTAGTAAATATATTTAATATTGTCTCAAATTCCTATCTAACTATACACTGTCTGTTTGAAATAAATGAAAGTGTGACTGTATTTATTCAGCAAAAGATTGATTTTGTTGTGATTTAAGAGATTTTTCTGCAACCAGATACAACCCAAGTACTTCTGCAAATAGAAACAATTTCTAGTTGAGATTTTGAAGGAGATACCAGCGTAAACTATAGTTACCCAAAACATATGTTGCTACATCTTTGTGCAAATATTTGTATGTATGATATGCAATGTATATGTGAGGCAACGTTCCTCCACTTCTGGTAAAGAACCATGGGACCTTAATAGATGGATACTTTATTCATCCCAAATTGGGAAAATTATTTAATTATAATACTATTTTGGAAAATATATGCACTGCAGTCAACAGTGACAGAGAACAAATGGGTTGACCTTGTTTGAATCTCCCCATGAATAACACATATGATGTTTGTCAATTTAAAAGACATTTGCAAGTCAAGAAAGGAGCAGTTGTTGACTAATATGTTAATTAGAAAGACTCGCCCAAACAAATCAGGTAATGTAACATCCCATTTGTGCATGGAATATAATAAGTTAGCTAGCTAGGTGACATAGATTGTGCAAGACCTCAGAGGATGTTTACTGAGCAGTTTTACACCAAACTACGTCAAACAACAACAAACTGTGACGAAATGATCTTTCAAATTGGCAAACATCATATATGTACAGTAGTTCATGCCCTAATTCAAACAGGATTGATAAAAGATTTATCTCGCGCTGTTGACTTCAAAACATTTTCTTTCCAAAATAAGGTCCTATAGTGGAGACCCTAAATGGAAGGGACTCTGCCTCTTAATTGAGAAATAAGAAGATTTTACAAAGCAACACTGCAGACAGTACACACACGCCATAAACACACTGCAGACGGTAAACAGCCGATGCGGCGGTACACACACGTCCACACACACATGCAGACAGAGGAACAGCTGCAGGAGGGACAGCAGGGTCTCGGTGGTGGCGGTGCAGGGGGGGGGGGGGGGGGGGGCGGTATGAGCGTAGCACACACAGAGTCATGTGATCTGTACCGTTACGGGATTGGTTGGCGTTGGATGCAGCAGGAAGCTCATTGGGCTGAGTGGAGCCAATGGCATTGCAGGGCGGGGTCTTAGGGTTACCTGGGCAGCAGGTTTAAGCACAGCGGAGAAAGCAAAGCATTACACACACTCTTGTCCACAAGCTAGACAAACACACTGACATAAACAGTGAACAAACAACTTGATCCACACAAGACTTAAGGCAGGGGGTTGACATACCTCTTGATGCCGAAATGATCAAGTCAAAAAGATTCAAAATGCAACCAGGCAATAACATTCAAAATTAGCCTGTGAGATCAATTAAGTTATACAAAAACTGTTAAAAAAGACTAGTAGTAGTTCAAGGACAACAACAAAGCTGAGAGTCAACAGGACACACTGAGATAGTTTGTTCAAATGTCTGCACAAACCATGAAAGCGTTAACATATTTAAAAAACATCTTGATAAATCCCAACTTGGGAATCCACAGGATCATCAATTTAAATAACACCACCCAACTGAAGTCCCTAAAAACATTCATGTATTCTGCATATTATTTCACACTTCCTGACAACATATTTTCAGTGTTTGAGCTCTGAAGTTTATTCTGACAGATTTTTGTCCTTGCAGAACTCTGGGATCTCCACTAGATGTTAAAATCCTTTCTGTGGTTGAAACAGTGTTCGGCTGCTAAGCATGTTTCCTGTGTGCATTAGCAACATGTTGAAGGAGCCTATTATAGCCGCTTGATTTATAGCTTATTATTGGCCGATCAATTGGCTCCATATGTCTTTCAATTTTCCAGAACATAAAGCATGTGAACACGAATAGGTCAGTTGAAAGGTATCCCATGTTCAGAGAAACGCCTTCGACATAAAACGAGCAAATGCAGCTTTTATCAGATTTGTCACACACACACACACACACACACACACACACACACACACACACACACACACACACACACACACACACACACACACACACACACACACACACACACACACACACACACACACACACACACACACACACACACACACACACACACACACACACACACACACACACACACACACACACACACACACACACACACACACACACACACACACACACACACACACACACACACACACACACACACACACACACACACACACACACACACACACACACACACACACACACTTTAGTGAGTCCCTGTCCTTTAAATGGAGTGGCGCTGTAAGATGAGATGCTGCTGTTTCTGCTGCAGTGAGCGTTCTGCAGACCGACTGATCCCAGAGCAGCCTCATTGCCTGTCAGCTGGGCCCCGTCCAAACCAGGACCCTCATCCCAGGTCAGTGCCAGGACGACTGATGTCTCAATAATAGATGGCGTTATGACTGCCCTGCAGGATGTAAGGCCTAGCTGGGGGCCCTCTGGCTCCTCAGTGAGACGTCTCAAAAAGGACGATGTGATACGGAAGATAAACGGAGACACGGACGCTGGCTTGTGTCGCACTTTGTCTGTGTTTATGTCAGCGGCCTTGGTGAATTCAAGGTTAGAGGTGTAACTCTTCTGGGAATCGGAGCTGCCTCCTAGCTTGGAAATTAAACAACATACACACATACAAACACACACCTGTAGCACAAAACCTCAGAGTCAGTATGTCTGAAGGTAAACACACACACCGCCTCTCTAACCCTGATGGTGTTTGGAGACAAAGCGAGGAGCAGCTCCTGCACTGCAGCCTCCACACCCTTTTCCATGCACTGGCCTTCCTCCACCTCCATCACCTCACCCACAGCCTCCGCTTTGTCCCCCCCCCCCTTTCATCCCCCCCTTAAACACCTCTCCTCCCCGGCCCCCATCAGTATCCGCCCGCACTCTCCTGTTCTACATCGCAAACCAACCAAAACCACACTGACATCATCACTCGTCAACAAAAGCCCCCTCCTCACCCCTCCATCGTACTCACCATCCACTCCATCAGGGGGTCCTCCCCACGTCCAGCGTTTAGGCCTGTTATCCAGTTGGTCCCCCCCTCCTCCTCCTCCTCCGCCTCCCCCTCCTCCTCGTCTCTCTGAGCCTCCCGCTCTCCGGCGCACCAGGGCCTCCAGCCTCTCCTGCTCGTTGCGTTCAGAAATGGGGAAGAACAGACATTCTCTCACTGAGCCATCACTGCGGCGACGGTTGCCGGGTGATGCGCACGGAGACAGCTGCGCCATGGTAACCGTGTAGAGCAGCGAACCTCGCCCCTCCGTCCTCTGCACACTCGAGCGTTTCTCTGGCGGTCACCGGCGCTCGATCGCTGGCTCGCCTCACACTCAGTGATACATAATACAGCAGCTCGGCTCCCTCTCTCTCTCTCTCTCTCTCGCTCTGCCTCCCCCTCTAGGTAACACTGACTCCCTCCCTACCTCCCAATGTTTCACCCCACCCTCTCCCTTTCTCTCTCTCTCTCTCTTTCTCTACCTCGATCTCCCTCCCTCTATTTCAAAGAGCAGTTTAGTCAGACAGGAGGAGAGAAAATTGCAACCTTTCACCACCCCCCACGTACACACACACACACACACACACACACACACACACACACACACACACACACACACACACACACACACACACACACACACACACACACACACACACACACACACACACACACACACACACACACACACACACACACACACACACACACACACACACACACACACACACACACACACACACACACACACACACACACACACACACACACACACACACACACACACACACACACACACACACACACACACACACACACACACACACACACACACACACACACACACACACACACACGGGACCATGCCTCCACACACACACACACACACACATGCACAATGGGAATACTGTTTTTGTATCTCCATCCCTCTTTCTACCTTCACCTGCTTGTCTCTATACACAGTATACTTGTTTTAAATGTACAGGTAATTGATCAAACACATACAAATCAAAGCAAAAGAACAACACATTATATTCAAAACAACAAAGGATATTGTGCAAACGAATTGTTCTTTTCCATCTAAGTGAGAAATATTCCCTGTAGAGTTTTACATATTCTTTTGTGTACACTGCACTAATCTTTTCTTTTTCCTCTTGGCAGATTAATATTAAAGAGGAAATGAGTAGGGTGTGGCTTGAATGTAGAATATAATATAATTCAGGGTTTCATTGTTTAATAAACGGCTCTTTGACTAATATATTTTATTTTTCTCTCTTTCGCTTCCTGCTTTTTCGATTGACAATTTGTTATTGCCATAAATGTGGCAGCGTCAGAAAGCAGATTCTCATTTAAACATTCCTATATATAGTATAATGGGTTTTGTGTACACAAGGTTTATCAGTATTTGCTTTCTTTAAATGTCCTCTTTAATAGATACTTGCTCATTTATATTTGTATACAATTATCTTGGCTAAGTGTCGCTTTATAAAGGAAAATGATTTGTTATTGAGGACGGGAGTTTGTGGATAATATTCTTTGTATGCACAATGAACAAAAAGCCCAAAAAGAATAATGTCAGAAAGCAGACAGTAGTTTTATATAAAGAACTGGAACTGCAGAGTTTAAAGCTCAAACATGCCATGTGTATATTTAAGGATGGAAATGCCCCACCTCAGCAGCACAAAGGGGTTTGCTGAAGGTGCATGCAGAGTCACGCACAAACTGCAGGAGGACGACGGGAGGGGGGGGGGTAGAGGCGAGAAGGGGGAATTAAAAAGAGACAGCAGATGAGATATGAAGGGGGATGGAAGTGGAAAAGAGATATACCTTAGATATAGTTGCTATGCAATGTGAAACTGTTGGTACCTGTACATGTCGTTAGGTATGTACATTGTTTATCGCTGTATCTATGTTGTATGATGTCCTTTTAGTTTTTCTGTTGTTTCATGTTTTCCTGCCTTCATGTGGAACCTACTTGCAGCAGGTCTCCCTTGAAAAAGAGATCGATGATCTCAATGGGAACCTGGTTAAATAAAGGTTTGAAATGAAAGAACAAAGCAGACTAAAGCATTTACAATTTCTCTGCAGAACATGATACATTTCAATGCAGACTTTGAAGTATTTACTTTTTAGCTATCTTATTTATAAAGGGCATTGCAGCATCAAGTTAATATTCATTTATTAAAATGTGGCAAAGTGAAATCCTTATGTGGTCACAGAGGTGACCTATCAGACTGTTTTATAACCCGACATGCAAAGATTGAAAGCCTGACACACTAGCACATGAATTACAGGTACCAACGGAGAGCTTTCGGACCTTCACGCGTTAAGATTTAGCCGAAAAGCTATCAATCAATCAAATAATCCTAACAGCAAATACCATCTACCTTGCCAAAAACCTGAATATGAACAACTTAAAGGAGCTGACTGTTTAAAACATGATCCTTCACTGAGGCACATGTTGACATTTCTTAACTCCAATATAATAAAAAAAAATTATAAAAAAGGTTTCAATTTGAAAAAGCTTCTGTAAATCAATCTATTTTGGGCGATAATTATTACAAAACTATAATCTAGAGCTCGAATGATTAGTAAATTCATCTAAGAAAAGATTGATTAGCAACTATTTTGATAACAGAAATTGTTTTAGTAATTTAACATAAAAAATTTTCCAGCATTTGTTCAGTCCAGCTTCTCAAAGGTGAGTATCTACTGCTTCCTTTGTCCTTTTAGAGTAAACCAACATCTTCATTGCTATGTGTTTCTTTGTTTTAGAGTCCTCTTCAAAAGATGGCACATGCAGGTACAAATCTTCTGATATTTTTCCGCCCTGCCATTTTCTGAAATCTATGTTTTCCTCATTGAACCAGATTTATTTCCCTTTCCGGTGTGAAATATGTGCTTGTCACAGCACAGCGAGCATCGAATATCTCTTCCAGTAAACGGCAAAATGATACGCTGCCGGTGATGTCATTTCCCCATGAGGCTGACCCATCATTATGTCATTAATTTATGCATATGAGTGAAGGGGGAGGGGGCTGTTAAGCATTCAAACAGAGCTTTTTTAAATCAATAGAGGCTGCGACCCCACCTCTCTCTGAGCGGTGAATGGTGAACTCTCTGTGGATCAGCCTGTCACTCAGCGGGGGGGCTTGTTAACCCTTGATGTGCTGCGTTTCAAAAGCCATTCATAATTCATATTCTAAAGGATTATAACAGAAAACACAGCAGAGGATATATGTTTAACCCTGAAAAGGATTATAATAACAACATGTCAATGGTTCCCAGCCAAGTGATGCCCACTCATGATGACTCATGTTGGGGAGAGGATACATGTTTCAGGCTTCTTCACTATTCTATTAGAATAAATCCCTAAACATGAACTGAAAAATCATCTCTTATCGCCTTTTCCTCACGTTTTCCTCACCCCTTTACGCTTTGTGGTCAAGTTACGTACTGTAGATGTAAGGACACACTTTCTAGCATTATGTGAATAGCAATTAAAATAGCGTGCCAAAATTCCTTCACCTGTGTTTTTTACAGAGGGAATTCAGAAGCTAGAGATATCATAAGATATAGCTTCCATCCTCCATTCGGCCAGGGAGCTGTTTTAGAAATCCTCTGACAATTAACACATATTTAACCCAATTAAGAAAACATATTTTAGAACTTTCATCCAAGAAGTAGAAGATTTAAGCCACAGACATTAACATGAACTGTTTTAATGTGTAATACAAGTCTTTCTGGTTTTGTTTGACTAAATGTTGTTCAGCTTTTTGTGTTGCTGTTTCCTGTCTTTAAGAACAGCAGAACAATTATCAACCTTGTGGACAGTAAAGATATATTCTATTTGTTCTAAACATGACCCAAAGATTAAAAAAAAATTCATCCATTTTATGCACATAACTACAGATAGTACATCTTGTATGTATTGGTTGTGGATGTAAAGGGTGTTAAATCCAGTGTCTGTGCTCTGAGGCTTTAAGTCTGAGCAGAAAACCAGCCTAACTTTTCATGTTTCAGTTGAATGCACACAATTGGTCAGCTGACAGAAAGCCATTAGAGCGGCTGCATTAATTACTTGCTATTCCCTTAAAGTCCTGTTCAGCCCAACAACAGCTGGAAACTCACTGACTGGGTTATGGATCGACACGATTAATTTAACGTCAGAGCTCAGAGAGAGAAAAAGAAAACAGGAGAAAGAGAGAGCGATGATTGGGGGAAAACACGCTTTTTTGATCATGTGATAAGAAACGTGTGAACGACAGAGTGATGAGAGTAAGATGAGAAGTAAAGCATGTAGAGGTGGCTTTAGCTGCATGTGTGTCTTTTTGTATCATCTATGAGATATCAAAGTTATTGGAGGAGTATAATATTTATTTTTACAATAAATTCATACCTTTTGGGATTCAAATGAACAAAAGGTGTTTAAGACATTATATAAAACACATTTTAGAAGTATAAGATCAAACAAATATTAAGTATTAGTTGGATTTAGTCAGATTGAGTTCATTTGAATTACTAATTTTAAGTAAACATGTAAAAAAAGAGCTATATTGGATTTTGGTGCTTGGTCTCAATGTATTGTGACTGCTTTGATGTTAAGTCACTGAAAATGGAAAAGTACCAAATCTAGCAACCAATCAGATCCTAGTTTTCTGTCTTGTTTACTTCATACACACTGCGTTTTAAAATGCTTCTGCTTTCTGATCACGTTTATTGTTTCTAGTTTATTAATTCATGAACCATTATTTGAATGACAGTATTTTAAGATACGTTCATTTAGGGCATCACGCGTCATTAGTGTGCGGTGACCTCTGACCTTCTCTGCCTCTTGCTGCTGCCGTCTCTTCTCCCCGGCTGCGGCCCGGCGCTGCTGCTCCTTCCTCTTCTGCACCTCCATCTTCCTCCCTCGCTCCTCGGTGCTGCGCTCCAGCTGCTGCTGAGCACGCCGGCTCTTATCCGGCAGCCCCTCCGAGCCCTCTGAACACACAGGAACCAGAGGGGGGGTAGAACATTTACTCACACATCAGCATTCTGTTGTAGGCACTGGTGAATATTAGGTTGATTGGGGAGATGTTCTACTGGTTTTTAATCAATTAATCAATTTCAGAGGGAAATATTGTACATACCTGGACCATGGTGCACCACAAAGTAAAATATAAAAGATATTAAAGGTAGCTGTTGACAAAGATTGAAGGTATTAAGTTATGAAGAAAGGTTTCGGAACACCTACTTTTTAGGATTTGATTATTGAAATCGGAAAAGTTGCTGCAAATGAAAGATTATAGGTCATAGACATTGTAATAAGGCAGGAAAATATGGGTTTAAGTGAAGAAGGTATATTATTTTAATAGAAGAACGAAAAAATTGAAGTAGAAATAATGTAAGGGCAACTTAATTATCAATCAATCAATGTTTATTTATATAGCCCAATATCACAAATGTTACATTTGTCTCAGTGGACTTCACAGTTTGTACAGAATATCAGTATGACAATACGACACCATCTGTCCTTAGACCCAAGAAGAGGTGCGGTGGATTTCATGTTCTTTGTGTATTGCTGCAGTCTTGGCAAAGAGTCCCTTGTAAAAGAGATACTGGATCTCAATGGGAAATACTTCATTCTGAATATAGTTGAAATACAAATTATAAAAAGCATTTTTTTCACTTATTATTTCTCTTGTTCCCTGGGTTAAACAGTGTGGGGATGTAAACAGTCAGAAATATATTTGAAACTGATACATATGCATATTTTGCATTCTGAAGAATATAAATCACAAGTCATGAAAGAAAATGATTATGTGCTGAATCAGGACACGCCTTAAGGCTTTTATTATGTCAGTATTGTGATTTACTGGTGCATATTCTTGAGCAAATATTCAATTAAATTAGCACACACCAGTTGACAGTTAGCTACGGACACTGTTGCAGCTTCAACATTAAATGAATATGAATGGTCTTGAGTACAAATATTTTCATCTTTTTAAAGACATGCCTAGGGACCATGCTGACCATGAGTGCAATTCAGTGCTGATACTCATTTCGTTTTTCTTAAGCACATATTTACCTGTAGGACTTGAGATGTAATATTTCCACTGAGCTATTCGTTGGATGGTCGCACGTTATGACAAATATTCCACACATCTGGAAAGACATGATGTTCACTGGACGGAAGGTGGTAAAAAACTGTGATCTGAAAGTAACTTAAGCTGTCTGACTAATGAAGTTGAGTAAAAAAATTATAATATTAGTGTAAATAATCATCTGGCCCTTCCTACATCCAGGACATGGTTAAACCATACACCCCAGCACGTGCACTCCGCTCTGCATCAGCCAAACAGCTTGCTGCACCCACACTGCGAGGGGGACCCAAGTTCACATCAGCAGAAAACACGTTGGTTTGCTATCCTGGCTCCAAAATGGTGGAATGAGCCCCCATTGAAATCAGGACAGCAGAAAGCTTACACATCTTCTTCAGACTGAAAACTCATCTCTTTAGACTCCACTTCGAGCGATATAAATACTAACAAAGCACTTATATACTAACAAAGGACTGGCTTATCTATAGCCAGTTGAGTAACACTTGAAATGTTTTAGCTCTATGAAACCTGATGTACTTATATGATTTTGTTTTCTATCTTCTTGGTCGAATGCACTTATTGTAAGTCACTTTGGATAAAAGTGTCAGCTAAATGTAATGTAATGTAAAGTGCAAGTATCTTTAATCTTACACCAGGTGTTTCATAGTGTAGCATTGTTCTTTCAGACAACTGGTATAGTTTCAAGTTCATTGCTCATTTTAAACATAATTAAGTACATTAACATTATTCATTAAAGTAATTATATTAGTGTGATAAAACCCACATCATAAGATTATAACTATTAAATAAGATAATTAGAGGTGGATCCAGAGCACGTTTTTTTCCCATCTTGATTCTGTACTATTTTAAGATGTGCCCTGTCCTGGGTTATGAAGACGTATATCAAACGTGTTAGGGAATAATTTGCTTAGGTATTCAACCTTCCACACAGTTCATCATGTTCTCCTCTCACTGTCTCTTTTCCCATGGCATAGGTCTACGGCCTTGGGTATTGCTGCTATCTCTCTTAAGGAGGAGCAGCTTGGGTGCATTGTTGTTGCCAGTCTATGACAGAGCACAAGCCGCCATGAGGTAGTTTACTGTTCAGGGACGAAGCTTCCCTGGTGCACATTATTTCCTATGGACGAGAGCTCTAGTTAGATTCAGGGTCCATAATGTTTAGTCTCACTGATAAAGAATGTTGATTATTACACTCTGAACTAGTTAAAACCTCGAGCTGCAGAAGAGTTCTACAGAATTGGTTTGGCAACCGCTGTGTCAACTCGTTACACACCACCTGTCTTGTCAATTCCCCGGCCGTAACTCGTAATAAACCACCGGTGTTTGCCATCAAAGCTCCAGCTCTCCTCGTGCCTCTCTGAGTCCTGTTTCCAATTGCTTCAGAAGTTTCTCCCACAAAATGATTTCATGTGATTAGAGGGTTGATGATAAGTTTACCTGTAGGGCTGTGACTGGATGGGGACCGAGCAGGAGATGCATTCCTGCTGGTGGTCAGCGGTGCAGGAGGAGGGGCCAGCGCTGTGTTTTTAAGAGAAAACAGTCATACATGATTCATGCTAGCCTATGCTGCCTGAGAGCTAAATGCTGATAAAAATGTAAAGCTGGGGCAGTGAACGTGACTCCTGCATCTGTCAATAGCCTCTAAATGTAATAAATCTCATGTCTGCTGACAGTGCAGGACCCCTGTGTGTCAGCCTTCTCCCTGTTGTGTTTTTATTCCTAAAGCTGTCATAAAAGCGTCTGTGCAAACGTACACAAACACCCAAGGGACGACATCCCAACACACAAGCTGTTATTTATAGATATGCAAATACGTTCACATCTAAAGCTAAATTCTTATTGTTTGAGCTTCACTCAAAATTACATCACATCCAAAATAAATCAGCTACATCACATGTTTTTGAAGACGATATGAGGCTGGAAATAAGCTGCTGCATTATTGAAGGAACATGGCTGATTTAAGGAACATCCGAAAGAACATTTAGCAGTCAGTCAGTTGTTTGAATCAGAAAGTATAATCAAAAATAAACTGTATATTGTAATCACTTATTCTGATATTAGTCAGAAATTATACTTTATACTGTATCAAATGCAGCTATTGGGTATATATGTTGGCATGTAAAATACTGCACATACAATGTTTCACTGCAGTACCAATGACTGATTAATGCTAATATTTAAACATCTAGGATGCAAATATAATGATCTCCATAAAATGATAAATACATATCTTGATGCATACCACAAAAAAAATCTAATTTAGTGATGACGTTATTCTTTAAGGAGCCTCAAACTGTGGTGAACATTGCTGCATAGCCTATACATCTACATGAATCCAGCCCTATCAAGAACTGCTAGGGTGTGAATGCGTGTACAAGTACATTTTGCACCCATCCCTTGACAACCTATGTAAATGAAATAAATATAAAATACCAATTACAGAATGTTATCCCTCACCTGTCATCTCAGGGCAGCTAGAAGCCACTTCAGTCATGTCAAATGTCGTCGAGTGTTTTCATCAGAGGGACCTGATAGGAGATAGAGAGCCGGAGAAACACTCACAGGAGACCGCCGGAGAAACACAATGACTCAGGGAAAAGAATACGGAGGAAAATATGATGGGGAGCGGGTAAGAGAGACGGAGAGGGGAGGGGGAGAACCGTATGCCTCCGAGCTAGCTTAAATGGCACTTGTCATAGTATAGCTACGGTTAAGGTCGTTTAAACACGTTTAAGTGTCAATACTGTGGCCAACATAATGGATGGATCAATGGCGGAAAATAAACCGTGGGATCTACTTTCTTCCTACCTTCAACAAATGACCTTCGACAAAAAAAAGAAATATTATTAATAACTGGAGGTAAAATGTCACTCTTTCTTTTAACAACACAAAAAATTGCTTATTTCGTATACATTTAAAATAAATATACTTGTTGTTTGGTCGGATCACCAGTCTGTCAGAACGAACACGAACCTGTAAACCGCATCACAAAAAATTGGCCAATTTACAATTGAATGCGCCAAAAGAATAAGAAGAAAAAGACACTGCTGACGCTGTTCACATGTTGCTTAGCAACCTTCGGCGTTAGACTTTTGTTGCCTGTCGGAATAATAAATAATAGTCAGTCAAAGTAGTAAAATACAATTCAAACCTTTTTATTAACTTTATAAATGTTGATATTGTTTTTGTGTGTTTACTTTGTTGATTTCTCATTCCATAATGGCATATTTTAAGCAAATAGAATGTAAAAAATACATTTTTATAATAAAATATATGAATAATTGTTTATGCACTCTCACGTGCCTTGATTTGGCGCCGCTTCTTTGGCTCGTGCCAGAGCACACGTGCCAGGCACAAGCAAGCCCCAGCGGCGCAGTGACGTAATTCTGAGGCAGGCGTGCAATATGGGTCACTCATGCTCATACTGCCACAATACTATTAATAACTACACGAAGTATTTTATTGGAAACCAGCATGAACCGCTTTTTAGCAAGTGCATACTGCTAAATACAAACGCACACATGGTTGAGTGTAGATTGCATACAAAGATACGTGCTGTGTTAACAAAGAAACAAATCTGTTCATTAAAAATGTATTAAAATGCATTAGAAATGGCAACAATTGCAAGCAGTAATGGAAGAAGTATTCACAAGCTTTAGTTGAATCATTTTTAGGTCTTAAATGTCGAGTGAAAGTAGCTATCATAATGTAGAAATACTGTTACAAGAAAGTCATGCATTATTAGGAACTAGCATCAAATATAATAATAATAATACATTTGATTTATATAGCACTTTTCCTGGTGCTCAAAGCACTTAAATATAGGCTGTATACTTTTACAATGACCCATTTTAGAATCACGTTTAGTATATAATATAACTAGGATAAAAGTATTGGTGCATTAGTGTGTAAACAATGTGTAGAATAAGGCAGATTTATTATATTTGTATTATAGTAGCAGAACATTTAAATACTTAACTGAAGATAAAATATCTAAAACTGTACTTAAAACTATATATTTTTAGCCCATGTTTTATTTTACGTTTTGGGAGGATCCTGTAAAATGTGCACATTTTGTGAAAAAAATTAAATTAGACAAGATATCTCTGAAACATTGGGCACAAAACACTAGCTCCCAATCCTCACTAGGGGTCGCCAAAGACTGACAGGGCCTTTTTCATTTAAATTGTGTAACTATTCAATTAGACAATATCTCAGCATTTCTAGCTTTTCTGTGAAAGAAAATACATTCAATATTTACATTTAAATGCTTTACCTGAACCTCATCATGACTAGAGAGACGGAGAGGAGAGGACGGCAGGATCGTAATTTCCCGTGTTCAGTGAATGCAATTATGTAAAAGATTCTTTCCAAGGGTTCATATGATCATTATAGTTATAAAAAAAAAAACAGAATAAAGGAAAAACTGTTATGAAATACTATGACAGTAAAACAAGAATACAGTTTAAAAGGAGAGTGATTTGTAAAATATCCATAAAGAAAAATAAAATCTGTTTACAGTTCTGTTTAAAATGGGTGTTGAGATATGTATCCATAGATCTCTTCATGTTGCTCTCAACGTGCACCAGATTGATGCTTTTAACTTCAATATTTAAAAATCCCAGGGGGGCATGCCCCCGGACCCTCCTAGAGGATATTAGGTTCACTCCCCACTTATAAAAATAGTACTTTACCCCTGCTTACACCTATATGCCGTGAGCTGATTATTGAGCCTTCATTGTAACAGTCGCGGGCATACTGTGTACAGTATGTGCGTGTGGGGATTGTTGCAGTAGAAAATTCCACTGTAGCGCGGCGCCCAGTACCTTAATGTGAAACCCTACATGTTTGTGCACCCTTTATGAAACGTCAACCCCACAGCACCCCCAAAAGAAAATCTCTGGCGCCGCCACTGTGGACTAAGCCCCTAATGTTTCCAGGTCCAGGAAACGCCCCTGGGAAGCACACAGAAATAAAAACACACCTGATGGCTCAGGAGCTGCATGGGACTCAGCTCTTTGCTCAAGGACACATCAGCTAATAAAGTTACTTCTCTAATGACAGAAATGGAACCTGGGTGTACATATCATTCCCTTTCAACATCCAGCTCTGTAAAACGTGAGGGGCTTCATCTCTACTTTAGCTCAAGCTCGCCACCTGCAGGAAGTGTGTCAAAAAAACACCCGGTTAATGGAGTTAAGATCTTTATTGGAAACCCAGCCTTCAAACATCTTTTTAGTCATTCATTGTTACAGCAACAACAGCGACAGACTCCATGTACACTACAGCAGCGATTCCCAAACTGAGGGAGGAAAATAAACGACTATACATGTGATATTTTCTTTTCTTAGAGCTTATTGTGAGAGCTGTGATCTGAGGTTACTGATGGAAAGATTTTGGAACCGCTGCTCTAGTTGTGTGTTTGTGTGTGTTGAAGCCGCAGAGCAAGCAGCGAAGAGTTCAAAACAGAACATGATAACAAACAGAAAAGACAAATAAGGGAAACGATAGAAAAATACATTTTGTTTCTTCTTTTGATTTCAATCTTAAAAACGATGTCAGTGGAAAACGCTTACGAAAAGATGCAGAGCCGTACTTAAAGTTTTTTTTTTTTCTTCAGTCATTAATAAACAGCTTTCAAACCGTCTAAAACTGCCTCACAGGCTACAACTACATTAATACAGACTGCCAGAGGAAAACACAAACATGGTTTATCTTTTTATTGACGAATCCTGAGATTCGGTACTTCTTGCTAAATTCCACATAGTGCGAAATCAATATAAATACATTTTTTAAAAGATGGTGCATCTGGTGTGAGATATTTTGCAGTCGTGGTATCGTCGAGAGAGTAAGTGTTTCAAGGACAATACAATAAAAAAAATGAAGATGGCTAACTTGCCGTTGATGTTAGAGGAAAAAATAAAAAAGGTGAAAATCTAGCATCCAGACATTCACCCTAAATATAACGCTGGTGATCAGCCTACTCTTGATTCTCCAATCCAACTGCATGAAGTACTAGCAGCTTCTCATTCATTCAACAATAAACTCAAGAGTCCGTTTTTCAAGAATGATTTTCCCCCTACGTGAAAAGCACTTTAAGTTCTTAAAAACAACAAAGATGTTTATTGAAGGTTAACAAAATGGAATCAATTGAAACATTTTAATAAACTGTATTGGATTGGCATAGGCTGATCTTAATGAAAAATAAGAACTGTAGGTTCGGTGTATCGGCTCAAAATATACCAATTGGCGCATCTCTTGTAAAATCCCAACGTCCCCCTCCAGTAGCAGTCTTTAGATCTGAAGAGAGAAAACAGAAATATTTCATTTTTATTATGGTCTTTCAAGTATTTTCTTTCTTGTGCCGTTAGCCATAAAACTTGTTCTGCAAGTAACACAGATCTATGAATATAGACCGTCTATTTACAGTGTGCTATTGCTACTTCAATACAAGTCAAGGTTCTCAATAGTCAATCAATTGATAATTATTTCCTTTCACTTTTGACAAAGTTCTTCTTTACGGCTGCTTGACAAGCATTTGACTTAAGGTATATTAAAAAAAACGAATAGTGTCACTATTAAACCCCGCAGAGTAGTTCATTGTAAAATGAGATAAGCTTACATCATCAATGTCATCTTCATCGTCGCCAATGTCATCAAACTGGATCTCATCATCGTCTCCGGGCCCGAAGGTGTCCGTCTCGTTGATTTTGGCTGCGAGAAGGAAGATGGAGGGAAAGAGTTAGAAAGCAAATACAATACATGTTAACAGAGCAGATTGAACACTGAACATGATTTGTAAAAAAAAACATAAAAATAAGTTTAAATAAAAGGTCCAGACAGTGAGAACCTCTGCTGTTTAAAGTCAGAAACTTGAAAAAACGTTTCACCAATATAGCCGTTCTTTAAAATGGCAGCACTCTGGTCAGCTTTAGGAACAGTTAACCTCAGGTTATAGGCACAACAATAGATACATAAACAACAGCTGTGGTTTTGGTTTGACTCACCATGCTCGGGCAGCTCTCCGTATGCTTTCAAACTGCGAGCCTCGTCTGCGTTGTACTTCAGAATCACGTCAGCTTTGTTGTCCTGAAACACAAAACGATGACGTAATGTTTAGGTTAAACATAAAAACCAAGTGCTTAAAATGAGCGACAAGAAAGGCAGTAAGTACATTATTACGATATTAAGGCTTGGGTAGAATACTCTTTTGTCTGAGTTTAATTTACATTTGGTGTTTGTTTTTTTTACTAATTACTATATAAAAAGGGAGTAACTGGATTTTATATTGGTTTAAGATGAACTCGTTAAAAAAAGACAAAAAAAAACATCTCGTACTTTTCACGTTATCAAAATGATATTCAACTGTATCAGTAATTTAGGAGCGGTTCCTTCATTAACTTTAGAACCCATAAAAGGTTAAATGCAGCAGAAATGTTAGTGTTTTATTATCCTAAAAGACACCCATAAGACGCGTGGTGTCTTCAAAATTAGAGTTATCCAAGCATTATATACAGGGGTGCACATAACTTTCTCAGTGAGGTACTCAGATGAGTACTTGGAGTCGAGTCAGTGTTTGGTACTCCAACTTCTGGCTCCACTCAAAGTTATTTGATGAAGCCCTCTGTATCGCGAACGTTAACGGGGTGACATGACCACAGAGCGTGAACGTTGTGATCAGCTGTTTTAGCGCAGTTCTCCAGTGAGGGGGGGGGGGGGGGGGGGAATCTCCCTCCGCAGCCGATTGGCTTAGTTTTGGCACAATTCCTTTGTACAGACCGACGTCAACAGCAGCCCTGTCTGTGCACACGGTGAGCTAACCGCCTTCTGGAAAAGCTTCTCAAGTACGTCGGTACGCAAATGCGCTTTGTGACACAAGTGACGGTACGCATTTCAGATTGTTGCCGCGCATGCGTACCTGAGTACCAGTTAAGTGCACCCCTGATTATATACACGTATATTGTCTTTATTCGTATCTGTGTTGTGTGTGAGGGAAATACACACCTGGTAATCTCTCAGTCCCACCAGGATGATGTCTGACGTGTTAATCCAGACCTGGAGGAAACAAAAAGATCAGAGATTACCCATCCGCTGTCACACTCTGCACTTTGTGACCCTCAATGGGTTCCATGCAGACACATTACGGGCGGCTCGCTGACCACTGAGAACACACCGACTCAGCATCCCGTCAGGAGGTTTCCTGTGTGTGCTGGTCGGGGGGAAAAGGTGCGAGAGGACTGTCGGGACATTCCTACCTTTTTTCGGAGTTTTCCTCTGATGTGACAGAGCCGCTTGGTTCCATCAAAGCACATGGCCTCCAGACGCCCGTTCCCCAACATCTTTATCACCTGAGCATACTCTGGAAGAGACGAGAGAGGGAGGTCAAAGAAAATACACTAAAGAAAACAACCTTAAAATGAGAGATTACATGAACAAAGTGACTGTTCTATCAAGAATAACAGGCAGGCAGTAAGTGATTATGGGATGGTATAGGTTTATCATATTGAGGGGAAAAAACACTCGCAATAAGTGGTACATTTCAATTAAAATGTTCATAACTTTGATTATCCTTACTGACTAAAAAAAAAGGGCACAGAAAATTGAAAAATGTATTATGGTCCCCAAAAAGAATTGTAGTATAAAATCCTGTTCCACACACTAAGCTCACTCTCCTGCCACCAGAGATGTTGGTAGCAGCGAGCACTGCAGACGATCTGAACACTGACTGCAGGGGGCTACTACCATCTAATGAGACGTTCAGTGACAACGTTCCCAAAAAACCTTCAAGTTTTAACATTATGAGTTTTTGGCTAAGAATTCTTAATTGCAGTCAACTGAATATATAGGTTATGTTTTTATTATTTATTAGATTTCATCAGATTCCTCTAAACTGCTGCATTGTTGTTAAAGCTACACATGTGAAACTGAAAATTAACGACTGGTTTCCTTACTATACAATTGTGGCAGCCCGACCGTTTAGAACACTTATTTTTGCTAAATGAATGACTGTTACACATTTTCATCTTCATTAGCACTCAGTCAACATACAACTCTGAGGTTTTCAGTCTATACGTTTAATTTAATCAAAATGTCTTAAAGCCCAAGCTTAGGATTTCAAACTGCTTGTATTGTGCAACCAACGGCTTAAAATATTCAATATCATGGAAGAAAATCAAAACAAATTTGAGACACTGGAATCAGCTATTTGTTTTGCCCTTTTTGCTGAAAATCGATGATTAGATCATGTTTACATTTACAACACTTTTTCTGATTATAGACTAACGTCAAGGATTTACTCAGATGGGTGATTTCCCTTGTTTTTATCCGATGTAAATTACTAACAACATTTATTTTATCTACCAACAGGGATAGTGACTGCAGTCGACCCATATTGACTTATTCAGACCAAATGCGAACAGTTTAACTCTGTGTCCTGGATTTGCTTACAAGTCAAACCAAACACACATCCCCGGGAAAAAAGATGGACCTTTGGTGCCATTGTCCGGGAAGCAGCTGGCTCCAATAACCCCGATCACCTGAAGAAATGGTACTCACCCTGTCCGTCCTCTTTGAACACCAGTTCTCTCTTCTCAGACTCATTTTCGTTCTTTCCACGTCGCCTATTCTTTCCTCCCTTTCCTAGGAACATAGAAGAAAAAAAAGATGGTTATTAATGTTATCCATTATCCATATATAATACATTTTTCTCACTGAGGATGGGGAAAGTGTATCAGTTAGCTCTTAGGTACTGCTACTTCTCATACGTTTTATAAACACATTTTCTCCACAATCTTAAGTGGTTATTAATATAACACGTGATAAACACTAGTGTCAACACGGGTCAAATGTTACCTAGTACGTTTACTTGTACACAAATTTAAAAGATAATTGTCTCTTTGTACACAACTACCAGTTAGAAGAGAATAATGAACATTACCCTCAACCGCACTAATCTGCCAGCTAGTGACTTAAAAAAAAACTATGTTTACATCAAATATATCAGATATTATAAAGTATGGTATTTCAGTTACAACGAAACTAATCTACTGTGTTTACACAAGGAAAGCTGAAACCTAAAGCAAATGAATCTGTTCTTGATTAGAGAAAATAACCAGCAGATGAATCCATGATGAAAATAATCATTAGTTAATAATAAAAAATAAGCATTAGTAATAACAATCAGATGATATAAAATAGTAATATAACAGCAGTACCAGGGGACTTTTAACAGTACGAGCATTTACCCGATTATATCCTAACGCTTGTACTGGGGAAACATTCTTAATGAAGGGCTTTTAGCTTTAGTCAAGCGTTTTACAGTGTGGCATTATTAGTACTTAAATAAAAAGGATCTGAATAGTAAATGGTAAGAACAGAAGCTAACGTTTAGGTCGCCTTGCTAGTAAACACAAATAGGCAACATTCTAAAGACGTTAGATTTATCAAAGTAGTTTAATATCGAGGAACAAATATACCATGTTGGCGTTTTACTTGTTTATTGTGAAATTAAAGTCGCAGCAGTCACAGGCCTCAACAGGGTGGGGTGAGCAACTAGCTACTTAGCTAGCAACGGTATTAAACTGCTAAGCACGTTAGCCATTAGCCGGCTGGCAGGCACAAAGTGTTTAACAACTTCATTTAGCCTAGACTAAATTCATCATGATCTCAGCCGAATGTATGTTTACATAGTTAGTTACACAGAGAAACTCGTGACATTTGATTAAAAATACTCATAGTTCCGTGTTAATAAAAGATAAAATAAAATGCAATAGAAAATCTTGATGCTAACTAGCGTTAGCTGGTCGGTGTCACGTTTTCACTGCGTGTGTCTTCACGGCGGACTCGACAGACAATCAACAATACAGACACACTATTCCTCCGTCTCTTACCTTTATTCTTGGGCATATTCTTTTAAGCCTTGGTCACGTTAATCCTGCTCGTAGAAACGACGTACAGTTAATAAACGAGAACTGTGTACAACAGTCAGTTCTAAATTGACTGAACCGTACCAAGAAACTAGCTAGTCACCGCTGATTCGCTCCGCCGGTTTGCGCATGCGCCTTCCAAGACATTCAAAACCACGTTGCTTTATTGTAAAAGGTGATTGTTACAGAGACAAAAGCCTGCAGAACTCCCAAACACTTGTTTAAACTGTTTTTTATGTAACGTTGTCTGGTTCTTAACCGAATACACACAATTAACCATCAAATGAGGAAAGAGATAGCCTGACACTTGGTCTAATTATTATTTTTCAATTCATTGTCTTTAAATTATAAAGGGCTACATTTAAAGTCATATTTACTTGTTAAATGCAGGTATTTTTAATTGTAACAAGAGTATTTCTACAGTGTGGTATTAATGCTGAATACTTCGTCCACCAATGAATGATAATGACTTCCAACATGTATTTTTAATCAGTATCAGATTCCCCTGCAATAACTATTAATTGCAACGATGTATCCCTCCGCGCCAGCAGGGGGAGGAACTCGCTGCGCTGAGACTTTACTGTGTTTATTTCCCCAGAACAACATTTAACATTTTGCAGGAGCTGAGCTACTGATTCGGGACCTTTTAACCCTCCTGCAACGCACACAGCTAAATTATCTCATGGTTTATACATTTAGAAGTGCATTTCACCTCTGTGTTTTTGCAGAAAAATAGCAAAGTGACGTAAAGTTTTAAAAGGTGATATTTATTCGACTGTTAACTTGGAGTCACGTTAGCTAGCGTGTTACTAAGCTAGCTGCAGTTTTGTTTTTAGCACAACGAGGTTTGTCTGTGATGGCTGACTTTAGCAGGACAATGGTGAGTTAAATTTTGCCGCTTCTCTTTGTGGTAAATACAACTGGATATTATATGCGGCGTTTTCCATATTAGCAACAACGTACTAAAGTGCTGAAGGCTACTTAAAGAGCAACTTGCAGTGTTTTTTTTTTACTGCATTTATGCTTAACCTTGCCTGAAAATTACAATAAAGAAAGTTAAGGCAGGATTTTACATGTTTCACGAGACATAAGAGGAATTCAGAGGGGAAAGTAGCCGTTTTGAGCTCTGCTACTAACGACTTTTTTAAAACGTCATACGTCAAACGCGTCATATTACCTCACAAAGGGGAGCAACCTTCTCGGACTCCTTCTCTGACCGCGCCCCGGTAGTAGTTTTTTTGAGCGGTGGTGATTTAGTGAGCTGGTATTTTTTCGCTAGTTTTACATCATGGTGTGCTGTTGTGTTTGTGCTGGTTGCACAAACTCCAGCCTGTCAGGACATCGAGTCCACAATTTCCCTAACAGGAGAAGGACCGCCGCTAGCTTTCGTTCCTGGGTGCGTTTTGTGCAGGTGAAGAGACGGGACTTCACTAGCGCATCTGCGACGAAAAACGCGGTAGTTTGTGGCGCTCATTTTAGACAGGAGGATTATGATGCAGGTGATGTGATGCAGTTCAGGATGGGATATCGAAGCCAGGACCGTGTGAGGCTGATAGCTAGTGCGGTTCCGTCAATACAACCAGCTTCTTTATCAGCTCCGGTGGTGGCAGCAGCAGCAGCAGCAGCAGCAGCAGCAGCCGGTGGCGGGAGTGATGGTCAAGGATTGGTCAGAAAATCTGAGGTACTTTACTTTGCAAACGTACTTTACTTTGTAAAAGTACCTCAGAGTATTCTCTTGCAAATTCTTTTTACATAGTAAAAACTTTTTCTCTTCTACATTTGTTGCCTAACACCTGAAGATTAATGCGCACAAGACGTAAAATAATATAAAGTTTTTTATTAACTGGTTTATTTGTGTTCCTTTATGGTTGTTTTGTGCATATAAATATATAAATAAAGGCTAGATGACTCAAGGGGGAGTCGCCAGCGTAGCTCACCAGTGGCCATCTTGCCACTGTCAACAACTACTGCTACAGCTGTTGTAAGGTGAGTGATCTGCACAAAAATACTCAACTCGCTGAAATGTTGACTGATTTACAAACGGTTTGGTTTATTATAAACGTTATTAGCATGGCTATGATACCGGAGACAACAAAACATGTTGGAAAAAAAAGTCCATGATTATAAGTATGCAGTATCATAACTACATATTTGATGTTTATAACAAACCAAACCGTTTTAAAATTGGTTGAAAATTGAGCAAGCTATGGTTATTTCAATAGTGCACCATAGACACAATGTTATGAATGAGGGAGCTGCCTGTGGCAAGATGGCCGCCATGTGGCAACGTCGGTCTCCATTGGCCAGCAGCGCGGGTGAGTCATCTAGCGTTTATATATATATCTATGGTTTTGTAGGTGTTTTCTGTTCTCTATTGTTTAGCTAAAGAAGGGAAGAAAGATGATATCCTACAGTGTTGTGGCATATTATAATTGTTTTGCTTACATGTGTTTTTAAGCATTATATTCATAACATAAACCTGCTCACGTTATCTAAATAACATTGGTATATAATTGAATCAATAGAAAGGAAAAGGTGATAATTTGAAGTTTGAAATTGCATGGAAAAAACTGAAAACACAAAATGAAATATTTGATAATAGTCAAAAATAGTTTTAACAATTTCCCAAAAATCAAAGTCGGTACTCAGAATAAAACCAGAACACATTCATATTTTAAGATGCTGTAACCAGTGGCTTTACTTCACCTCTTTAAAAAAAGGATTGATTCAGATGTTAATTCATCACCAAATAGTTGCACAATATTTTCCTGTTGATCAACATAGTTAGAAAACATGATGCATGTTCTGTTGGATCTGAGTTAATCTGTTGCCTGAAAACATAACCATTTATATATTTTTTCCGTGTTTAGATGTCTTCTGCACAAGCTGCGGTTGCGGGTGGGCTTGCAGGAAAGTCCACTTCGCCCTCTGGGGTGAAAGGAAACATAAACCGGGACTGTGACAGCAGCTTGGATCAGATCACGGTTGTGAGGATCGACGACACGCACATCGCGGAGGATAAAGACTCTGTGGTGTGCTACGATGTGGAGTACTCCATTCCCGCTGAGGAGGAGGCTAACGACGAGGAAGACGGTGTCTACGTCATCGAGTACTCAAACCCCGAAGAGGAGGGAGAGAGCTACCAGTTCACCATGTCTGTGGATCAACCACTGCCCACCAAAAAGCAGATAGTTACACATGCTGCGGCGAGAGAGAGCGTGATGTCCAAACCCTCCAGACCTCAGAGGGTGCGGCGGAAGAAGGACCGAGAGGAGGAAGAGGAGGAGGAGGAGGAGGTGGTGAGTAATAAGTGTTTGCTTGAGCTTGGGGAGGACTACAGGGACATTATGAGGATGAACTCTGATAAAGAGCAGCTGGTGTGCAAGCTCTGCCCGCCACCTGGACGCTTTTTCAAGAAACCTGCCGGTCTGGCCGTGCATCTGAAACACACGCACCAGTTTGGGGGGAGGACGTTCTTCTGCACCACCTGCCAGCGGTCGGTCCGCACTCAGTTGGATCTGGATTCACACACCAAACGCCACGCCAATCAGGAAGCCGTGTTCACCTGCCTGCTCTGCAAGGCGCAGGAGAGCAAGGCGGGGTACACAGGGGCCAAGCCCGGTCTGAGGAGACACCTGGAGCAGGAGCACCCGGGCGTCGTGCCGCGTTGCGACATCTGCAACAAAGGCTTCCTGTCGCTCACGTCCTACCTGGCCGATCAGTTCAGGCATGTCGGAGTGTCGCCGTACTACTGCGCCCGCTGTCAGATCTACGAGATGACGGAGCGGGGTCTGAGTGTCCACATCAGGAACGACAACATAAGGGAGAAGAAGCTGCAGGAGTCTCAGAACAACCTGCTAGAGCCTGAAAGCAACCTGAGGGAACTCGAAGTCTCCGTCAGCGACGATAACTCCGCCACAGACGACTCTGACTTCTGACTCAATTTGTTTTATTTCCCTCAGTGTTTGAGGACTAAAGCAGCTAGGGATGTCCCGATCACCTTTTTTTGCTCCCGATCCGATTCCGATCATTTGATTTTGACAATTTGCCGATAACGATTTTTCCCTTTATGCAATGCATTAAGAGAAAAAAAAGCACTCAAGTTGTCCCTTAAGGTTAATGTGAATTGATATTTTGGAAACAGATGTTTTTGTTTTCTATTTTCGAATAAAAGAGATAGTTTGACATTTTGGGATCTATGCTTATTCTTTTTATTGCCAGAAGATATTACTTATTAATATCTTCTGGCAACTACGGACATGTCTTTGGGTTATTTTTCTAAATTGGCAAAGCTTAAGGATCATCAATGTCACAATGCAGTTTTTAAGACCGGGTCTAGATTAAGCTCTAATTTGAAAGAATAATTTGACACTTTGGGATCTACGCTTACTTGCTAAGAATCCAATGAAGAGGTTCATATCCCTCCCGGCTATGACTTACTTTCATATATTAATTATTTTGTTGATTAATCGCTGAAGAAATTAAAAAAATACCTTAATTTAAAAAAAAGTATAATCGGGGACCTTTAAAGTTTTGTGGTTTTGTTTGACCAACAGTTATATGATATGTAATGATATTAAACAATCTTTACATTTGAGAAGCTGAATCCAGATCACTTTTGGTGATACGGCAATAAATCAATTAACAAAGTAGTTGGCAATTGTTTTCCCATGAATTCTCTAATGTTTGACCCAGATTGTAAAAGAAGCTGGTGTTAATGCTGGATTTGAGTTGATGCATGTATATTCTGTGTTACTCAGCATCGTTCGAGCTACAGGAGAAGACAGTAAAACATGATTTGTATGCTGATTTAATGGAAATGAACTGAAACGGCAGTAGAGCTCATATCATTTGTAATAAATGGGACTGAAAATAAAAAAGCTATGATCCAGATTGTGTCCTTTTTACGAAAAAGTTTCTACAATTTAGTTTCTTTTTGAGCACAGTGGATTTAAACATGAATGACTTGACATTAAAATGGAAGTAAAAAAGTATTTTAACCAACAATATTTGACACATTAAAGACAAACAAATATTTTAAACATTTAAAAAGGGGATGTTTTCTTTTTGGAAATGCAAAATAGTAAATGTAATTCAATCTTGGTCGTTTGTTAGTTAAAAATATAATTTTCTCATTAAAATAAAAGACCACTTTTTTAGCAATCAGCGTTATTTCACTCACCATGAAATGCTTCGTTTGTAGGCACCGAATATGTTTTAGAAAAATGTAATATCAAATTGACATTAGTTTTCAGTGTCGTCTTGCATAAAACCACTTAAAGGTGGGGTAGGTAATTCCCTTCAGGCCTACCTGCCTGTCAGCCTTTCTATCTGTGCACAAACTCATCTCGTGCCCTCATTGGTCATGTGCGCGTTCGTGTGTGTTGGAGGAGGGGCTCTGTAAGGAAGTCTGAAGGAAGGGGCAAAATTTTTTCAGCTGCGTAGTTTCAAATTCTAGCGCACTCGAGCTGGTTTCTCCATTCTTACCGACCCTACCTTTAAGCTCATGTTGCCTGTACATCTTAACTAAAATACCCTGTATGAAACACAACTTAATATACATTTGTGGTGAAGTTGTGTATAAAAAAAACAACCAAAACGTATTCATTTCTTCATACCACAATAGAGGAAAGTAGTCTTTGTATTTTGTGTGAACTTCCCCTTTGTAAAATCTCCAAACTATAACATGCTCAAAGAGAGTCAGAGTGCGTTATCAGCTGATTATCCTTTTTATTGTTTTTAATAGAAAGTCCAACTCTCGCTGCAGGTACAAAAACAGAGAGCTGGAGTAGCAGCAGGCTGAACGCTGACAGAAGAAGAAGAAGAAGAAGAAGAAGAAAGCTATTCCCCAGTTCATAATTACAGAAAAAAATCCTTTTACATTCCTTTATCCCAGAGCTGTACAACGAAAGACGAGGCAAACAACATTTATATATTTCATATTATATATAAAACAACAAAAAAATCTATAGATCCCTTTTTATGTTGACGGACATTCGGATGAGCACGGGGAGGAATTCACAGAAAGATTACAGTATTTCTGACGGATGCAGGAGGGACTTATGTTTCGTGCTCGCTGATTGTCTTCAGTCTGTTTTGTTTTTGCAGCAGAGAAACACACAGGCGCACCTCTATTTTACTTACAGGCCTAACATCGTTTCCAGATTATATTACAAAATAATTAAGTTTCGGAAGAGATTCTTTAATCACTGATCTGTCTGATTTGTGTTGTAATTAAAGAGCCAGTTCACCATTTACACGTTGATCATTCTATATAATATTCTGCAAAGTTTCCCAAAAAGAAGAATGCATTTGGTTTCAGTATTAAAATGAATATATTTCAAGTGTCGGCTTTGAAATGTTTCACCGGGCATGAAAAAAACTAAGTATTGAATTGATTTGAAATGGAGTGTGTGTGTACTGGATGATGTAGTAACTTTGTAGAAATCATTGGGAAATTGGCAAAAAATCCATAAAATGCAAGTATTTAAACTAGCTTTTCCCTCCATTGCATTCTGGGAAATGTAGCTTCAAGTGTTCTCGGAGCATATTGGGGATTAAAACCACAATACCTCGACCTCTGCTGACTTGAATGAATAAATCAGCGGTCTATTAAGAAAGAAACGTATGGGTGAACTAACCCTTTAATTCAGTTAGTTTTTAAGCTGGAATACAAATATTTTAAAATGTACCAGCTGTGGATTGTTTTTTCTGCTAAACTTTGAGTTTAAAACAGACAGAAACATCCTGGTTACATGAAGAAGAGATGCCTCAGGATGAGTTTCACTCCAAAACAACGACGTCTAAAGCTAAAATAAATCTGTAACGGAAAGACAAAAAGCATCGGGTGTTTGGAGTGAAACTTTTCTGCGTGTTAGTTAAACGCCACATACATCTGTGTGCTTATTCTATTTTATTCTATGTACACCTCTTTCCTCCTGGATATATAAAAAATGCATTTTCTTGATTCGTAGAAACCTGAGATGCTCGTACGTATTTATATTTACAGTTCAGCTCTCCATCGGTCGGCTCGTACAGAGCAAGGTCACTCCGGGGCGAAGTGTCTGACATTGTTTTTTGGAAGCAAGAAGCTTTCTCGCGTTATTTAATTTAACATTCTTTTAGTTACTTCCTGTAAAGGTACACATTTATTCTCAGAGAATAATTAGGGTTTCTTTTTCCTAGCAAATGTATCTATTTTTGACTTTTTTCCCCTCACACATCCTTTGAGTTTGTCTTGCATATCATTGACTTATTTTTTGAAAATGTACCTCTTTATTCTCAGGTAATATTTAAGGGTTTCCTTTAAGTGCATTTTAACATTTCAGATTAGTTATATATTGCCCAATACTGATTTCTTGTAAATGTACCACTCAGATAATATCCCCCTTTTCCTATGTCTTAATCTTTCCCTTTCTGCAGGTAAATCTTGAAAGCAACATCTTGTTTATGTCCTTCTCCGTAGTGGCCGTGCTCTCAGAGGCTTCTTGAGGTTTAAATACAGAATCTGCAGCTACGCAGACCCTAACGACAGTATAACGACCATCCTAGCTTTTTATATGCATACATTAGACGTTCCTATGTTCCCCTTTTTGAAGTAAATAAATACAGTACTTTTATTCTCCTCGCGCCGGCTCCCTCTCGGGGTCTGCGCTGATTGTCCGAAGCAAAAACAGGAACTGATTATTTCTCGAGCTGAGAGATAACCGACCAATCACAAGAGTCCGTTAAGGTGCAGGACGGCGGGCGGGGTCGGCAGCGAGGGGCGTGGTCTCTGTTTCTATTTGGCGTTAGCGGCTCCTGGGTCCATCAGTAGTCTGTCCCCCGGACCAGAGGGAGGAAGAGGAGGAGGATGAAGGTCCGGTGGAGTTCAGAGTTGAGGGGGGGTGGAGGTCAAAGGTCACAGAGCGGTGGAGGTGATCTTCTTCATCCCCCTCCTCTGGGCCAGGGTGGAGCAGCCCACCGGCTCCAGCACCGGGGGGACGTTCCTGTTCAGAGCCGAGTACGTCGCTGCCATCGCACCCTGCAGGAAGAACACTGAATGCATTATTTTACATAAATTGGTGCGTTGAAAAATTGAATAATAAATAAAAATGGCTAGTTGTATCTGAACTGAAGTCAGATTCTTGGCATATTTAAAATTCATAACTACTGGAGACTTAGAGTAAAGATACCAGTGAATTAATTTCCCGTTAAAAATCTAATCTAAATCAAAATGTTGACATTGTTTTGAAACAATATACAGGGATGCAAACACACGTATGGTGAAAAAAGAGAGAACTATTCGAAGCAGAAAAAAAACAGCGTAATATACCATCTGACAGGCCTGTGCTATAATGCTTCAATTAACTGACTATTCTTTATAATATACTCAGATCAATAGGAGACAGAGATGTTAAGTTATAAATCAAGGGTTTTTATTATTATTTACAGCAGGGGTGGGGAACCTTTTTCTTTTCAATTTGTACAACTCACACCTCCGGCGGAGCTTTTCGGGCATTCCTGTGGAGGTTGGGGACATTGAACCAGAGTGGTCGGTGTTCAAAGCCTCTATTGCCGAAGCCGCGGCGGGGAGCTGTGGTCTCAAGGTCCTAGGTGCCTCAAGGGGCGGTAACCCTCGAACCTCCTGGTGGACACCGGTGGTCAGGGAAGCCGTCCGACTGAAGAAGGAGGCCTTCAGGGATTTGTTATCTCGGGGGACTCCCGAGGCAGTTGCAAGGTACCGACAGGCCCGAAGGGCAGCAGCCTCAGCCGTGGCCGAGGCAAAGCAGCGGGTGTGGGAGAAGTTCGGAGAAGACATGGAAAAAGACTTTCGGGCGGCACCAAAGTTGTTCTGGAAAACTGTCCGACACCTCAGGAGGGGGAAGCAGGGAACCATCCAAGCTGTGTACAGTAAGGATGGGACGTTGTTGACCTCAACTGATGGAGTGTTAGGGCGTTGGAAGGAGCACTTTGAGGAACTCCTGAACCCGACAACTCCGCCCTCTATGTTAGAGGCAGAGCTGGAGTATGAAGGGGGATCGACACCAATCTCCCGGGGGGAGGTCACTGAGGTCGTCAAACAACTTCACAGTGGCAAAGCCCCGGGGGTGGATGAGATCCGCCCAGAAATGCTGAAGGCTCTGGGTGTTGAGGGACTGTCATGGTTGACACGTCTCATCAACGTTGCGTGGAAGTCGGAAACAGTACCGAAGGAGTGGCAGACCGGAGTGGTGGTTCCCCTTTTCAAAAAGGGGGATCAGAGGGTGTGTGCCAATTACCGAGGCATCACACTACTCAGCCTCCCGGGGAAAGTTTACTCTAAGGTACTCGAAAGGAGGGTCAGGCCGATTGTCGAACCTCAGATTGAGGAGGAACAATGCGGATTCCGTCCTGGTCGTGGAACGACGGATCAGCTTTTTACTCTCGCAAGGATCCTGGAGGGGGCCTGGGAGTATGCTTATCCAGTCTACATGTGTTTTGTAGACTTGGAGAAGGCGTATGACCGGGTTCCCAGGGAGTCACTGTGGGAGGTGCTGCGGGAGTATGGGGTGAGGGGGTCTCTACTCAGGGCCATCCAATCTCTGTACTCCCAAAGCGAGAGCTGTGTCCGTGTCCTCGGCAGTAAGTCGGACCCATTTCAGGTGAGGGTTGGCCTCCGCCAGGGCTGCGCTTTGTCACCAATCCTGTTTGTAATATACATGGATCGGATTTCGAGGCGTAGTCGTGGGGGAGGGGGTCTGCAGTTCGGTGGACTAAGGATTGCACCACTGCTTTTTGCAGATGATGTGGTTCTGATGGCTTCATCGGTCTGCGACCTTCAGCACTCACTGGATCGGTTCGCAACCGAGTGTGAAGCGGCTGGGATGAGGATCAGCACCTCCAAATCTGAGGCCATGGTTCTCAGCAGGAAACCGATGGACTGTCCACTCCAAGTAGGGAATGAGTCCTTACCCCAAGTGAAGGAGTTCAAGTATCTCGGGGTCTTGTTCTCGAGTGAGGGAACAATGGAGCGTGAGATGGGTCGGAGAATCGGAGCAGCGGGAGCGGTACTGCAGTCTCTTTACCGCACCGTTGTGACGAAAAGGGAGCTGAGCCAGAAGGCAAAGCTCTCTGTCTACCGGGCCATTTTCGTTCCTACCCTCACCTATGGTCATGAAGGATGGGTCATGACCGAAAGAACGAGATCGCGGGTACAAGCGGCCGAGATGGGTTTTCTCCGCAGGGTGGCTGGTGTCTCCCTTAGGGATAAGGTGAGAAGTTCGGTCATCCGGGAGGGACTCGGAGTTGAACCGCTCCTCCTTCGCGTCGAAAGGAGCCAGTTGAGGTGGTTCGGGCACCTAGTTAGGATGCCACCTGGGCGCCTCCCTAGGGAGGTGTTCCAGGCACGTCCAGCTGGGAAGAGACCAAGGGGTAGACCTAGAACCAGATGGAGGGATTATATCTCTTCTCTGGCCTGGGAGCGCCTTGGGATCCCCCAGTCAGAGCTGGTTGATGTGGCCAGGGAAAAGAAAGTTTGGGGCTCTCTGCTGGAACTGCTACCTCCGCGACCCGACCACGGATAAGCGGGAGAAGATGGATGGATGGATGGATCCTCCGAGGGCCGTACAAATGATTGAACTGCTTAAAAAAACTAAAATCACAGCCCATTAATTTGGCCTTTCTTTCATGCTGTGCAAAGAAAAAGCAACCTCTTAATCCAGATATTTTCCCATGACTCGCGCATGCACGCACGCACGTGCATGGTTGTGGCAGAAAGATATGGACAGAAGATGTGTGCGAATGTATTAAGTATCCTATCCATGTGAACATGATTTAAGTGGGGGGGACTTTACCTCCTCTAGTGGGGTCCGGAGGCATGCTCCCCCAGGAAGATTTTTTTTTAAATATTGAAGTTAAAAGCATCAATCTGGTGCACTTTGAGAGCAACCTGAAGAGATCTATGGATACATCTCTCAACACCCATATGAAGCAGAACTGTAAGCAGATTCTTCTTTTTGGATATTTTACAAATCACTCCCCTTTTAAACTCTATTCTTGTTATTTTTAACAACTCTTTTGTTACTGTCATATTGTATTTTATACCTGTTTTTCATTTAGACTCTAATGTCTCATTAATAATTATAATGATCATATCAAGGTGTGCCTTAACCTCACTGAGCTGAGGTTATTTGAGCCTCTCAGGAGAGAGCTCTCTTCCACCTGGTTGTAGAAAAGCTCTTTAAATTCGTTAGCATAGCTAGCTAACCAGATGTTAATAGCAACAGATCGCCACTGTGCTTACAACTAAAGACAGCCACGCAAACACTGCGGTGTGTACGGCTCCTTATGGGTACTGCAATATTTGAAGAGCTGGAGCGGCGTTCCGGTGCTCTCCGTCATCACTCTAGTCTACACTCCTTTCCGACGAGACATATACCACGTGAAGACACGTTACGCTCGTGTTGTGTTCTAGGAACCTGCCCTTGGCCAGGACAAACAGGCACTCGCTTTTTTAATTATTTTGCTGTCTAGATTTCTTCTTCTTTTTTGAAGTGAAAAGTTGTCCGTTTGTCGGACTGACGGACGGGCGGACGGACCGACGGACCCCACCCCCAAAACGAAAAATCTTCGGTTCTCCGCGAATTACACAAGTCACCCAAATCAGCGTTAAAAAAGCGGGAGGCGCCGAAAAGCGACTAATTTGCATCACTGAATATAACAAAATAAGCATAGACTGACATTAATAATCTCTAAACACTGAGGATACACCATGTGAACTTCTTTGGGGATGTATCAATAATGATTTCATAGTTTGAGACCCAAACTCTCCTTCTTCTGGACAAACCCCGCTCTCCTTTATTTTGAAATACCTTGACCAGGTGTGGGGCGTCCTGTCTGTTCAGGGTGTATTTGGGCAGCTGGTCCCGGTGAGTCACCCAGGGGTGTCGCAGCACCTGACCCGCTGTCAGCCGTCGGTGAGGGTCCACGTGCAGCATCTTAGACACCAGGTCCTAAAAGGGTGGGGGGGGGTTTGTAGGAAAACACAGTGAGGTCATAAGTATTAGACAGGATACTTAAGAGTCGGAGCCAAATGTAATTTAAACACTAAATGCACTTTCAATAAAAAGCACAATGTTCCACTCTGGGAGCAGACGTCAAATGGAAATACTCAAAGAGAAAGTGTAGCAGGGTTGCCTGTCTCCTTCAGACTCATCTTTGTCTAAATGAAAGTCGTTTGTTTTGACTCTCGTTTCTGGTTTGTTTTAAAATAGAGTTATGTTAGAGTCCATACCTTAGCCTCAGCAGAGACAGAGTTCCAGTATCCTCCAGTGAGGGAGAACTTCCCGCTGCCGATACGAGCCAAAATCTCCTCCGGCGTGTCCTCGGGACCGTTAGCAAAGGGCGTGAACCTTTAAAACATATTCATATTTAGATTTGTGACGTTTATTACATCTATCTGTCAGGAATCATTTACAAAAACATTAATATCATATAGGGACACAGAAAACACTAAGATAAGTCGAGAAATAACTACAAATATTTCAGTATTTTCAGTTATACTCTCATATCATTTTTGGGCGGAGTAATGTTTTTTATCCACATTACTATGGGAATTATTTTAATCTAACCTTATTTGAGATGAGAACTATATTGGAAATTGTGAAAAATGTGATGTTTGTTGGCAATAATTAAGCAATAAAAATGTTTTCATGTTAATAAAATAAAAAGTGTTTACCCTGTTAGCATGGTGTAGAGCAGGACTCCCAGACTCCAGATGTCACAGGCTGCATCATAACCCTGCTTCTTCAAAACCTGCCAGAAACAACGTAAAAAGAAATATATAAATATACCACATACACACACAACCCTTCCTCTATGCATACGTTAATACTGGACAGCTGTATTAATGGTATTTAAACAACAATTTATTTAGCCTTTTACTTTTGTTTGGTTGCATTAAAATAAATCAAGAATAACACTTTCAAAGAAGTTAAGAAAGAACATTTGAACAAAACGAATCAATGCAACAAACACTAAAACATAAAAGACATAAAGAGTGAGAAATGTCCTGATGCTGTAGTAACGGACTCCGTACCTCAGGAGCGACGAAGTTTGCGGTGTAGCACGGCGTCATCAGAAGACCGTTCTCCGCTCGCAGCTGTTTGGCGAATCCGAAGTCGCAGATCCTGATGGACTCGGCGTTCCCGCTCTCGTCCACGTACAGGATGTTACTGGGCTTCAGGTCTCTGTGCACCACCTGGAGAAGGAGGATGTTTACTTACAGGGTACATTTTCTGTTCAAAGCTGTACTCCAAGATATCTATGTGAAATCTGTGTATCTGCTTTTTTTTGTTTCTTTTTTTTCTTCTTGTAATTCTTTGACTTTTATTATCTCTTCAACAACACTACAATTGAATCGGTCCCCGTTTTCTCCCATGAGTTAAAATCCACCTTTAGTTGAAAATACTCAGTTCTTTGTGACCCGAAAGATGAACTAGATACGATAAATCTGCAGAGTATACCACATTAAATGATCAGAGAGAAGAACTCGTTTTTACATGCTGCATGGAAATCAGATGTAATGCTATCATTAAGAGCAAACAAGTAAACAACTCTAAAAGGTGTTTTTCTCTTAAAGACAGAAACGTACCCCCTGCACATGCAGGTACTCGAGCGTCTTGGTGATGGTGTACAGGACGGCGCTGGCTTCTCTCTCGGAGAAAAACTTCTGCCGGAGGATTTTATCGAGCAGCTCGCCTCCTTTCATCAGCTCCGTCACCAGGAACACCGAGCGGCCGTCGTCGTACACCTAGCACGCGGCAACAACACAAAATTAACCTTTTAGTCACTACATTATTCATTACAAATCATCTATTGTGAGAGATTTCTAAATTGGACCAATCACGCCTTCTAATTCTGGATATCAATAGAACCTAAAACATGCAGCATTATCAAATTACAATATCAACTAAGAGGTTCAGCCTGAAAGGTAAAGTGGACCTGATACTGATTCATTGAGACTATGCGGTAGACTTGGTACCGGTGTTTTCTTTTCCTAAACAACAAGTTTTACACTGTTTTATATTTGAGAATACAAATATTCAAGAATTTGTTTTTGAGTCCATTAATCAATCAGCAGAACATTCATTAGCAGATAGTTAAATAATGAAATCTGTTTTACAACAACTTTAAATGTATAAGGCATAAATGTAGGTTTAATCGGCTTCAGTTACAAGAAGTGATTCAAGGAACTTTTCACCCAGCAGCAAGACGATATTTTTAACTTCGATAATTACGAGTGAGTCATGAAATCATTGCATCAAACCAGGGAATTTAAGATCTTTTGTCCACACAGAAATGTGGGTTCAGCCCGACTGAGTCACTCTGGACAAACACGCAGATTAACACCTACAATTACAGAAATACATGTGAAATTCAGTGGATGGAAAAAAGGACTTTGTGTTTATTCTATGGCGTTGTCCCCGGGATCAATACTCAATACTCCTCACTATGTCCTTTAATCCAAATGCTCCTGGATAATATTTTATAATACGTTTTATTCCACTCACATCTTTGAGTGTGATGATGTTGGGATGTTGACCGTATCTCAGCAGGATCTCCACCTCCTCCGTCGGGTCTCTTTTCGCCTTATTAATGATCTGAAAACAGAGTTTAAAGTAAAGGAAAAGTTAAATGTGGAAAATATATATTACGTTTGGACGTTTGTGTGTTTCTTACCTTCACTGCGTACTCCATGCCGGTGCCTTTGTGCACGGCACGTTTGCAGATGGAGTACGAGCCCACACCGATGTCCTCTTTTATCTCGTAGGCGTCTGAAAACTGAGACGTGCTTCTGTGCAGCTGCTACGTGCAAAGACACACATGTCAAAGCAAACATTAATAATGACAATGATTCATTAAGGCATTCATACCTATTGCTCATTGGTGGAAAGGTGAATGTATTGTCTTTTAAAGAATTGTATTTTATTTGACATTTTACTTTTTCTGTTTGCATAGATATAATTGATCTTTCTATTGCACATTATCGCTTTGAATTCTTATCGTTATATGTAATGCTAGACTGCGGTGTCACTGGTTATTTGTCTCCCCGTGCAGTATGAAAGTATGTGTGCACCTGTACAATATTGCTAGGTAGTGGTTGTGTGTCCTCTTCTGTTATTGCCACAAAACTGAAGCCTCTGAACAGCTGATGGGCGTTGGCGCTGGGAGGGACCCCCGGAGAGTCTGAGACACAGAAACAGAGACAGCTGCTGAACCTCACCGCTCGGACCAATCACATTTTTATTCAGGATGAAGTGAGGTCACAC
>NC_136911.1:17723057-17730557 GCF_949606895.1 Notothenia rossii | reverse complement strand
CAATTTGAAATATGTTTGAGTAATGTATCTATTTCACAAATACATTCACGTGGTGACACTTTGGAAAATGCTTGCTCACGTATTCCCTATGGAGTCAGCATATTGCCAAATGTGTTTCAGAATCAAACCGTTTTTAAAAATCAGGATAAAAAGGGCAGGTTTCTGTCTGTGCCATCAGCTGTTCTCACAAACATAAACCGATCCAACAACAGCAGTTCCTCAGCAAGAAGGAGGAGATACTTTTCCATGCTTACTGATTTAAACGCATGAAAGTTACTGACATCTATCCAAACTTAGAGGATCCAACTGGCAAAAGCCAAGAAGTGTTTTAGCCACGGCTCAACGGGCCCAAACCTCAAAATGCCAGAAAATCATGGAAACTTTTTTTTAAAAGATATATTTCAGAGGCTTAAAACAGCTTGTTATGACATTTCTGCTTTAAAATAACATTTTTGAGAGACTAAAAGAGAATTTGTTGACTTTTTTAAAGGAGAAACGCATATTTATATCTGAAAAAAAGTATTTTCTAACATTTATGCAAAAATAAAGATATCTGAAAGCATATGAGAATTATGATTAGGTGATTATGAAACGTTTTTGAACAATCCTTGCCTTTATTTTCACATAAAATACCTTAAAAACAGCTTTTTCTGAGGTTTCTTTAATGAAAATACAGATGTATTGACTATCAAAACATTCTTTGATTATTGACTGACTCATTGCCGCTCTACTTACAGCGTTATAATGCTTTTCCGGTCCATTACAGCCTAAAATCTTTCCCAAATTGTTCCCGCTATACTCCCAGCGACCTCCATCAAGGTTCTGAGCCGGGCGCTGCAGGAGGAGGCGTCGCAGCGCCTTCAGACGGCTCCTCAGGGCCCGCAGGAAGCCCGTGGCGGCACACACAGACTTGGTCGATGTGGCCGTCATCACTGACAGAAGGGAAGCAGCAACACTGAGGCTTATACTGCACACAGTCAGTGTGAGGGGGATACCCACAGGAGGGGAGGAGGGGAAGGTCCAAATTCAGAAGGGAAGTGGGATCCCCCCTTCTGTGCCCCCCCCCCCCCCCACGCCACCTCTCCCCCTCAGTGCAGCTGTAACTCTCCACCCAGTGTTTCCATCAGGTGTCCCGGAGATCCCCGCTCCCATAACTCTGTGACCAATCACTGAATAGCACGTCTATTTGCACACATTCGCAGGCCAAAACATCAATGAGTCTGAGACGCAATCTGTCACCTGAATGTGGGAAAGCTGTTAAAAGCACGAGGAATTGTTTATTTATCCCGATAAAGAGGAATTAAATTCGTTTTTGGGCTGCAAATCACAGTTGTTCTGAGTATTTTTGATGATTATCTTTGTATTTATTATTACATGCTCTGTGCCCTCAAAAGTATTGTAAAGAATTTCCAATGCAAACAAAAAAGAGTGTTAAATGAAAACCTAAGCCATATGAATACAACATTTAAAAAAACGTCCCTATTTGCTACATAGTGCACTACATTTAACCTTCACCATTATTATATTAGACGAGTGTGCATACCGTATATTTTAGTGACAATACTTTTGTAATTCTTAAAATTTTACCATTTTGGAAGCAGGACTTTTACTTGTAATAAAGTACTTTTAGATTAGTATCTGTAAAGTACTAAATGTTGAATATCTAAGGACACGTCAGTGTTAGAGGGGAAGAGGGCAGAGGTAACCTGAATCCCCTTTACTCCCCTCACTGACACACACACACACACACAAATGTTTTTATGTCACTAAGGATAAGGTTCCCTGTTTGAATGCCATGTAAACTTTATTACTAACGTTTACGTAGAGCTCTCTATTTTGTAGGTACTGACCTGCGTTTAACGAAGGGAAAGAGGGATGATTCTACTTCCTGTTCCTGTAATGCCTGAACATACAAGGACATGAATAAGAGGCACTACAAACATATGTACATTAGACCGACAAACAGGTGACAATAACGCATATCAATAACCTCATAACACACAACCAGCAGACACAATCCTCCACCTGTCACACACAACCCTACCAAACCCACGTACGTACACACACACACTCTCATGAAGTGACAGAAACACAATGTACACAATGCCAGTGCACTGTCAACAGGATGCGTGACATTTCTTAAATTACCTCCACCTGTTGTCGCCTTTCGCTGTGTGAACTGGTTTACACCAACACTCACGTACAAATGCACACGTTTGAGATTGAAATGTAATTATTCCTCCACTGTGTAGGAACTCTCATCACAATTTCCTGAATATGTAAAAGAAAAGGTTTTCAAAAGTTGTCTTCCCAATTTAGAGGTAAAAATGCGAGATTAGAATATAGGGATAAAACATGACATATAATGAATACATATGAATGGTAGACAAGTGTACTGTACTTGCAAAAGGAGTAACTTTAATGTAAGCAGCAATGTAGTAACATAAAAGAATATGCTTGATGAAAAGTACAACAAGTATTGCTAAGGTATATATTGAAGTTAGTCAAGTGCTCCATTAAAAGCAGTCTTTGTCATGTAAATGTATGTTAGCTTGAAAAGGAAGAACATTTTGGCTATGACTGAGCTTATTGCAGGTGTTAGTGTGTGTGAGAGAGTGAGTGTGTGTGTGTGTGTGTGTGTGTGTGTGTGTGTGTGTGTGTGTGTGTGTGTGTGTGTGTGTGTGTGTGTGCGTGCGTGCGTGCGTGTGTGCGTGTGTGAGAGAGTGTGAGACAGGGACAGGAAATGAGAGAAAGTGACGCCACATTTCCAGCATCACTTGCATATCCCCTATTAACTCTGCTAATAAAAATAGATGCAAGCGGGACAGTGGGGTACCAACCCCACTGTTCTTTCTGTGTTTACTTATCCGCGCGCGCGTGCGTGTGTGTGTGTGTGTGTGTGTGTGTGTGTTGAGAGTGACACACTAAAACTGTTGGTTTCTTAAATATACCGTTAATCTAATTGTTGTTATGTTGCTCTCAGTGTGGGTCTCAGTGTAGGTATAAGAGCATCGGCTGATGCCACAAATGTCAACGTAAATGTGTGTGTTTGTGTTTGTGTTTGTGTGTGTGTATAGAGCCTCTCCATGGCAGCAGCTATCACGGATTGAGCGAGCAGGATGCCATTCCAAACAATTCAGCACCCCCCCTAAGCCTGTTATGCAATCAAATTAACAGGCCGGATGGTCACCACACACACACACACACACACACACACACACACACACACACACACACACACACACACACACACACACACACACACACACACACACACACACACACACACACACACACACACACACACACACACACACACACACACACACACACACACACACACACCTGTCACAGATCAGTTTCCAACGCTTTGATAAAAACCATTTAAAATCATCTGCTAAAACTCCCCTCACACAAAAGGTTAATATTCAAGTTTCTGACACACACACACACACACACACACACACACACACACACACACACACACACACACACACACACACACACACACACACACACACACACACACACACACACACACACACACACACACACACACACACACACACACACACACACACACACACACACACACACAGCTTGAACAGAGGAAAAGGGCTCCATCTACAGAGATTTAAACAGCATCAACGAAAAGGGAGCAGTGACCCTGTCTCACTTACAGGTGGATTCTGGGAAACGTAGTGCAGTGCTCTAAAGAAGGAAAAAGGCTGCTACTATATAATGACACTGTTCCTCCATACTCTCATTACTTCTTACTTCGGATTCCTTTTGACCTCGACTCTAAATGTGTGGACTAAATGTAGTTTTTCCACAAAGAATTGTGCAAAAGTGTCCCTTAAGTATTATGTTTATTAGTAATGTGCTCATAAGATTCTTGAAAAATAGATCAGTATAAAAAAGAATTTTAAAAGATTTTTAAAAAGATATAAAAAAAAGACAAAAATTACCAATTACTCAACTAGGACAGCCCGAGGACTTATACATATCTGTTTTAGTCTAAGGCATGGATTTATCTTTGCTTTCAAGAAGTAAGGTTGCTGGAAATCTGGATCCAAAATGAAAGAAATAGGAGTGATAGAGAAGCATTGAATCTGAAAGGCATAAGGGAAGAGGAAATGAAGATGTAGAATGAAGGAGATATGACGTAGGATATGATTCAGAGCAGAGGCAGAACTTTAGAAAGAGAGAGAGAGAGAGCATTAAGTATAGATGAGGAGGACATCATCATTTATTCAAGAGCTGGCAGGACAAGATCCTCAATCACAGCACCCACTCCGAGTGTCCTTTTCTACATGATGCTGTAAATTGATCCACAAAGAAGCACCAGAGAGAAGACTGAGATGACATAGAGAGTAGAGCGTCAGGATTTTCATGAAAATATGTACTGAATATGCAGAAGAAAAAACGCGATATATAGTTTTTAAGTTTTTTTAAAGCATTTTAAAGTTGTAGTTTGTTATCGGTGACAATAACTTCATAGTTCTGCAATATATCGGTTAAGCACATGATATATTTTGTATTTAATACTGTATTTACTTTGACTTAGTAAAGAAAACAATGATCAACTATTTAATTGCTAAGTTTTACATCGGAGAAATAACCAGCCACTTTATTATAAAATAATGGAGTGATGGTATATGTAATCTGCAAAGTAATCATTAATGAAAATAGCAATTAGTTTAAGCGCTAAAAAACTTTCAAATGTTTGAATATAAAGCATTTTAATTGATATGTTGCTACTTTGCAACTGGGGTCAGCCAACAGACAGGAAGAGAAACACAATGATATATCAAAAAGATGAGTGTCATGGGTACAGAGAGAAAGGGGGACATATCTGAGTCAGAATACAGAGTTACCATGGTGATCTGTACATAAACACAAACACACACACACACACACACACACACTGATCTGTTGGACAGTAGAGCCACTGTCTAACTACCTCATTAGAAGAAATCAAAGCGCTTCATCTGCTGCCAATCAAATCTCTCTGTTCAGGATGAGGGAGCCTCTTAATTACATATCAAATACACACACACACACACACACACACACACACACACACACACACACACACACACACACACACACACACACACACACACACACACACACACACACACACACACACACACACACACACACACACACACACACACACACACACACACACACACACACACACTGCACTACAGGGGGACAATAATGAATGATCACTTTCTCTTTTGATCCCTAATTGTTCAGCTTTTGAATATGGTTTCTGCAGAATTGCTTCACCCTTCATCAGATTCATAACTATTCTGGGGTCTCAGTTGTAAACATTGTATATGCAAAAGTTGTGATCTATAAAAACACATTTGACCGTAGAACCTGGACACACTTACGGTATCTCCATAGTTGCTGTGTTTCAAGGTAAAGTGGTTTCCATTGACCAATTATGGCTGAATGAAGCAGTGACCAACTCAAATTTGATTTGAGAGTATTAAAAAAGTAATCTGTGCATTGGAAAGTTAAACATCTGAAAGTGTTTTTACATTTCTTCAGTTACATACACAAACATATATTGTGGATTTCAAGTAGTTCCCTGGTTTTTATCATGTAAGCCAAAATATCTTTAAATAGAGGCCCCTAAAGTCAAATCTTAGCAAGTATGCATACATTTAGGCGTGATTGACACAAAAACTAAATGTGGGAACCAAGCTTCTCTAATTAAACTAATCATAAGACGCTTACAACAGTTTCCAGGGGAGGGAAACCTTTAAATATTATACTTTTTTAAGTGCATAGCATGGGGGTTTGTGTCATTAAAATTGACCCAAATCAAGCAAAGTACTAAAATGACAATATATGTCCTGCTTATGTTTAGATACAGCAAGAAATAGTGAGCTTTTATAGCGTTAATGAGGATTATTTTAGATTATAGTCAATGAATTGTTTACTTTGTTGTCAAAGCAATGTCTGCTCACACAACACACAGAGAACAAATATATGATAAACAGACGGAGACTATGAGAAAGCAAAGAACGTGGGTGAACCAAAACCAAAGAAACAAACACAGACAGCCAGCAAACAACAATCTGTTATAACTGTGCGTGCGGGCGTTTGTGTGTGTGTGCGGTGTGTGTGTGTGTGTGTGTGTGTGTGTGTGTGTGTGTGTGTGTGTGTGTGTGTGTGTGTGTGCAGTGTGTGTGTGCAGTGTTTGTGTGTGTGTGTGTGTGTGTGTGTGTGTGTGTGTGTGTGTGTGTGTGTGTGTGTGTGTGTGTGTGTGTTAACTGTACCTGAAAGGGCCTGTTCAATATGTGAAATAAGAGGGTCTTCATCTTTGCTCCTCTCTCGTCAGAATTCCGTCACCAACTGATTAAATGATGGACTTATTACAGCGCGCACGCGCACACACACACACGCACACACACGCACACACACGCACACGCACACACACGCACACGCACACACACACACACACACACACACACACACAGGAAGGCCCTCCAGCTGTCCAGCATGGCGATTAAAACATGTCCTGTCATTGTTTCCCTGGCAACAACATCTGTACAGGAAGACCCACATCTGTTCTTGAAGCCCCCTCCCCACTGTGAGGAAGCGCAGAAAAAAAGCCCAAAACACACTCTCAATCATTAACTTTTTTTGTTAGAATGTGTGACGCATTATATTAAAAACTTTCCAAGAATGGTTTATGAGTAGGCAGCCTGTGGGAGGGGTCGCTGTCATTTCCCAGTGGTCTTTGAATGCATCATCACAACTAACTTCTAATATGTGATAAAGATGATCTTTATACATTTTAAAATGCATGCAGATACCGGAAGAGAAAGGACGAAAGGAAATAGGAGAGGAGCTGAAAGGAGACAAGAGGAAGGAAACAGTAGACGGGAAAGAAGAGGAGATGAAAGAAATGGAAAGGAAAGAGGAGGGTAAAGAGGAGGGATAAAGAAAGGAAAGGAAACCAAATGAAAGGTGTGGAGTAAAAGGAAAGATAAGGATGAGGGCAAAAGAAGGAAGGAAAAGAAAATGAGAGGAGACAAGAAGAGGTCACGATGAGTCCGTATGGGGAGAAAGGAGGAGGAAAAAGACATTCAAGAAGACAAGAAAAAGAAATGGCAAAGCGAGGAGACTAGAGAAAAGGAAACAAAATGTCACAGTAAGTCTGAAGAGGAAGAGGAAAGAGGGGAGGAGAGGAGGAGCAGAAGGAGACGCAGCTTTTGAGTGTCTATGTCAGATTCCAGCTGGGGTCAGGTAGATGTTAAAGTGAGTGAGGGTCACATGTTCTCTCTAACCAGCCTCCTCCTCCTCTCCTTCATTCCTCTGATATTTGGTTTTCCATTTGAAGGACAGTTTCCTGTTTGTTTCGATACTTTATTCAATTATTTGCCTTTCAGATTTTGCCTGCATATTTTCTCATTGCTTCCCGTCAAGGTAACAACAACAGGATGCTGATTTAAAAAGTGCATCGCTACACAAGAG
>NC_136911.1:17673057-17720557 GCF_949606895.1 Notothenia rossii | reverse complement strand
AAAATCTTAAAATGGACTCTAAAATGAACAGGAAGCCAGTGGAGGGAAGCCAGAATTGGTGTGATGTGGTCAAACTTGCGGGTTCCTGTAAGCAGCCGCAGTGTTTTGTACAAGCTGCAGGCGGGCAAGCAAAGTCTTATTTAGGCCGGCATAAAGTACATTACAATAATCTAAACGAGTTGAAACAAAGGCATGAATTACAAACTCAAAGTTTAAAAAGGATATAACCAGTTTCATTTTGGACAGGAGCCTCAAGTGATAAAAGCTGGATTTAACCACAGAGTTTATCTGTTTATCTCATTTAAAAGCACTGTCGATTTTGACACCCAGATTTGTGACCATGGGTTTTGCATACTGTTGCAGGGAACCCAGGTCAATGGAAGGGACAACACCATTTGGTCCAAACACAATTACCTCCGTTTTGCTCTCATTTATATTTAAAAAGTTTAGCGCCATCGAGGCCTTTATGTCATTAAGACAGTCAACCAGGGGCATCAGAGAGCTAGTGTTTTTTCTTAGGGGTAGATATCATTGGGAGTCGTCCGCATAAAGGTGGTAGGAGACGCCATGTTTTCTAAAAATTAGTCCAAGGCTTCTGATGACAGCATCATATTTGTCGGTTGACTCACTCATATCATTGAGACTCGATTATGGCAATAATAATCAAAATTGCTAAATATTAAGCTCCTGATGAAATACCTTGTTGACTTTCAAATGAGTTGTGTAGATATGAATGGTTATGACATCTGCAAAAAAGTAACACTCATAATGTATGATAAACAAAACGGGGTCAGACTTTTGCAGTGGGAGTATACATTGGATGAAATGACAGCCCTATCTTACAGTTTCAGCCCTTTCAAAACACCAAAAAGCCAATCTGGACTCAGGAACAAATACAAACATATGGAGTCTGTTGAATGCAGCGTGTGTAATATTTTTCTTTCTTTTCTTGCGGCCGGACTTTGTCAGGTCAAGCAGAAAACAACTCCAGATGTTCAACTGCCGTTGCACAAATTGCAGCTTTAGTCAAGAAACTGTGGACACATTTTTTTTTTTCTGTATTTAAATGTGTATAATTTCAAAGACACATTTTGCTAAACTCAAGAAAGGAAATGAGAATGTGGAATAAAAATGTATCAAGCTATAAAATGTACTTTTCTTCTTGCATCTGGGTTAGAATCAATGGTCAGAGTATAAGTAAATTCATCCTGGTTCCAAACATCACACGCACACACGCACACGCACACACACACACACACACACACACACACACACACACACACACACACACACACACACACACACACACACACACACACACACACACACACACACACACACACACACACACAGCTGAGCAGATGGCAGCAGATGTTAGTTGGTCCCTCAGAGGGCATGATGTTCATAACGCTGTCTGGAAATCATTGTATGCCTCACTGGGGGCATCAATGTGTGTGTGTGTGTGTGTGTGTGTGTGTGTGTGTGTGTGTGTGTGTGTGTGTGTGTGTGTGTGTGTGTGTGTGTGTGTGTGTGTGTGTGTGTGTGTGTGTGTGTGTGTGTGTGTGTGTGTGTGTGTGTGTGTGTGTGTGTGTGTGTGTGTGTGTGTGTGTGTGTGTGTGTGTGTGTGTGTGACTCAACAGTAAGCCCTTTGTGAAGTGAGAGTGTGTTGCCATCTTGCAGTCATATACGAACTAGCAACGAAGCTAAGTGTGTGAGGGCACAATGAGCATCATGTAGGTGTTTGAGAGTGTGTGAGTGTTTGAGAAAGATTTGATAGTGGCTGAGGGAGTGTGTGTCTGTCAATGAGTGCTGCCTGTAGGTGTGTGTGTGTGTGTGTAGTTGTACTTCTATCTTCATGAGGACCATATTGGGTTTATTGTAAGCGCGCAGCTTTAATGAACATTTTCATTATTAACTCATCTGGACATTAAAATTATGTGCATGTATTCAATCTATCGTGCATGGCAACAAAATAATCAGATCATATCCTTTTAGTAGCTGCAACAAGCGAATATTTGCCAATTGTTGCTGAAAGACAAAGGCTCAAGATGACAATTGGATTTTCACAATAAAAGTGTCAAAGGTCTTTCACAATGTACTCGTTGTAGTGAATGTTTTACGTAAACGACTCCGCTTGCATGTATGAAAGTACCACTCAAGACTTTAAGCAGCGTGACACGGACCGAAAGCTGCCTCATTAGCCCAAATTAACCTATGAAAACACACACACACACACGGTTTCACACTAAGTTGAGCCTGTGGAAAAGTCAAACTCAGTCATTAACAGCTTTGTAACATATTCATCCTCACACACACACACACACACGATGTGACGTTCATTTCATACTGCTTCCAAATGTAGTTTTTTCCCTTAGCTCCTGTGTGTGTGTGTGTGTGTGTGTGTGTGTGTGTGTGTGTGTGTGTGCGTACGTGCGTGCGTGCGTGTGTGTGTGTGTGTGTGTGCTGCAGACTCTGGAGAGTGAGGTAATGAGTGCTCAGCTCTTCTCAGACAGTGGATCTATAAACCATCTCCTCTGCATTTAAAAATCGATGCTTGCAGCTGCCCTGCCTCTGACACACACACACACACACACACACACACACACACACACACACACACACACACACACACACACACACACACACACACACACACACACACACACACACACACACACACACACACACACACACACACACACACACACACACACTCACACACACACACACACACACACACACACACACACACACACACGCACACGCACGCACGCACATGCACGCACACACAAACTTTGCAACTAGGAAGAGTCTCAAATTCTGTTTTATCCAAGTAGAGACATCAGCCTTTCAGGTCTCTACAGCAGTGATTCCCCACCATTAAAAATAGAAGAAATTATCACTAAGGATAAAAATAGACATGAGAACAAATCGGAAAGATGTCAGTTATAAAGTAACACACTAAAAGGAGAAAAAGCCACCAGTGTACCAATGCATATTGAGAAATAGCAGGAAAATGTATTCGACATAATACTATATATGTTGTATGTATATTACTGTAGCAAAATATGAAGAAATATCTGAGAAGCAGCTCATACATGTTTTCTGCTGGTATAGCCATTTTGTTTTACGAGATAGCTACCGCCAAAGATACAATCATCATCAATTTGTAAAATCACTGAGTCTGCTAGTATCCATCCCACATGTTGTTTTTACATTGTTCCACTGTGAAACTACTGACAATAAAGTGTGTGTGTGTGTGTGTGTGTGTGTGTGTGTGTGTGTGTGTGTGTGTGTGTGTGTGTGTGTGTGTGTGTGTGTGTGTGTGTGTGTGTGTGTGTGTGTGTGTGTGTGTGTGTGTGTGTGTGTGTGTGTGTGTGTGTGTGTGTGTGTCAGTTTGAAAGTGGGACACAGGAAGAGGAAGTGTATGAGGCATGCTGAGAGAAAGTGGGTTAACATAGAGAGTAAATAACAACATCTAATCCCAAAATAGCACAATAAGTGATGAAATCTAGCAGAGAGGAGGGATCTGAGGGAGGATTCTTTTTTTTATGAAAAAAGATGACTCATGACTTTGATAGTGAAACGCTCTCACATTCAAACCAGCAATTATCCTGCAGGAGTAGGCGTTTTTTCCCTCAAAAAGTGGATATATCATAGAGCAACACTGAGCTTTTTGTGAATGCATTAACACAAAGGATGAAATCTTCAATAGCTCATGGCTGCATAATGCAGACTGTGGCAGGGGAAGTGTATTCCTGTAGTGGAGCCTGAACGTAGCATCTCTCTGGTTCCATCGAGAAAAAACAATGGGATTTTTACAGGAAATAAACTCTGTGTCAAACCAACATGACTTCACGTCATCGCCGCTAAGCTAGGGGTGGCTAATGTTTGGAGGGATGATGTTTAGTAGTCTCATTTAGACAATTGTTAGCAACCACTGCTTTTAAATTCACCAGTGTAGTATTTAATCACATATTTTGTGTTTTAGAACAAAATGTGAAAATCTCTTCAGCTTGTGATAACCACACACACAGGGGACAGGAAGTGCTAAAATGCTGACTCATTACAGTTTCTTTTTTTCTGTGTTGATTGTATAATCTTTCCTTACTTTACAATAGTTAGTCATGTTCTTATTGTATTGTATATATTCATGTTTCTCATATTTCTAAAAACAGACCTTATTCAGGAATCTAACCAAAAACAAAATCGAAAAACGAATTGAGCATGAGAAAGGGAACCAGAAGTGATCCAATGCTGACTCATTTCAGGATTTTTCTGTTATGCTTCTTTATTTGGTCTCATTTTACAGTATAATTCCTCTCACTGTGTTTGTGTATGAACCAAACAACAAAGCACATTTCTTGAATGTAAATCTACTTGGCAATAAACCTTATTCTGGTTTGAGGACTCATTCCTGCACCCCTATGTTGAGCTGATATACACACACAGCTGCCATCACTGAGATCAGAGCGGTTCACTGTTGTCAGTACAAACAGTGCTCGTCATGTTTACAAATGAAGCCCACTTAATGTCAGCAGAGACTAACAGAAAGCTCTGAACATACTATGGTGCGGCTTCTCTGTTTGATGTGTACATAAAAGCCAGGAAGAAGAAAAAGGGGCGGGGGACTTACGACGCAGACGGGCATCGAGTCGTCATCGCCTATGGAGTCCTCAGGATCGTGATGGGGATCCTGTAATCACACACACACACACATTAACACACCTGATACACTGATGACAATAAACGCCCTGTGAGGACGTCACTGCTGCTGCAGGTTCAAACATGCTTCCATAACTGAAAACACCTCAGTGTGCATGCTTTATTCAAACGGATTATTCATGAGAGGACTTTTGTCTTTGTTGAACAATAGTCACAATAATTAACCGAATATTTTGCTAAGCTATAAACCGTTAGTTGGTTTATCAGCCTCTCAGTTGTGTTTTGTTCTGCTTTCTTTCTCAGTCTTAAAGGATATTAGTCCTGCTTTCATAATAGGTTTGATTATGTATCATCTTTATTGTTCACTGTATTTTGTCAACACTTGCTGTTGATCATCATGACTTGTTTCCCTCTATGAATCTTTTAACATTTACATTTTTGCTTGAAAAAGCACTTTAAAGTCCAACTGATTTGCTCAAAATGTGCTTTATAAATATAGTTTGGTTAATGATTCGTAAAGTGCATTTCTATAGAACATTTTTCTCTTCTTTTTGTCAGGGTAACAGGGGACTTTCAAAGTTGTGTTAAATGACAAATAGCTATCTGTAATAAGATCCATCATTTTGTCACATCTGCCGCCTACATTCCTGTATTTTGCTTCTTTTTGTGCTCTCGAGCTTTCAGAGGTGAAGCGAGGCGACCTATGAGTAGGCGTCATTATTTTGAAAAGGCTCTCATCATCTCCCACCCGCTCTCTGTGACGGAGGAATCAAGCAGAGATCACAATTGAAAAAAAAGAAAAAAAAAGTCCCCAGGCAGTCACAGCGCGAGCTTTAATTCTACCTCATCCAAAAAGGAACACAACAGATATGAATTAGCATTACGTAACAGCACAGGATTAGTCTGCTCCCCTGCTGGACCAGCAGCTGTGATTGAGACACTGATACTACCGCCAGAGGATAACAATAATAACAACAAAAGTGATTATTTATTTTGCCGGTAAGTGCGGCGTAAGCTGGAAATCTGCACAGCGGGGGGGGGGGAGATGCAGACAGCAAGGTGACAGAGAGGTTATAATGGAGAGGCAGAGAGGAAGTAAATGACTGCAGAGTCTGATTGATGAATACAAACTGTGCAAAAAAGTTTCAAGGTGACATTCAGAAATCATTTGTTCTGTCCAAGCAACAGCCGAAAAATATTTTGCTATTGATACAATTATAAATGTGTAACTCCACGCAAAATAATTGGAAAGCTTTACAATTGTCTCTCTTTGAAAACACATATTGTTCGAATGTATTTCTTACAATACCCTCCTCAAGAAAAAACATGTTCTGGTACCCCCTTCTCAAATGTGAGAAATTATGATTTTCTTTGTCCAACATTAGTTTCAATGGGTTTTTTCTATCCTTTTTCGTTTCCTTTTTAACTGTTTTACTATTCATTTTTTAAAGCTGTATTTTTGTTTATATATGTTATTGATACTTATCTGTTACTGTTTTATATATTGTAATTTAAATGTGTTGCCTTGGGTGATGCTGTAAGGCTTCTAAATATGATTGTAATAATCAAATTAATTAATTGGTAAATGCCATAAAATGTATTTGAACAATTATATATCTTAGGGCTTTAAAACCATTCTTTGGAGAGAAAAAAAGCAATTTGCTTGCATCACCTTGCGCTCTGGGAGATTAGGATTTGTGGTTTCTATTATTTTCTGATGTTTTATACACAAAAAACTCATGACAATAATCATTACTTGCAGCCCGAAAGGATCAAATTGTTCCATTTTCCATCCAGCTTTTCGAAAGCACTTTCTTTAAGCCCGCAGAGTGCAGGTTCATCGCTGAAGCCATCTTTATCTACACTCATCTTTGTTTCCGCATTTCAGCAGCAGAAAGTGCAGCCCCTCTTTGCTCTTTGTGTTGAATGATCTTGTCTTCAGGGCAAAATCCTGCAAAAATCATCTCGACTTCATTCCACAACGTCACCCCTCTCCTTTGTGTGTGTTTGTGTCCTGTGTTGGCCTAGAAACAAAACTAGGGTGACAGATTACTGCACATCGCTGCACGCTGAGAGGCTACAAGGTGTAACGAAGGGGTCAAAGGTCAGCTTCTGTCTGGTGGAAAGTGAGGTTGAAAGAGGCCGCGTGGGAAAAGCTGCGCACAGGTACGAGCTTGTTAGGAAGTCAGACAGAAAGAGAGGAGCCGGGTGAGTCAGTGCATTCTTCAGCATGAATCAGGTTTGATTATTCGCCTACAGAGACAGACAAACACACACACACACACACACTATTTCTCCATACAGCTCTTGTGACACCTCATACAGGAAGTGGACACACACACACACACACACACACACACACACACACACACACACACACACACACACACACACACACACACACACACACACACACACACACACACACACACACACACACACACACACACACACACACACACACACACACACACACACACACACACACACACACACACACACACACACACACACACACACACACAAACACACGTAAGCTCTTCCTGAATCGTGAGTGGCACCGCCTCCTGCTCTTTATCAAGATTCAAAAACGTGTAAGAAGGAAGAAAGGAGGAAGCAAAAAAAAAACACTCAATCTGAAGCTGTTTGTTTCAAGTCTCAGTTTGAAATTCTTTAACAACAATTCCACACCGTTTGGCACCAAATGATAAATATTCAAATCCAAACCATGACAAAGGATTTGCATGCTGTGGCCTGATTTATTCTGCACAAATAAATCATTGGAAACAACCCCAAAGTGACTCATAGTGACTTTCTGACACCCACCCAGGAGTCATTTTCAAGGACTTCTTATCCCATGTTATGCCTCATTTGTGTTAAGTAAGCACGTGTGTTACCCAATAAGAATTATCTGTTTTCATTGTTATAGATCAGAAACTCGTCTTTTATGGTCGTGAATTGAATACTTTGGGTTTATTATTCTGTTGCTTTTAAGAAACAAGACTTTTGGACTTATTTTGACATGTTAATGCTCACAATGTATCTCTGTAACATGGCTATACTATATAGAGAGAAATGTAGCACATCATTGGTATATTTTTGAAATGTTATGGTGCTTGTGTCTCCAGAAATGACTTTCTTTGTGAGTTTATGTTTTAATGCATTTCTGTGCTTTTACGGAGTATTCATTTCCCCAATAATGACGCTATTATCATATTATTGCACTTAACGCCATTTCTACCTTTACATTAAACAATTATTAACAAACATGCTTAACTTTAATGTTTGCATGTCCTGTACTTTATTCCTTCTGAACGTTATTGTAGTATGTTCTGCTGTTTTAAATCTAAAGAGCTTAAATGGATATAATAGTCATATTTAAGTGACTTATTGCGAGTCTCTCACTCTTAATAGCGACCTGTGTCAACTTATTGATTTATTGATCTACTGATTGCTAAATCAAGCATGTTTGGACTTTATGAACACATGAATGCACTTCAGAACAGCTATTATATTACTAAATACATTTTAAGGTCATTGATATCACTTATATTCACAATGGTAGGTTAATGAATGTGTGTCTCCTGTAACACTGATCTAATACACATATAAGAGTCTGACAGCATGTGTCTGTGCTCAGACTGAAGCTTTCAAATCTATTTTAATCACATTTGTTCTCAGTATAGGAGCTGTAAGAGCAGAATAATTATCTTATAGGGTCTTCAAAGTGAATTATGGCACTTTTGTATTGTATTTCAATCTAATTTGGTGTACTTATAGAAACATGTATTGTAAAATAATTATAAAATAGTGATTCTAAGGTGGATAACAGAGCTTTTTTGAGAAAAAGAATTGCGCAACACTTTAGCAGAATATTTATCCTATAGCAATTTATAGATTAATAATTGTGTATTTTATTTTTAATTCCATATCGAAGCTTTAACAAAAAAAGGAATACTACGCGAATAGTGGCAAATGACGGTGCTTAATAGAGTATTTTATTCTAATTTAGCATCCATATAGCACCTTAAAAGTACAATAATATAATAGTCAAATAGTGACTTGAAGGTGTATGACATTGCTTCAATTTACATCTTGCTGCATTTTGTATATTTTTAATAGAATTTAGCATTCATATATTATCTTTAAGAGGAGAATGCCTATAAAATAGTGATTACATGGTGTACTACATTGCTTTAAATAATATCTCCTTGCTTTGTTACTATTTAAAACTAATTGAGAGTCCCAATAGAAGCGTTATAGCAGATCAACTATATAATAGCGACTTTAGGTAGTATTATGGTGTTTTTCTCTGTGTTCAGTCTAATTTGTAGACTAGCTTTTTTAAGAGCAGAATACTTCTCATAGAGTGACTTTGAGGAGTATTATAGTTCTTCAAATGACATCCTGTTGTGTACCTTTACTCTACCTGTGGACTACCTGACTGCAGCCCAGCTTAAAGTCACCTCTCAGTGTGACAATGTGTTTAAAGAAATGTCTCACCTCTCCCTGTGTCCCCCCCAGAGGCATCTTTTGCCAGGGGTCCCCCAACTGAGCCAGAGGCATCTTCTTCTTCTACTACTTTTCTTTCTTCTTCTTCTCTTATAATTCTCTTCTCAGTCCCAATTCTTCGTCCCTCCCTCGGTCGACAATTCCACTCCAGTCGGCGTTTTCTTTCTCTTATGTTATCTTTATATTAAATGTTTTTGACGCCGAGGTACAGAACCGCCCGCGGAGCTCTCCACCGAACGTCCGAGCCAAGCTGATCCGAGCGAACACCTCCTAATTCCGGATCTGCCGCGGAGCAGAGACCGCCCCTTCCTCCGGGGAGACAAACATGTGAAAAAGCTGCAAGCAGGAGGAGGAGGACGCCCTTTTTCGGAAACTGATTGACTCAACACACACTTACACAAACACACACACTACACACAGTTATCTCTATCTGTTTCTCTCTCACTTCCGTTGTTTCCCAATATGGCGGCCGGTGTCAGCTTACCTGTCTGTCAGAGCGCTGCGTCACACATGCGTCACGTCAGGAGGCGTAAAGTCACTTTTAAATTATATAAAAAAAGAATACAACTTTAAAATTGTATAATGAAATACATTTTTTTTTTAATATACCTTGAGATATAATACAATTAAAAAACATGTAATAAAAGAAAAGACACAAGAAAAACACATTAGAAACATTAAACTGCCAATGTTTTGGTTGAAAAATAAGAATTGAATATATATATATATATATATATATCACATCTTTTTTTCTTAAGATTAAGTTAATTATTTAAAAAAAAAATTGTTTCAGCTATAAAATCCTTTGTATTCATATTTATCAATGTATTTAGTTCAGTTGTTTGAGTACATATCTGAAATATTTGTACAAAATTGTTTTAGCTCTCATTTGTATTCCTAATTATTATTCTGTTTAATTCATTTTTCAAAATGTTTAAGATTTAGTTTGTTCAGTTTTTTTTATTTTTCCATTAAATTAATAGGCTTTTCATCCTTACAATGTTAGGTTGCCATGAATGTGAATAAATAAAAACAGTTGATTTTACAATCTGGTAGTGACATCTAGTGGTCACGAGTAGTAGGGAAGTTAATGTACTGTAGTAGTAAAAGTAAAAAATACTCATAAGTACTAGTCCTTCCGTGGAAAAAGATTACAAATAAGTAATAAGTATAAAATGTCACATTCTCTGACTTTTACAAGATTAGAACTATTGCAATAATATTAAGGTAGGATTTTATTGGTGTAGTTGGCTAATTTTGAACCATTAGCTAATGATGATTTCTTTATAGAAGATTCATCTGATATTATCTCCTTATAAGGTGACATTTGCTAAAATAACACAGAGCTGTTCATTTGTTTGTGTGCTCAATCTTAATTTTTAAAGTATCTAAAGCCGTCAGATATAAGCAGTAAGAGTAGCAAAATAAAATGTCTCCATGAAAAAAAAGGCTGAAAGAAACCATGGATTTCTAATAAACAGCAGAAACAAACATTTACATTCATACTTTCTTTTTGCATTTATTACAGCCACAGTCTTTCAGTTCAACACAGACAGAGTAAAGCTTCGTATGTGTACAGGTTGAGTAACAGTAACACTTCTAATAAAGGACAGCGGTACATGAAACATTCAATTCTGGTAAATGTTGTTGCCGTTTTTCCTTTCAGATGATTTCCCCAAGAGTAAGCATAAACAAATAACCTTAAAATATTAAGTGCATCTTTACATGTAGCAGTCACATCAGTCTCTAAACAAAAGACTGTAAAATAATATATTGCAGTGCATCCATCTTCCTACGGAGGAAGAATTCTCTCCAAGCGTTCTTCACCAACAAGCTAAAGTACGTTTTATATCATACATTTCTTTCACAGACAGGTATGTAGTGATTTATTGGAAAGTTCTCCAGGGAAGTTGCTGGTCACTCTGGATAAAACCTTTAATAAATATTTAGTTTAGAACCTAAATGCACTGATCAACAGTCATCTTAGTATTCAGAAATAAGGTAAATTCCTGCAACTCAAAATAAACACACTTTTCAATATTCCGCTAAAAAGCAAAAAGCACTTGGATGTTTTACTTTAGTAAAAGTAGTAATACCAGTGTAGAAATTAAAGTGCTGCATTGAAAATTCTACTTAATTTTAAAACATCAAAATATACATTAAAGTACTTAACATTTAGAGTAAATCATTATTGCCCCATTATAGAAGTTGTATTGGACTGTAATGGTAATATTTAGTAGCTTAATTTGTAATGAATACTAAGATTTGTATCTAATAAATGTAGCCGAAGAAAAAGTACACAATTCCCTCTGAATTGTAGTGCAGTATAAAGTCAACTATATGATAGATTAAATATATCATAATCGTTCTTAAGGACAGTATTAGAGTAAATGTACTTACCACTTTGCTTATCTTGCCCTTTAGTGTTTCCAGCTTGCCAAAACAAACTGAATCCTTTCCTGCAGTCTCTTAAAAATACATTCAACTAAAACAAGTCTGAAAGTCAAAAGAAAAAGATAGAGATCGATTCCTTAAACCAAAACTTAAATATTCATGATTGCTTTTCTCAAAGTTGCAGCTAGGTTCTTGGCATCCCATGAAGCAGAATCCCAGTTGGAAAACAAAAGTGCTAATAAAATGTGGATGGGGGTGGAAATAGGAAGCTACGTTTTGTGCGTAGTATAATGTGCATAATCTGAATAATTCAAAACCTGTAAATCACATACAACACAACGGGCTGTCAGACATACAATACATCTTAAATATATCTATATAAAACTATAAATAAATAACACTGGTAGGTTTCAGGTCAAAGTCCCGTTAAGGTGCGGAATGATTGAAAAATCGAGGAAAGGTGTTGAATGTTTTTTTCAAGTCAGCATGAGGGTGCAGTTTACGGGTAGTGTTGAGCACTGGGTGACAGGTTAACATGTTGGTGTGTGAGTCTAGCTGACAGACTTGAGAGTGACCCAGGGGTTTGTCCCACGGACCTCCAGCGGGGCGTCGTTGCTGAAGATGTGGTTGCAGAGCTCCTCCAGAGGGGGCTCGGGGTCTGAGGTCGCATACAGAGCCGCCTCCTCCACCTCCTTACGGATCGCAATGTCAATTTCCTACAATATGGGAGAGGACTTGTGTCAATTCACGCAGCAAGACACATGGCAGGGTTTTGTTTTGGCATCCCGAGAGGGGATAGTTGTCTTAGAAGGGACAATTAAAAGATTGGATGTTTTATTTTGTCATCTTGTGAGAACTCATATTCCAAGTAACTTAACAAATCCCTATTTCATACATTATATATTTGAATTAAGTCTGAAAAATACCACAAAATAATAATCCTGAAACAAATGCCCTAAAGCAATGTCTTAATGTGAGAAATATTAGGTAATAATGTGAAAAATGTTTGAAAAATATTTCCCTTGTTGATTGTAGGTTTGTGTTGTTCATGTAAATATTATATATAAAGATATCTAAATGAAATTTTAAAGAGAAAAGAACAGCCTGTGAAATCTGAGTGTCTGGTGCTTTTAAAACAGTCTGCAGAGAGATGTGTGTGTTCACCTTGAACTCCTCCACAGAGGCCATGTTGTTGGTGAGCATGCGCTCCTTCAGCATGGTGATGGGGTCGCTCTTACTGCGCACTTCCTGAATCTCGTCACGGGTGCGGTAGCTACAGGATGTGACATCATACAGTTACTATTAGACTTTGGTAACAGGAAGATGGCAAAACATTTTGTGGAACCTTAATATTTGACTGATGACATTTGAATATGAGCTGACAAAAAGTTTACACACCTGACACCGGGGTCACTCATGCTGTGTCCATGGTAACGGTAGGTCTGGAGCTCCATTATAATGGGACCCTGAAACATAACACAATTCATTTCTATTGTCTGTGATCATTATACATGGTTTATTCTCTCAGAAGCCAAGGAAAAGTACTCCAAGAGTTCGATTCTGTAGGGGAAAAAAAGCTACAGGAAGTAAATGCTACGAGGAGATTAAGGGTGCAAGGAAGCTTTGAGGGGCAAGCGAAAAGAAAAAAAATGTTACAGTCTGATCTTAATGGTTTTCCTCCCCTGTGTTTATGACTTAACAGGTGCAGAACAGTGATGCCAGGAAAAGCTCAGCTCACCTTTCCAGCTCTGCAGTGGTCTGCAGCAAACTTGGTGGATTCTCTGACACACAAGACATCCATCCCATCCACCTACGAGAAAATTCAACAGAAAATAATGTTTAAATACAGACAATTCATTTTTGCATCCAGAATTGTACTTGCATTAGAATATTTCACCGTGTGATGTTAGAGTTTTTGTAAGCAGTATCATACATGAGCGTCAAACAGCTAAATGGATGCTCACACCTGTTACTGCCAGGACGGACGTTAAGCCTCGTCCTGTTATAGTCTGGGTTCATTCAGGCCAGCTGCAGCGTACAGCCCGCAGACACACTGCAGCTACCGCCTAAGAACCCCCCCCCCCCCCCCCCGTTAAACTTTTTATATATGCATGTGTCTCACTCTTATTCCCGGGATGTAGTCTCCTCTCTTGTAGTAATCTGTGCTCGCTGAAGCCCTCTCCACGGACGTCCCCATCCCGTATTTATTGTTCTCACAGACGAAGATGCACGGGAGCTTCCAGAGGGCGGCCATGTTGAAAGCCTCATACAGCTGGCCCTGAGTGGATTAGGAAAAAAAGGTTTGAGTTCAGCAAAGGTATATGAGTTCATTGCAAGATACTTAAAGTATTAGGCAGGATATTTACCTGGTTGGCCGCCCCGTCTCCGTACAGAGAAACACACACCTGGTTGTTGCCCTTGTACTGGCAGGCCAGAGCAATGCCAGCTCCTAAAGGAACCTGAACACATCACAGCTGATCACATATAACAGCAAATACAAATAAAATGTTTACTTTTAAGCATCACCAAGGTCATTTTTCCCCCTTTCATTTTGGCTGTCCAAATGCATACATTTAGGCATTTACCTGTGCTCCCACAATGCCGTTGCCTCCATAGAAATTTGGCGCGTACATGTGCATGGAGCCTCCCTTCCCTTTGGCCACGCCGCCTCTACGACCTGAGGAGGAACAAAGAAGAGGTGTGAAAAAACTGCAGGCATGTTAAAAATGTCGTCCAATTGTCCATTTGAAAACGTCTCCCTCACCTGTGAGCTCGGCCAGGATCTCTTTGACGGCGATCCCGCGGGTGTACGTGTAGCCGTGAGCACGGTACGCAGTGATCAGGTGGTCCGAGGGGTTGATGCCCGACTCGATGCCGACCGCACACGCTTCCTGCAAGGAGAAAACAAGCACTTTATTATACCAACAAAACAAACTGGTTGTGCATGTGTCTTTATTTTTGCAGTAAATGAATGCACTAATCTTTACTGTCCAGTTTTTATTGGAGTCTCAATTTTTACGAAAGATTAAAAAGGGTCTTAAAAAAAAATGTTAGTTCCAAAAACAAAACTTACTGCATTTGCACCTTTATGCAGTAAATAAAATGAGATCCTTGTAGTATAGATACTAATTAAAAAAAGGTTTTCTATCAAATATGTTATCCAATTAGCAATAAAAACAACTGATATTACATGCTGTTCAAAAGACTATTATCATACCAGTAATCATGAGATTCTCATGTTCATTTTGTTTTATAGCAGCATTCACTACCTCAAACAAATAATGAGTGAGGAACACAAACCTGCTGCTGTGCATATTTCTGCGTGTCCTCACCTGTCCGTCGTACAGGTGGCAGAAGCCTCTGATGATCTTCTGTTTGTACAGCTGGTCAGCTTTCAGCTCCATGCGTCTCACCGTCTGCATGACGCGGTAATACTGCAGGCCCTGCTCCCGCGTCAGCTCCGCCTTCAGGGGGGGGCCCTCCTCCAGCCGGTGCAGCTCGCATTCCTACTCCCACAGATCATTAATATGACAGCTGTACAGAAATGTTTCAGTGCAGTGATGTCGGATTTTTGTTTTGACCCACCTTGATGTCAAAGCTGGCCTGAGAGGTGAAGTCAGCAAAGGAGCGGGACACCACGACTCTGGCACCCTGTGAACAAAAACATACACACATTAAAAAAAGGACAGATATTAGTCATTAAACTCACACATGGTGAATCACAAATAAAACAAACGGTGTTTCAGACCGACAGAGTGGAAGCTGCCCCCTTATCACAGGGTGAGTGTAAGAAAGAAGGGGTGGGAGGGGTCTGGTAAAGGTTTAACATTGCTACAGCGGCCAGATGCCACATTTCTAATATTGTTGAGCAACAACTGGCTGTTTTTGGGAAGGTATAAGAAGAAGGTCCTCCATTAAGCAGCCACTTCAGAAAACAACATTTAAGTGTTGTGAGAACACTAGGAGGACAGTGGGGGCAGAGAGTTTATCAATAAGTTGGTCAATATAAAAGCTGATAATTAATAAAGCATCAAGCAAAAATAAGTCTCAAATTAATTGCTGATTTTTGTGCAGCATTTGAAAATGTTGGGAATCTGGACTTAAAAAAAAACAATCAAAATATATATATATTTTTAAATGAAGGCATCAAACAATAAAAATGTTTTTTAAAAAATAAATAAAAAACACGTGCATCTATGATGTTTTTTTCAATTAATGAGAAATAAAAAAAAAACACATGGAATTCAACAATAGTTTGTAGCAGCTTTGGTTTTAGTGCAGCTCCATAAAATGATTACTTTGGGTGCCTTATTTACCACATTCTTTTACTGATTTCATACATTTCGCAGAAAGGGAAACAAAAGATAAGAAAAACAAAGTTCCAACCAATGGGAAAAAGAGATCAAATCTGTAAAACAATTGTTAGTTTTCACTTTCTTTACAGTAGTCCATAAAATGATAAAAATGTACATGCATCTGTGTTATTAAAACCTTAAAAAGGTTCCCCATTTGGACATGTTCAGGGAGGGATTTCACACATTTCCCAGAAAGAAAACCCAAAGATTAGAAAGACCCAGAACCAAGAAATAGGTGGCATCACGACGACTTAAAGAGGTTATTTTGCTTTAAATCTGAATTGTAAACCCATAAGTTAGGATAAGTTAGTGATCAGTCACATGGAGGATGCCTCTGTCCTTACTGGTCTGTCTGTCTCGGCCTGGTTTTTAACTAACTGCTCGGCCGGCGCTCTAGTTCTGACAGGAGGCGGTTTGGGCGGCTGCCTCTGGGTCAGAGCCACCGTGGGGGCCGGCGGCGGCGAGGTGACACTGACGTACTCTGACAGGTCGACCAGCAACTGAGGAGCACAGGAGCCAACGAATCAGAGCACAGCCGCTCTACAGAGGCTACAGGGACACACACACACACCATGACAGCTAGAGGAGGAAACACAGACTGGCAGCGGCCCAACAGTGTCTACACTTCACCTGATATTTGCTTCATTGGCACATCATTTAGATTTTGCAATAATGTTTATATTGGAGGTACTTTTTTTTTTTTTTTACATAAGAAGAGGGAAAAGTGCATTTTGTTGGCAGGTCAGTTTATCCAAAGACTTAGACGACAGTTTTCACAGGATGTATGTTAAATGAAAAATCTACAAACATGAATTACTTCAGCAAGTTGGATGGTTTTTACTCAGTATAAAAGTAACTGTGACATAAGAACCAGGACTCTGAAGTGAACATTGTGGGAAAGCTACAGATCAGGATCAGCTTTTCTTGGACAATTGGGATTGCATTTCAATATTCATTTTGAAAAGTAGATATGGCTATTTTCACCAACAGGACATAACAACCAAGCACCTATATTGTATTTGTTGCATCTAATGGTGTTCCTTAATTAATGACATTTATGTTTTTGAAGCTGACCAAGTTCTTGTACACCTTGAAACTATTCTCTGGACAGTGTTGTCTTTTTGATTAACTGTGCATCATAACTTTATTTTAACACTATTGAGAGTTAGATTTCCTGCTTTAAATGTTGTGCCAATGTGAAATATCCCTGTGGCGGCTTTCTAACAAGATCATCGGATCTAACCATGCTACCACCGATGAATAAATTATACTTTTTACGAAATAATTGTGTTAAGAAAATTAAAAAAACACAAGACTGATGATTGGAATGGACATTTTGATTAAACTAAAAGAGATACAAAGTATAACTAAAATAAATACAGTTCTGATTGAATTATATGCAGAAGGAGCATTAATGTAAAAATCATAGTTATTTCCTAATAGCATTTTTGTTATTTATTAATTTAGAGGCACCTTAGAGGAGCCTCTTTAGAAATATCACTGCAGGAAAGGAGGCGTAGGAGACAAACATCAGGAGTGCGTGGAGCTGCTTACCTCGGACACTGTTTGGGCTCCCTAGGGTTCAGGTGAGGTGGGGAGAGGAGGGAGAAAAGCAAGAGATAAATTGGGATTGTTGAATGTGTGTGTGAGAGTGAATGAAGAGCAAGGGGAAGCCGGCGGGAAAGGGAAAGCAGGAGCCTTTTCAACACGGAGCTGAAACAACAGAAGTCCTTCAGTCAGAACTTCAACGTTTTTCAAATCTAATGTAGATTTGAAATCATATTCCAAATAAAGACAGAAGGATCCCTGCTGCGGCTGAACCCCCACCACAAACAACATGCTGTTGAATAAGCTTAGTGATGAATATGGATGCACTGATACCAAATTATCATTTGATCTATATTGACTAAAAGTGTAAGGCACGTTTTAGTTAAATTGCAGAGTTGGATTTTTCTAACCTAAATCTTTTAAGTAGTTCTGTATAATCCTTTAATGCATTTCAGCAAAGTTGTATCAACATTGATGTAATAAGTTTCCCCAAGTCATAGATCGAAAAGCACAAGCATGTAGATTAGCAATATTTTCAAGACAATAGCTTAAGCATTGTGAGGCTGTGCTTCCAATTAAAAAATGTTCACTTGCTTTTTACTTATCCACGTTGACCCCTTGGAGGATTTGTGTATATCTTAATTAGTTTCATTTAGTGTAACTGTTTGTGCATAAGTGCATTGTTAACAGATTAAAAACATTAACGAACTTATTTTTCCACCACTGCTAACACGTGGTAGCTAAATGTAGCTTCAAGTCAGTATTTATCACATCAGTGCATCCCAATCAATACAAGCTGCTGGAGGAAGGCAAACCACCACAATCAGACACATTATCTTAGTTAATGGAGATTAACTGAAGATAAATAAGAGTAAAGAGTGTACACTCCCCAGTGTATCCATGCCCTTTAGAAAAATCACCCTTTACTCACTCAACATTGAGCAAGCACACATCATTTACATTATGTGACTGATTAATGCATGCCAACATAGCAAAAGTCAAACTAGCCGCCGTGGCTCACATGCTAACTGTTCACACAAGGTCAGCCTCAAGCAAAACTCAATCAAAGCTAGCTACCTGTTAGCATTGTCCCAGACACGGCCAACAGCTTGAAGGTAACCCCAAAACAACTCACCACATTTCGCCCAGTCATCCTACAAAGTGCGTTAGAGATAGTGGTCAACATGTTTTTCATGCTACTGAACAACGACCCGGCTCTGGAGGGATTATAACAGCGGACGTTAGTCTCTGTGTTAAATCCCTGTTGGTGTCCGTGAGAAAGCGAGTCCGGTGGAACACAATGGCTGCTTCAAGCATTGGTTCCCCCTAGGTTTATATAGCTGCCCGGAAATTAAACTAAACATTTAATTTAGTACAAAATCTGATAGAAACCCAAAAAGGTGAAACATAAAAACGAATAATATATCTAGAAAGATGTATTAGTCCAACTGTTTTAATAGTAATGTAGATTACAAGAAGATACAACTTTGGGATTGTTCATTTCGACTAATTGAAAGGTTATATTTAAAATGTGTAACGTCTTGAACAGTTCTAAATGATGATTCATTTTACCAAACAGGTATTTTTTTTGTAAAAATAAACCTAAACAATCACTTGTATCAAACATAATGAAAGAAAAGACAAACAGGACAACCGTAAAGTCGGGATAAATACTAATTCATTTATTGCATTTGAGTAAATAAACCACTTGCTATTGCAAGTTTGACACATTCATAATAAAGCTCATTCTCATTCAACTTAAAAAAAGGAAAGACAAAACGTTTTGTGCGTATGAGCGACAGTGGAATATTAAAATGTAACATATTGTAAAGCAATATACTGCAAGGAGTTATGACATGGAAAGTAAACGTTTGATCATTTGACTGTTTAAGAGATGTATACGCTGACTGGTTGTCAAATGAACAGAAGTTCTAAATAAGAGTAAATAAAATATAGATGCATTCATAAAAAATCTGTGTTGTAAAGTATAGGTTTTTTTTCATCAAAAATATAAACCAACAGAACAAATAGTCACAGAAATTAAACATTTTCTCCGTGTAAGGTGCGTAAAGATAACAAGACCTGATGTAAAAAGGATGTATACTAAATTAAGTGCATTAATTCTTCTCCACTGACCACACACACACCTACACACACACACACACACACACACACACACACACACTGAAAAGCTTTGGCAGGCAGGTGGCAGACATGTTGCCTTCAGGGATCCACGGTCTGATTAAAGTGTCTCTTTCCATCCAGGTAAAGCATCGACTCTGTGAGAAAAACACACACAAATAAACAACATTAAATATTCAGACCGTGAGGCAATCAGAAAATCTGACAATTTAGTCACTTTTTGAAATGTTCTTTTCACAGAAAGAAAGAAAAATAATGAATTCAAAGGTATTTATTTTCCTGTAACTCTCACACTTGTCTTTTTCTAGTTAAAGGTTATAAAGTATATTTTCCATTCGGTTAAGTGGGATAGTTAGTACTGTGGTAGACCAAGTACTCAGATATTTGACTAAAGTTATGTAGCAATTCTCTGTTAAATAAAAATCCTGCATCATAATTGAATTCAAGTATAAGTCAAAAGCACCAAATGATGCTTAAAGTACAAAAAAATACTGATATTGATGCAATAATATGCTGGTTTCTTTACTACTTTTGTTCTTACCTCCGTATGTCATCGGAATGATGTTGGGGACTTCGCGGTCGGAGATGAAGGTGAAGTGGAAGACGTTGGTGGTGTTGTGCTGCCGGGTCAGAGGGTCGAACACCTCGCTGTGAACTCTCACCTGTATGTGATTCCCCTGTGTGTAACACACCTGAACACACACACACACACACACATGAATAAATGCTGCAAAACATTTGAGTGAAATGTATATATATTTTGTATTGCCTAATACAACGCTACACATGATTTGTCTATAATACATTTGTTCATTTGTGTTTTTGTCTGGTTTTTATCCAGTGTTTCAATTGTTTTACTGCATTTTTATCACTTAATCACTTACTCCTTTGCTTTTTATAACTCATCTATTGCGGTGATGTAACACCTATATTTTCTTAGTGGGTATCAATAAATAAAGTTCTCATCTTATCTTAAAGCCAGATACAGGTCTTTAGAATACTACCGTCTAGAAATACAGTTGAATCTAATCTAAAACAAAGAACAGATAAGAAAAAATCCCTTAAAGCTGCAATGTTTTGGTTAATTGGGGGAAGAAGAATAAACTGTAATTAGAAACTCCTGAGGGAAATGTTTGTCTTTTGGCCAAAAGTAAATATTCAGTTCAGAATATAAAGATTTAAAATGCAGATCTGAAGCTGATCAATGTATCTATAGGTTTTCCTCAAAGCCACTGATTCTCTGACCTGAGATGAGAGCAGCAGCAGCGATCCGATCTCCACGGGTCTCTGGAACAGGATGTCATCAACCGCCATCAGGCTGGGGCGACATCCTCTGCAGCACACACACACACACACACACACATTAACATCTTGCAGGAAAGAAATATTTTCCTTTTAGACATTCTTTTCTCAAAAGTCTCTAAACTCTCACCCAAAGGAGCAGGCGTTGGCCCAGCCCAACTCGTACGCTTTCCTCATCAGAAAACCTCCAAAAATCCTGTTGAAGATATTCCTCTCCTGCTCGACACACACACAGAAACAGACATTTAGAAGTGGAAACTCTTTAAAATATTTTGTAAGATTACGAAGGATAAATTAAGGACACAAAACTAAAAACTGGGTAAATTATAAGGAAAACTGACCACTATATTTAAATCAATTTTTCTTATGTAATTGTGGCTGGTGGATTTCAAGATTCCCCAAATCCTCGATTAAAAATCTGAATAGGTTACATGAAAAAATAGGAACATCATACTGAATAATTAGACAAATATGAGAGAAAATAGGAGGAAATCTGGCCAATATAATAAGTATTTAAAATGTTATATTTGTTATAAAATACTTTTCTGATGTAAATGTTTCTGGTGTAAGATTAACAGTACTGTAGTGTTTGAATCAAATGTGAGAAGCAAAATCATACACAAAGCTCTGTCAAAGGATTTGTTGGTAGAACTTTTTTTCTATTAGGGATATAAAGCTTTATGTGTATTTGTCCACCTGAGGATGGCAGATCTCCAGTCCTTTCAGTTTTGCGTCTTCCATCCACACAGAGTTCGGAGGCAGGAGTCTGCTGCGGAAACTGACCGTCCTGCAGAACACACACAGCAAGATGTTTAATAGAATACATCTTATAGTAACATGCAAAACAATTTTTATAACTATCTAACAACCTAAACACAACCTTGCATTAAACATGGATGTTGTTAAAAATACGTATCATCAGCAATCACAGTACAGACACTTTTGGAGTTGAAAAGTAGAATGTTTTTAAAGTATAGAAACGTCCTACTTTTCGTTAAAGTTTCTGCCTTTTTTCCACATCCCATACGTTTTTAACATAAACGAGGAATATTATATGAGAGTGTTTTTCCTCTCGGTGTTTCCATCTTACTTTGTGTCGAGGGTGTTGAGGAATAGACCGTGGACGATCTTCCTCTCTTCGTCTGTCGGCGCCACCTTCAGCAGCGAGGCCGTGCTCAGCTCCACACGGCGCACTTTATTCGCTGGAAAACACAAAGTATATAACAACAAATGTTGGTATGAAGAGAGGAGCATTTGTTATCTTAATATCAGGTTATTTAATTACCTTCTCCTTCCTGGAAAAGTTTCTCCTCATCTGGACCTTCTGGCTTCAGCGGGTTTACGTAAGCTGCCCTGAAATGAATAAAAGCAGCGACACAGATTCAATTGTGTTATATCACATTTTACCAGAGGTTGAAAGTAGGGGTGGGCAATATGACGATATATATCATTGAGACGATATTAGGTCTCCACGATATGCCTTTTCAGAGATATCATATCTATCGTGATACAGAGAGTCACTCAGTCATCGAATGTGAGTGCTGCGAGTGCACCAGGGTAGGATTTCAAACAGAACGCGCTGGACAGGGGGCGGGGCTTATATCCATATAAATACTGTGGAGGAAACCAAATACGACAAAATAAACCTATTTTACCGTGATTTAATTGTAATACACGTTTCAAAATGATGCCGAAGTAACAACATACTGATAACGGTTAGTAAAAACCAAGCTGTCTAGTCAGGATTCAGACAGTATTGCAATTCATTTATTGTCTTGGCTGATTCTGTTGGCTTATATTTTTATTTGATCAATAAGGTATTTATATTGTTTTTCACTTTTGAAACAGATGTTCAGTTATGCTAAAGTCTTTGATTGCACTTCAAGTCTAAAGTTTACATTTTAATTGTTTGGTACTGACTTTTCCTCATTGATGTTTTATGTTTAACTTAGTTATGTTTTACTCTCCTTTTCATGTTTATGGATGTTACATCACTGCTAGTGCTACCTAAAACAGAAAGTGAATTTTTATACTGAGAAACTGTGCCTTGGATATTTTATTTTATTTTGCAAGAGAGTGCACTTTACTTGGTGAAGAAACCAGTGTTAACGTGTGTTGTGTAGGGTGTAGGCCCACCTACTTGAACACTGAAGAAGCCATATCAAAATTCCTGTTGAATTGTTTATTCAGGGATTCATTGCAGAATTAAAACCAGCTTGAAATGGTATTTTGGTCTGTTACTCCTTTTTATTTTAGTTTTTGTTACCTTGTAGGTGGTTGTACTGTTAAGTAACTTGAAAAATAACCATAATAACCGACATGAAAAAATATCGTGATAAATATTGTCTATCGTGATACTGCTTGAAAAATATTGTGATATTATATTTTTCAATATCGCCCACCCCTAGTTGAAAGTACATCTATAGTACTCAAGTACAATTTAAGGTACAAGTTTATACTCTCTTACTCTAAATGAGTTATTTTTTACTGCTCTTTTTTTACGGACTTACTGCACTCTTTATAAAACGACTTTGTGACCTACCTCTTGTTTTCTGGATCGCGGGCCACCATGACAAAAGTTGCATCCAGAATCGGGGAATAAGCTCCATTTTGGTACTGAAAAGGAAATCACATTTTGAAAGGAATATGTTTAGCATATCAGAATTAATACGTGGAAGAACTGTGCCGTTTTACAGCGGTAGCATTGTGCAGACATTTCAAACTAACTAATAATACTTCTTTCTGCTTTTTTCTTTGTATAAAAATGAAAAAAAAGACCTTGAATAAATGTTGGATTGTCCCATATTTTTGCTGACATGCCTTTTTAGGCCTTCTTAGGTTGTTTAATATCGCCATCACATTTATGAATTAACGTTACTCAAATAATAAATAATTACACTGATGACTGTGTGTGTGTGTGTGTGTGTGTGTGTGTGTGTGTGTGTGTGTGTGTGTGTGTACCTGTGACATGTGCATCTTGGCTTCAATAGAAGTCTTTCCCACCCACGTCACATGACCGCTGAACTTGATGTCGCAGTCAGGGTAGATGATGTGCTGCTTCATGTCTGTACAATTATAAACAACAACAACAACATGAAAAAGTCTCAAGTGTGAACTACAGAGTTGAAAATGATCAAGTAAGGGTGCGTTCAAAACATGCACATTTGCAAAGGTAGGTATTTTATGTTTGGACAAATATTCTGTCTTCCTTAGATAACTGTGGTGTAAAACTAAATAAGGAGGGAAGCAATGATTCACTCTCACCAATCTTATCCACCAGGGCGGTGACGATGGACAGAGGGGTTTTCTTCAGAGCCGGATTGTAGGTGTGAGAGTAAGAGATGAGGACTGAGGAGGAGAACAGGAGAACACGAGCAAATCAGAGAATGGTTTCCTAATTATTGTTAAATTAATGAGAAGATTGACTTTTTATAAAGGATAGGTCATTTTATTTATATCCTGCCACTGCGTCAGGCCGTTGTGTCCTTGGGCAAGACACTTTACCCGCATTTGCTCCTGTGGGTAATGTCCACAGTGACTCTTACATGTCTAATATGTGTAATGTGTATTTGTAAACGCTTTGAGCACCTGTAAAAGCGCTCTAATAAAAAATGTAATCCATTATTATTATTATTATTATTATTATTATTATCCTCCTGGGACCCAGCCCATTGAAAATGTCCACTGTAGTGGACATTTTGTTAAAATGCATTTCCTTTGACTCTTTTGAGCTACTCTATAAATCCCTGATGTACTGTACAGAGGACATCCTGGTCTTTCCAGTGATATGTCATTGGTTAAAATTGCATGCTGGGAAGTTCCTCTTTCTTTTCATCCAAAATGGCTGGCATACCAAAAACAACATTTTATAGAAGCAGGAGGAGAAGTCAAATATTGTTGAATAATTGTAATTTTTACCATGAAATTCATATATGTTCTTGTTTATTAATATGTGAGGAACTATATAATTAGTTCAGAAAGCAATTAAATAATTCAAGTTTTCAAATAACAGCCCTTTTATAAATGTTCATCCTAGTGGACGTCAGGACCGTCTTCATGGACTTAATGACTCAATATTGTTGCAGGAGACGGAACTGAAGCAGACATTTCCTGTACCAGATAGTTCAGGAAGATTAAGATGTTGAGCTCTCAGATGATGAGAGAGATGAGGCTTTCACACCTGGGATAGAAGAGGGTCAAGAAGAAGGGGGGGGAAGATGCAGGAGGCTCCATGAGCGCACAGATACAGACAGAGAGACAGAAATGGCCCTCTGTGGGCCAAGAGCAGCACGTATGTCTTATCGTTGTTTTTATTTTAAGTGGAGCCATGAAAAATGAGAATTGTCTCAGGAATGCCAGCTTTGTTTCTATGAGCATGGTCAAATGGAGACCACATCCATACAACTATTCAAGATGACCCTACAGCCCGTGCCGACTGGAGTCAATGAGGTACTTTTCCCACTACATTGACTACAAAGTCTTTGAAGATCTGGAAAGACTCACCAAAAACCAAACTAGTTTTTTAGTGACCAAATAAACAGCAATGTTCAGATGAATTACTTATTCATGTTTTAAATAAAGGTGAATGTATTATTGTATAATTTCACTCTATAACCATAATACGTTACATACTGTAGTCTATTTGTTCATTTTGGCTGTCTTTTCAAACTAAAATGGTCCCGACGTCCTCTACAGTGGACATACTGTAACATTTTAAAATAAAATAATTCTAAATTGCAAGATGTTTTTTTAACCCTAAATAGGTAGGAAATCACACAAAAAAGGAAATTGGAAGACACTTTTTTTCCTCGGGTCCCAGCACATTTCAATACAAAACATAGGAAGTTAAGTTTCATAGTAATACCTGCTAAACTGTCCAAATCCTCCAGGATCCGACCAAACCTGCAAACAGACACAAGTTAGAGGATGTACGTGTGTGTGTGTGTGTGTGTGTGTGTGTGTGTGTGTGTGTGTGTGTGTGTGTGTGTGTGTGTGTGTGTGTGTGTGTGTGTGTGTGTGTGTGTGTGTGTGTGTGTGTGTGTGTGTGTGTGTGTGTGTGTGTGTGTGTGTGTGTGTGTGTGTGTGTGTGTGTGTGTGTGTGTGTGTGTGTGTGTGTGTGTGTGTGTGTGTGTGTGTGTGTGTGTGTGTGTGTGTGTGTGTGTGTGTGTACCTGACAGTGTTGTGGAAGGTGAGGTATTTCTCCCTGAGCTGTGGCTCTGAGCCCAGAGGCAGGTGAACCTCCAGCCTGCTGTCCTTCATCCTCTTGAGGGGGAGGTCGTCCTGAGACTTGGCCAACATGTCGGAGAGCGAGAGGCGCTCAGACATGGCCTGTTGGTGGTCGCTGCACACAAGATTATCACACAGATTGTTTCTTGACTTTTCAATACTTCTTACTTTGTTTGTCGTGCATAGTATCCATTCTCTTTAAACATTTTACTGTTTCTCTTTTGCAAATGTTGTTATCAGACACAATAGCAAACAATCTTGGCCCGAAAAAGCCAAACGAAACAAAACAGATATGATTCTGTTTTTTTGACGCTTTGACACAAATGGTTCAATACCTCCAGTTTGTGGAAGCTCCCACGATTTCTCTCAGCCTGTTTCTCACTGAAAAACACAGGGGGAAAAAAATCAGACCTCCTATGTGTGTGTGTGCGTAAGCGTGTGCGTGTGCGTGTGTGTTTATCAGAGCAGGTGTTCTGCAGCAAAAGCACCAAGAGTTCATGGCCATATGTTTCATATCGTCTCTGGGAAAAACAATGATGCGGTTTCACTTTAGGTTTGCAGCTGAAGCCTCTGGGAAACAAGTTGTGTTTTTTTCAGCCGACACAATGTGTTTACATTTCACACAGATTTCTATTAAAGTGTAATTATGTGCTTTGATATTTCTTAATCTTATAGGTCTTTAGGTTTCATATTTACATGAACCACTCTTACAAAAATAGCGGGATCTGATTATGAATTTAACCGTCTGTTATTCCTTCCTGACGGCTTCAGCTTTTAGAGGCCCAAACACTGAGACAATATAAAACCCCAGAAGAAAAAGCATTTAAATATCATGTGGGAACCAGCTGCAACAAAATACTGAAGCTCAGTGCAACATAGAGGAGAAGAAGAAGAAGACGAAGAAGAAGAAGAAGAAGAAGAAGAAGAAGAAGAAGAAGAAGACTAAATCCTAACAGGTGCACAGTAAGCACTGCTGAAACAAGATTAGCTTCAGGTAAAGAGAAGGATGTTCAATCAGTCACCGTGCAGGAGGACATTTCGTGCAATTAGAGAAATCACTGTGGGAGAAATAGTGTAATAGTGTTAAATATGATTCGTCGTGGTTTACCAACACACCATTAGACACGTGCAAAAGTGGGTTTCCTGTGGAGAAAACAAAAATGATTTTAAAGGTGCAGGATATGGCTGGATGTCTGGGGATTTCACACAGAAATGAAATATTGCACCATGAAGCATTTTGTTTGATTTATTTCATCAGACGCCTTCGCATATGCTGCAATAAAACAGCTGCAATCTGTTATGTCTTGATTCGCAGATGTGGAAATAACTGCAGTTGAAAATGTTTGCACGTTTATTTCATCCATAAATATAGCCTTGCGGATGTTTTGAGATTGGATTTATTAATTGAATTTTTTTAATGAAAATGTCTATATCAATACAGTTTGAGTTGATTTGGATTACTATCTGTAAAGTCCCATTAAACAAGAGTAAACATGAACTGAAGATGGATAATTATCCGCAAAAAAAGTGATGTAAATAAAAAAGTGTGCGGGGCACTTTCACCTCCTTCAGCAAGGTGTTGCATCAACATGTATCGTCATGTTACAACAGTAAACAGCAAAGTCCAACAAGTGGTTATATAATGCAGCTGGCCCCAGAAAAGCTGCTCGTTTTCACTTGTTTGACTATCTGGGACACCATGTTCTTACCTAAAGGTGACGTAGAGGCATTTGTGTGCCTTACAATCTGAATTAACGTGTTATTTTGTAATTGTATTTTAGAAAATCCTGAGATGGTGACAGATCTAAAACCAGGTCAACACTAGAATTCAAAGTATGTACAACCAGACATGTCTTTATTGATTCAACTAGGTGGGGGGGGGGGGTTAATCCCTTGTACAGGAAGCATGGTTGTTGTCCTACCGTCAGCCATGTCAGGCGCCTTGCCCTGCTTCAGCACGGCCCCCCCGCTGAATGACCTGGAGGTCAAAGACGCGGTCGACCGCAGGAGCAGGAACCTGAAAGGATAAATGAGGACATGAGAAAAAAATGATAAACAAATCTGAGGTGACCTTATGGCTGAGGAGTCCAGTTACATCCACAAGCATCCTTTTCTAAATATAACTGTCATCCAATCTGTATTTAATCCTGCTATTCAACAGTGAACAGCTGATCAGGCAGAGAGACAGACAGACAAAAAGACACATCGACAGTCCCTGCCTGCTGCATGAAACTTGTGGTTTTGACAAAGATTACATTTAAAATGCTTTATTGTCATATTTACAGTAAAGGGAAGTAGAACACTTTACAATATACAGAACTTACGGTATCAAAAATAAATACAATAGTGCAAAAGACATTATGCTGCAAGTAACATTCAGGAATAAGTTTATATATATATATATATATATATATATATATATATATATATATATGTATACATTGAGAAATCTGCTCAAACGTTTTCCACAACAAACACAACAGTAAAAGTTACAAAGCAGTTAATCCAGCCGTTATTCTTGCGTAATAAAGTGATAATACCTTATAAATGCATTCTTACTTTAGAATACTTTTACTCCATTGTAGTTCAGATACAAATATCACACTAACAGTTAACATTTAGGAATCTTGACAAAAAATATGTAATGTCATTCATTCTGCAAAGTATCTTCTGATGGTTACACTGCAGAAAAAGATTTTAGACACACTACATGAGTTGATCAAATATATTTCATATTAAAGACTTAAAACTCCATAAGCCTGGAGATCAAGAAAGTACTTTTTATACCCTAAAGAAATTGCTGTGCAGCATTTTTAAAAACAAAATGGATATGCAAATATAAACAAAATCTAAGAAAAAAATGAGTTGCAAAACAGAAAATCATCTCACGTCTTTATCTGAACATTATATCCCAAAATATATGAACTAGTTTGATCTGGTGTTAAACCTTATACTATATGGGTGCTTTCTTTCTGACAGTGGTATGAACTTGACACACCCTATATAAACATAATGACTCACCCACCCAGTTTGGGCCTGGTGAACTATTCCCAGGAGAAGCTGGTATATTTACTGAAATTAAATAAACCAAACTAGCCCCAGTGCCCCACACACAAATGCATCATTGACACATGTAGGTTAAAAAGCTGTTTAGCATTCCTGGGATTCATTTGACTGTAGATATGCTAACGGTTAGCTACAGCATCAACATAACTTTGAGCCACGTTTTTAACCACACTGACCTCGGTGAAAGCATTGTAGTTTCCCGGATGGCACCGTGAACGGGTTCAGGGGACGAAAACGGGTTAGTTCGGCAAAACAGTGACAGATTTTCTTTCCAGGGTACTGCGGTGCCAAGGTACCAGGGCAAGTCAGGACTACCAGAACAGCTTCCGGGTTGGTGTTTGGCCCTGCCCACTGCAGGAGGACGCAATAAGTACTTTATCACCCTGAGTTCAGCCTGTCAGGAGATCACCCGTGCCAGTCACTGTGGAGACGTCTATACTGCGTTTGCACCATTCAATGTTATTGACTGAAAAGAGTTGCCCTAAAGGTGTGTAAATTACTCTTGATTAATAGAAGGGGGGAAAATCGTCACTGTTTAATCGTGCAGGAAGAATTTAGAGATGTAAGTGAACTAGAAACAGCAATAACACACTGTATGAAACATATTTAACAAGTAGAGATCCCAAACATAAAACTTGTTTTAAGTAAAAGTATACATCTAAAGTTTTTAGATCTTAATCCATGCTTTATTATGGACTAAAAATTAAAATACCTCAAAGTCTGATGGACTGTATATGCATATACAAAACTATTGGTTCACACTGTTTTACATTGTAGTTTATTCATAAGTTCCAAGTTAGGTCAGTAGTATGGGCAGAATGTATTACTATGTATTTCCTGTCATTATTTAACACAGCTTAAAAGTATATTGAGAAGTATTTAATAACCTTTCAGCACGTAAAACATTCTACACATACTATTCCTGTTTACACATAACTTGTGTTGTGTTCACACTTCATGTCAGGTAGAGATGCAAAACTCTTACTTCAAATAGGTTGTCAAATATTGTAGTTTCACTCCACAAAATGTATTTGACACTTTGTAAGATGCAAGATTCACATTAGATAAATTATCATTTATTATTTGTATGTTGAGGTAATTAAAAGGAGCTCCACCTTTACCAGCTGCAACATTTAGGGGCAAACAAATCGTTGAAAAATAATATAATAAATTGCATTATGCTGGATCATATGTATGCATGGTAATTTATGGATATTTGTATGCGTTGGTGTGGGTTTATATAGTATCAAAATATGTGAACATCACAACTTTCTTTTTTTTGTTGCAAATACTTTTTAGATTTGTCATACTTTACTCTAATTTGTTAGCATTTCTACATTGTGCTATAGCTTAAGCTACTTCTTCCACCAAGTACAAAACACTTTACTTTGCCGAGAATAACAAAGATCTAATGACCGAACTAGAACCTACGCTTCATGTGAGCCTTCCTTGAGTCCTGATTGGCTAAACAAACTGGCAGACTGTGACGCTGATTCGTCAGAAATATGATAGGTTGGGAACTGACCAACCACATTCCAGCGCAAGCGGGGTATAAAGCTCCCGATGTAAACAAAGGAAGCGGCAGATAAACGGCAGCGACCCAGCCGAGGGTGATAACTACTGGATGACCTTCTTGTTTCGTCTAATGCGTCCGGACCAGAGACTGACTGTTGGGAAAAGGCTACTCTGAAGCGAATGAAGAAACAACTAATCTTTCACTTCACATACAGAGGACTTCTAAGAAAAAAGAGTAAAAGAAGAAAATGGAGTATAAATTACGAAAGGCTGAACCCAGGGACGTGTCTGACATATTACGATTGGTGAAGGTAGGCCAAGGACCATCATACACATCTAACAGTCGCCGAAGGATTGAACTAGCCAGCTAGCTAACTGTTAGGGAGCCGTGACATTCACATCTACTCTATTCTACCGGTATTTCCGAAGACATGAAAGCCAGACGACGCTTTAAACGATGAATCACCGTCTGGAGGATGTCCGAGTGAGATTAGTGTCGTTGGTCTTTGTTTACAGCATGGAGACTCGTATCCGGGTTCCAAAATAGTCTTACCTACAGCTTAAGTTCTTACGGAGGTCAATGTCATGTTGTTACGGTTGTAGAACTATACATAATGGGATGGCATCAATAACACAACAAGGGCTACAGGTGATGAGGGTTGTACTGTTGTTTCGAGTAATATAGTTAAGAGAATATTAGGAAGATGTCCACCAAAAAGAGGGCACGTTTTGTCTGACCTACGGACCAAATCACATATATTACTTATCAAACATAGCAGCATGCATTCAGCTGATAAGCACTTAATGATAACTGTTTGAATCAACAACTATTAGTCATATGAAGCATAACTGGTATTTAAGCAGTTAAAGGTATTGATTTTCTATATATTTGAAAACATTGGTTTATAATTCCTATATTTGAAAAAAAAATGTTTTTATACGTCCTAAAAGTAACAGTTTTGACTTCCCTGTTATGCCTAGAAAAGTTCTTAAAAAACAAGGGATGCTTATGTCATCAGTGTGAGTTATAAAAAGTAATGAGACTATCATTTTCAGATGTTTTGAACTTAGTTTCCTTACTTGATATAACATGCTTTGTGTTTTTCTTGTCCCAGGAACTTGCTAAGTATGAAGAGATGGAGGACCAGGTCACACTGACTGAAAAAGGTGACTTTTTAAAGTTCTTTCCATCGATCTATTCACATAACTCTCAGTGTTGTTCCCCTGAGACTTAAGGTGTCATTTGCTTGCAGAACTCCTTGAGGATGGTTTTGGTGACACCCCGTTTTACCACTGCATCATCGCTGAGCTCCAAGGAGAGAACAGCAGTGACGGTAAGAACACCCTGCTGCTTCTCATAACAACTGAAACACACACCCACACCCCCCTCCCTTGGCTTGACCTTGAGTTACCTCACAGAGAAGCCGTCTCCAGAGAGAAATAGATACAGATATGTGTTAAGAACGCTGTTTCTTTTGTCTGCAACTTAAGAGTTTTGGATGTTTACTCTCCCTTTTTCAAAGTGTAATCTGAGCTTCTTCAGAGTTTAATTCCCAGACATTTCTCAGTTTGAGGTTATGACTCGCTGCTTCCTCCACCTGCACAGACCGACAGTGTGAACCTAAACTCTGTACAGCGTGTGCTTCCTGTTTTTGTACAACATCTTCAGATCACGAGCGGAAACAGCATTTAGATGTTCTACTTTAGTAAACATACAAATACAACAATTTATTATCTAAATGTACTGATACGTTTCAAACTAAAAGTACTGGTCTTGCATTAAAACAGTTTGCTTAAAAAATGATTGTATGTTTGAGCTGATCATATGCTTCTTATCATGTACAATGTTCTGTTGTAACACGTGACCACAGCTGTTCAAAAAATGCAATAGAGTAAAAGTATAAAGTAGCATCAAATGGAAATCATGTTTAATTTGATGCTGCATCAGATAATGTCATTTAACTCCCAGATATTTTATTCATTTATAATGATTTGTTATCATCATAACTTTACCTGTTAGCCGGGAGTTCTTCCCAAAACATGGCAGAAGTAAATTAGCCTTAAACTTGTCAGGTAATTAAATCACACAGAACCCAGCATAAACAAAATACTTTACACAAGAAGAGGAAAACTATTTAAAATGAAACTCATATGACTTAAAGGTGGGGTAGGTAATTCACTTCAGAAACACTTTTTGTTATATTCCATGAAACGCTCTTAACATCCCGATAGCAATGAATATATGAAATGCTTTGACAATAAATACAAAAACAAATTAATCTGTGGAAGCCGTGGTGCTGTAAAAAGCATGACCAATCACCTGAGCCAGCCCGGGTCAGATAATTGGATGGCCTACCTGCCTGTAAGCCTTCCATCTGTGCACAAACTTATCTCGTGCCCTCATTGGTCATGTGCACGTTCGTGTGTGTTGGAGGAGGGGCTCTGTGAGGAAGTCTGAAGGAAGGGGCAGATTTTTTCCGGTTGTTTACTTTCCAATTCTAGGGCACTCAAAGTGGTTTCGCCATTCTTACCTACCCTACATTTAAACTCCATGCATTGCATTCTGTGCACTAAAGGCCACAACATGAATTTTGCAGAAGTAATGTCCATTCATGCAACTGTATGTGCTACACATAATATAAATATAGGAATGTCAGTATAAATATAAACATATATGGATACTTACCCCTCTCCTCACTGTGTGCAGACGGGAAGGTGGTGGGTTTCGTCATGTACTACTTCACGTATGACCCCTGGGTCGGCAAACAGCTGTATCTGGAGGAGTTCTACGTGATGGACGAGTACAGAGGTAAGGGAAAAGAACGGCTCAGCATTCAGCATTTCATTATCTCGTCAGATGCTTTTTTAATTAATGAGCTCTCTCTCCCCCCCTCTCTCCAGGAATGGGCATTGGCTCTGGGCTTCTGCGCCACCTCAGTGATGTGAGTATGTTCACTGACGAGAGATACATTGAGTTGCAATGGTGCACATTTTCCATTTGAATGTTCAAAACCTGAGAGACAATGCAAACAAATCCGGGGAAATGTTTGTAATGTTTGTGTTTCCCCTTTTTGTATCAGGGCAGCTTTTTCTTTGGATCTGTTTTCTCGTCAGACTTTTATAAGTACACTTGTTAACTATAATCCCTGTCTCTCTTGCAGCTGGCGATGAATACGCGCTGCACTGGCATGATGTTTGTGGTGGCCGAAAACAACGAGCCGTCCATCCAGTTCTACAAGCTGCGCGGCGCCGAGGATCTCTCCCAGGAGGAGGGCTGGAGGCTCTTCAGGTTCAGCAAAAACAGCCTGGTGAAGATGGGCACGCCAGCGGAGGAGTGACGGAGGAGTGACGGAGGAGGAGGCTGATGGAGACAGAGATCAGTCGCTTCGCTCCACTCAGAGTTCAGCTTTTTAAAAAGGGGAATTGTGTTTCACAGTAATGTTTCTGTTTGTAGTTCACACTATGAGTAACCCTTTTGTTTATCGCCAACATGTAACTCTGAATCACTTATTTTAACCTCTTATTTTAGGTTGGCATTACTGCTTTTGATTGCAGAAACATTTAATATGACTAAAGTTTGAAATAAAACTAACTTTTCAAACATGGTCTCATGCTTTAAACTTTTCTTTAAACGCCTTTTAAACTATGCCAGTTTAATAATATTTGTTTGACTAATTTTCAAACTGCAGCTTTCACTTTTACATTGGGAAGTTTAACATTTAGATTATACACGGTCTTAAATATAGTACTACAAGTTTTAAGACATTATCAATGTTACATTTATCCTTAAGTGTATACAAATGAACTAGATCTTAAAGGTGTATCACACAAATGGGGCTTTGAATTGGATGAGAAGTGGATTCACGCCAGCTTCCAGCAGACATGTAAGACATTACATTACATGTTAATTGTTAGACGCTTTTATCCAAAGCGACCGACATACTCAATACTGTGGACAATCCCCACAGGAGCCATTTGGGGAGAAGTGTCTCAGGGACACAACGACATGCTGACTGCAGTGGGGTTTGAACCTGTGCTACCCTGATCTGAACACCAACGCACTAGTCCACTGCGCCACACGCCTCACAGTAAGATGAGTGTTAATCTTTTTTACACATTGTAATGCGGATATGTTACGTTCTAAATGTACACGGGTCAGTGTATTTCCTGTGTTTTCACCGCCTACTTCCACATCAATTTAGAGGGTGAACAAATGGTCTCAATAAGGTTGTGTATATATATGTAGCTGTGAAACTGGGCATACTGATGTTCCCACTGATGGATGCTTTAAACAATGTGCAGATAAACAGTTAAACCTCATGTTGCTACTCCCTTAGCGGGGAAACACAGGAACGTGATGTTTGTACTGAACAAAGATTGATATATTTTTCGCTACTTTGGCAGTTTTTTCACACGCAGCGCACATGTGACAACTGGATATTTCCAACGAGCGTTTTAAAGATTTGAGGAAGTTCAAAACTGTTTTGTGGTTTGGTTCCTTTTGGTTCCTCTTGGAAGTCTGTAGTCATGGTTTTATCACATGCATGTTATTTCTGCTGATTTTGCGTCTATTCGGTTAGTTATCATTGCAGTTGAATAAATATAAAAAACTTGACACTTGCATCTAATCTATATTATATAACTCTTATCCTTCCTCTCATTACTATTGCTGCCATGCCACCTGATTTTTCGTACAGGGATTCATATAGTTTTATCATGTATTTAGAAATAGAAGTTTGGTATATTATTAGATTAAATATATTTTGAAGTACTTTTGAAGAACTTTTTGTTACAGCAGCATCTTACCTAGGCATTTGACATTAGTTAAAAATAAATATAGTGTTAATATAAATATCAACAGTAGTAGTAATAGGTAATTATATTGTGTTCAGATTTTTGAGTGTCATTTAAGAAGGTTATTGTTTATTCTAACTTTTTATTTATATTGTGTATTCATTGGATACTACATATAAATATATAACTGTTGTGCAAATGCTTAATAAACTGCTGCTGATTTAACATAAGAATTGAACAATGTTGGATCCAAAAAGTAAATTCCTCTGTCACCTCATGCTGCTTTAAAAAACAGTGGATAAAACATGTTAATGGGTATAATTGGTTTTAAATTAAGTTCCTTTAAACCCACATCAACATTGGGAGGGTTCAGAGGAGTCGCATCGTATCCTCTTCAGAAACATTACATCACGGGTCAAGAGATAAATCAGAACCGGAGGGAGAAAGGGAAGAGGAAATTAGATTAAAGGGAAACATTCTCACACACACACAGCTCTGGTTTTTCTCTGGACGTGCAGCTGATGATGGTTGACTGCATCATCACGAGCCAGACAAAAAGTGAAGAAATATAGACATTTATACTGGGGGGGGGGGGCTTACTCCAGTAACTCCTTTTAATGTTGTAGTAATTCATACACGATCTAACAATTAATTAATTTGGTACTTAATATCTATTTATATATTATGACACACTTACTCACACAACCAGGGCCGGCCCTAGACATTTTGGTGCCCTAGGCGAGATTATGATTAGGTGCCCCCTCCCTAGCAATACATAATACAATATATAAAGAATAAATGAAAAATCTCTACAAAAGACCAATACACTACAAAAAATGTATTGACATGTTGGTTATATAAAGAAGGTTTCAAATGTATTCATTATTGTATATGAACATGTTTTAATTGGGGGGTGGACTTCACATCCTCTAGGGCAGTGCTTCTCAAAGTGTGAGTATATTGGTAACATTTCACATTTGAAATAAATAAATACATTTAAGTTTTCCGCACTCTTGCGGGAATATCTCCGCAATGGAGCGAGGTCACAACAGCACACCTTCATCACACATGTTGCCACTTGTTTGTACCATTTTCAGGCGATTTGTAATGTGTTTTTTTTTAAATATTTGTGGAGTTAGGTGGTCCGCGAGTGTTTTTTTATTGGTTAAGTGGTCCTTGGTATGAAAAAGTTTGAGAAACACTGCTTTAGGGGGGTCCAGGGATATGCCCCCCGGAGTGTGCGCTGCGGGCGCCTGATAAGTCAACATCCCCCACTTTCATCACTTACAGCGCCCATTGTACAGGGCAAATGCAAAATATTGCCGCCCGGGGTGCAAAGGGTGTTTACTTTGTTCAATTATTAATGTAAATGTATTTCATCAAGGGCAGAAAATCAGGCAGAATACATTTTTTAAAAATTCTCCGGAGACCGCGGAGTCTACATATGTGCAGCCTCGAAATACCTCGCTACGAAGTACGCCGGGCCGGCCTCGGTAGAATTCCAAGTATGCTGGACATTCGAACAGTCCTTCGGCGGGACTCGATGACGTAGTATGCTTGAAGTGGCTCTGGAGCAGCCTTCTTCAACATTGAGAAACACCCATGTACAGTACACCGTGAATACTCCCACAAAAAAAAACATCAAAGAAGAAAATATGTGTCCTTTTCAGAATCCAGATTTATTTCCATCGCAATAAGATAAAACCTTGTACAGTATATACAGCGCATTATTATACATGGACAACACATACATTTAGCTAATTAATTATTATACATCATTTGATTTGGCCCTTTACTGTAACAAGTACGTTTTATCAGTATCAACTGCGACGTGAAAACATCCGGGGGAATAAATATGTCGACATGAATAATTATTTTTATGTATACCGTTGTAAGCTTCACTTGACAACGACAGCTCTTCAAAGCCGCCCGTATAATGTTCATAATAATACAAATAACTTCATTATGCAAAGAAAAGGCAAAAAATTGTTTGTCATTTTGAGAAAAGTGCAACAAAAAAATCCATCAGCAGAGATGACAGGTAGTTGGCAAATAATGATTTTTGAACTAACATTACAACATATAATTTATAAATGTTTTTCTAGTCTGCGTTGGTCCTTCTACTTAGTTTTTAAACTTCTTCACTGGTTTTTAAAGCATTTCTGCTTACAAACACAAGAAAAGACAAACAGAACAATTCACTAATTACTACTTTTTCCATTCCAACTAATTCCAAAGATGACATTTTCTTACTGCTTTTAAAGAGAAATCCACTTTACTCGAAAGTAAGAGGACGGAAACAAACAATTCTAACATTTGTGTATCGAAAGATACATGATTTGCAAAATAGTGGCTGATTAATTGTATGTCAGTTGTTTCAGCTGTAACAGCGCATTTCTTAGTTTGTAGCATGGGAAGTTGTGTTGTGCAGTTTCAACAAATAAAAGAATGAGGAAGTGACGCTGGCAGATACAGTCCTGTTCTGCTGCACATTCGAGAACAAACACTGCAGAAACTGACACCATGGAAAGAGAAAATGGGAATGATTAGCTTCTCCAAGAAGCAGATACACAGGTTTATCTGGATATTCAGAATATTGACTATCCTGAAAATACCTGCTTCTTGGAAGGGGGGGGTTCAGAAACACACTTCACACGTTTTGGAGATGTTCAACTTAAATAAATAATGACGTCCTTATTAGTGGCTGTGTGTCTGAGTGAATAATTATAATAAGAGTTAATATACAGGAGTCGTACCGGTGTGTGTGTGTGCGTTTCTGTGTGTGTTACTGGAAAGTGGAGTCTCAGCTTGTGTCGCTGCTCTCTGTTTTCTCTTTTTTCTCCTGAGCAAAAGGAAGGGAAAAAAAGACTTTTAAACAAAAGTTGTAACAATTAACATCAATATACACAATATTAATATTAAAAAAAACGTTATTTATATTGCACTTTTGAAAACAAAGAAGCAAAATGCTTTCAAAGGCAAAATTAAAATGGTGAAAACGATGATAAAAACATTTGAAAACAACCTCAACATTAAGCAAAAGTAGGTAGATATGAGAAATGGAATATTTCAAACAATATAAAATAATGTAGTAAATATATAAATAGATTTTAAGAAGGGATCATCGCTATTGTAATTAAAGGCTTATGAATGATTGGTCACTGAGACCCACCTTCTTTTTTCCAAACGGAGGAGACTTCCAGAGACTCTCCAGGTTGCCGCGGCCACGCTGAGCCAAGCTGTACGTCGAGTCACGACCCCCCTGGTGAACACACAGGAAGAAACATGACACACACATCAGTCATCTCTCAGCCAAAAGAAACCTTCAGAGAACATCCAGCTAGTTATCTTAGGAAAAGAGGTTAAGAGTTCAAGCTACTTTTTCTGATGCCGTAGAACTGTGTCATATCTTTTTTTTTAACAACACCAATAACATCAACAGATTTGCCATTATTACTGTAAATAAAAACACTGCATTGGGTTTATAAGTTTGCAGCTTTTCTCGTTTTTTTGCCAAACAGAAGCTAAACGTCTTTTTTTATCTCGCCCGCTCATATGTTTTCACATCTGGACCCTGCCCTGCTAGTCTGAGCGTTTCAGCTGTGAATGTGATCAGGGCGTGTCGATTCTCTTTTTTTGTGTCGGCTCTCTGGGTGGAAATACAGAAAATAAAATGAGCCAGACATCAGTGGAAATAGAAACACAAGTCACAGCCAGGACTTCCTGCAGGGAAGCACAGCCCTTTCCTCACAGGAAGTACAGTCACAGATCAAACACTACCCAACGCATATTCTGATGAGACACCGTTTATAGGATGAGGGGGGGATTTTCCTAAATAACTCCCGTAGGATGAACTTTCTGTCTCAAAAACGTACTAACCAGGAATAATTTGGACGTGAAAAGAAATTCCTGCTTTCACAGCTGTTTCCTGAGTTTATTTAAGTTCCAGGAAGGAAGATTAAATAAAGACCTGAAAACAGATGAAAATGTTTTTGCTGACTTTGTTAACTATCCAGTGTCCCGTGGTGTACAAAATGTTATGGAACTGCAATCAATATTTCCACAAAATCGCCTTTAGTCAGATATCGGATTTAGGAAACAACTCGGGATATATTAGGATGTCCAGATGTTTCATGAGGCAGTGTGACGTTTTATACAGATATGACCCTGATGTGCAGTTGAGGCCTAAATTATTAGCCCCCCAGGAGTTATGGAACATTCTCCTAAAATTCTTCCCAATGTTCCCAGCATTGATCAAACTTGATATAATCAAACATTCACCAGTGCTATTTAGTAGCATTTGGTACATTTTGGAACATAAAATAAGTTTTTAGGCTTGCTTTATATCAAATATAGTGAAAAATGGGTTGGTCAAAAAATATTAGCCCCCAGGCCATTAATAGTCAATTGTGTACCCTTTCTGAGCCACAACTGACAACAACCTCTTAGAGTAGTTCTTTACTAGGTTGGCACAGGTCTCTTGAGGGATTTTGGCCCATTCTTCCATTGCAAATTGTTCCAGCTGGTCCAAATTGCTTGGTTTCCGAGCATGGACATTCACTTTGAGCACCCGCCAGATTCTCAATAGGATTAAGATCTGGGCTATGTGCGGGCCACTCCAGCTCCTTGGTTTTGGTGTCCTCACAATTGTGTTCCTTGAAACATCAACTCCAGAAGAGGCCATGTCAGCAACAATCGTCTTGGCAGATGTCCGGGGATTCTTGCTGACATCTGACTATTTTCCCTTCCAGAGTTCTTGAAATCTCGCGCTCTCGACAACGCCCAGGTTTGTTTCTTACAGAATTTGTCTCCTTGTACTTCGCAATGATGCAACGTACAGCAGTTCTAGACATGTGAAGCGCTTGGCAATAGCAATATAGCCTTCCCCCTTATCATGAGCCTCCACTGTCTTCTTTCTGAGCTCAAGACTGATTTCCTTTGTCTTTGGCATGGTGAGTAGGAGTAGTAGTATAGTCCCTCTCAATAAGGTATTCAAGTGCCTGTTTCTTGGAGTCGTTTTATGCTGATTGAATGCTCAGGTGTGGCTTGAAAGCCGATTGGTTGATTAGGTGTGGTTTGAAAGCTGATTGATTGATTAGGTGTGGTTTGAAAGCAAAGATTCACATGGGGGCTAATATTTTTGACCAACCCATTTTTCACTATATTTGATATAAAGCAAGCCTAAAAACGTATTTTATTTTCCAAAATGTACCAAAAGCTACTAAATAGCACTGGTGAATGTTTGATTATATCAAGTTTTATCAATGCTGGAAACATTGGGAAGAATTTTAGGAAAATGTTCCATAACTCCTGTGGGGAAAATAATTTAGGCCTCAACTGTATATTTCCAAAACAAAACAAACCTTCAGTACGGACGCAGCCTGCTGAGGGTAGAACATGGAGGCGCTGAGAGCCATGAGTCCAACAGGAAACACCACCTGCTTCACCCTGGAGCCTGAGAGGAGGGAGCAGGAGTCAGAGAGCTGCTGCAGAGAAATGACTGTTTCCAATACTTATCTCAAAGACAGAAGGACAGCTCCTTGTTTGTGTGATGTCCCCTGCTACTGGGTCTTATAGTTGTTGTTTATTAGTCAGTCCTGTATAGGCAAAGCTCATTATTTTAAACAAAATCATGATGATTCTCAGATATGGGGATTAAATTAACCTTAAAGATTTCTTTGATCTTGAGTTATCAGAGAAAGAAGTGCAGGGAGAAACTTTGATTATCTAACATCAAACGGCTTCATTCACTGTTTTTGCCGGTTTTAATCAGAAGAGAGGAGGAGACGCTCAAAACCTCCTGAACCATAAACACTAAAGTAATCCATACCGGGAAAAGCTGACTGAATCGATGGAAATTAACGCCACCAAACAAATGGTTCCGTTAAAAGAGCAATCAAAGACACCCGAAAGTCATATCAACATTTCCAATTCTCTTGAGGTGGATGGGGAGCGGTGGGAATTTGTATTTGTTTGTAGCAGAACACAGACTGACGCTTTCACTGAAATGCCAATTATGATAGAATGCAGGTCAGTGAGTGTTTTTGTGTGGGTGCAAATGTTAACCTTTGGCCAAGAAAAGTCCAAGGATGCCAGAGAAGCCCACGGCCGCCACACTGTCGTAGAGGTCAGCAGGGGGGTTACTGAGGAACTGGTACACATCTGAAAAATAAAAGGGGAGAAGAAAATGGAAATATATCTGAAAACGTGAAGACACCTGAGGTCTTTAAAAGGAAATTCAACAGATTTAATAAGTGGAGCATATTGTTAATTGTTCTTAGGTGAATATATTTTGACATTGTTTTGTAAACAAACAAGTCAAACGACATTTCTTGGAGTCTAGGGAGACTTCACATGTTTACACTCACAGCACATAATGCTCTGCCCTCTCTGACTGGGAACAAAAACAATGTGATTTCTGACCTGTGACAGTTTTTATGGAGGAGCTGATTGTGGGCTCCACAGTCTTGTAAACTTGCTGAGGTCCAAAGATCAGCAGGAGACAAAGAAAGAGACAGGAGCGTGGGTTACTTTCATCTGATAACAGCCTTATCAGCTTGTTCAACATAAGCAACGGAAACTACGGTTGTACATTTGGTCTGGCGCTTTCATCTTTATATAGCTCTTTTGTATCAGAATTGTTTTTAACACCTCAACAGAAACAACAGTTTAAGAAATGTTCACGTTACCGACCTCCACTTTTTCAAATGCAACGTGGCCCGTTTGCTGCAAAAAAAGAAAGTTAGTTTATTAATGCACATTTTACAGCATATTATTTCCCCTTTAAAAACATAATTCATTCACTTATTTTCCTTCTATCAAGGTTCAAACGCTTGATTTAGTGTTTCCACATTGTCCTTTTTTAATGTTTCCTCAGATAGAGTTCATTATTAAAAATAGCCCATGTTTCCCTGTATGCAGCAAAATGTGATAAAACCCAGAAGAGATAAATATGTCTTTGTACGAGAAAGGCTTTCACGCCTCACTGCAAGCTGACTTTTCACCTTTTCTAAATTAAACACATTCCTCAAACACTGTCTGTGCCAAAATGTCTTTCATCCAACACCAATAACAACTGATGGGCTTCACATCCACATATTGCTCGTGTGACGTATTCTGGTTTGAAAAGTGATAAACATGCATCAGCTGCTTTGGGTTTCACCCATGTGATTGTATTTTCTGCATTATTGGCACATAGGAGTCAAACAGCTGACCTCAAAACTGTTGTTTAACTGAGGAAGACCAAAGAGGGATGTGAGAAGGACAGTTTGGGCTTTAGATTCTTTAACATTTTCACAAAATCTATGAAAACATGAGTCTAGATTAGGGTTAAACTCAGCAGGACTGATTCAGATTCAGAAAGACAATACAACTCGGGTTTTTCTTATAGATCTCACAGCTCTTCATTTGTTATAGCAGCTCACAACTTAGGCTGGTATTATTTATATTTATTCTTTCTTGGTAAATATAGCTTGCATAGAGAAATTCAAAGTAGAAATTCTGAAATATATACTCTGGCACAGCATTGCCCCATTGTTATGCTATTATTAAACTTCTTTGAAACCGAGTGGTTAGTGTGCGCACCACATGCATTATTTTATTAAATGTTTCCTTCAACTATCAAATAAAGGAGTGAAACGATCAAACGTGTCTTTAGTGTCGGATGTGAACACACCTGGCACTGGTTGGTGTATGGTTCTGCCAGCTTCCTCAGCGAGGCGACGCTCTCCTCCAGGGTCCCGGCCACTGGCTCCACATGAGGCTCTGCTTCAGGGATGTTGTATAATGACGGCAGCTGAAACAAACAACAACAATAAGGTGTTAAAGTATTATCCAAACTGCATTTAATCCACTCAAACTGCCCCACAGGCCAGGCTAAATAAGGGTGTTTTGTTAGTTTTGACTTGGATATTAGTTAAACAAATACATAGAAGTTATTGATGATTGATCATAGACTAAACAGTTTGGAGTCTGGTATTTGATTTGACATCAAACCAACCCAGGTGATGACACACTGCTGTATAATGGCTTACTCCTTTGAACACAAGATGCATAAACAACACTGTCCCTATTGATGGCGTAAAAGGTCAAATTTGAGCAAAGATGAATTAGTGGACCTAGTTTTCCTCCTGGGGGAGATACATAGCAGTCTGATACAATCAGAGAAACCAACATTGTTTTCCAACAATAATACAAAGACTTAGGAGACTTTTCAAGGATTGCAGTATTGTCACCAGAATATCCAGAACGGCATTTACATACACTTACTTTTGAACTTCCTCTTTAATTTATATCTGCTAGCTAGTTGACATACCAATGTCAACAATGATGAACACTAATATTACGAACAATACAAATGTATTATTGGTCTTGGTATTGCAAATAGCTTTTACAAACCTATTGTAATCAATGGATACCACAATTTTAGACAATTTGGGTTAGGGTAAATATACTATTCTGTGTGTCGGGATGGGAACGATTAATCGAATATTCGAAACTATTCAGGTATTCGAATAATTATTCATGTATTCGAATATGAGTTATGAATATATATTTATTTATTTTTTGGGGAGGGATGCCTAAGTTGATTACATATTATCAAATTGAATAATTCAATGTATATATATATACATACATACATACAACAGTGCCATAGCTAAATGTGTTAGTTGACGTCTAAAGGTGTGTTTTACTCCGCTCACCGGTCCCTCACAGCGGGCAGAGCTGCAGGTGCTGATCTCTCTCTCTCTCTCGCTTCCGGTTATACTTCACTCGTGTTTATGTCTCCAAATCCATCAGATCTAGCTAGTTCTAGCCAATGATATGGCTGCTGCTACACGCAGAGGTCTTAATTATCCTCAGGATAGAGAATCTGCACTGCCGGAGATGGAAAACCTTCTCAGATAAGATGGAAACAACCAACAATGGTGGGATTCTGGTGACAGTGTGACTATCTTGGACAAAGTTATAGTCGGGGTTCCAAATCCGGCAGCACCAACACCTGGTCTGCCACATGTGGAAGCCCCCCTTTAGTTTCTCACCTGCTGAGCCCTGAGTAAAATGCTTTTGTGCACAAACTACAGGTGAACAGCAAACAACAGTTTGATTTTGGTGGGAGTACGACCACCCTGGACAAAGTTATAGTGGGGTTGCCAAATCCGGGAGCACCAACACTTGGTCCGCCACATGTGGAAGCCCCTCTTTAGTCTTTCACCTGCTGAGCCCAGAGTAAAATGCTTTTGTGTAGGACCTCGATATTTACGAAATCCTGGGCACGGGGCTTGGCTGTAAGTGATATAATGGTTTAAGTACAATTCAGGAATAAGTAAACTATAGACATGTACACATTTTATGTATTAGAGTGATTGTGGTATTGTTTTTCTTTTGTTATTTATTAGTCCTGTACCTAGAGCAATTCCCACTACAGCAACACTACAAACATATGATGATCAAGATTCAATGGTTTGGATTTACAGTATATTGGCATAACCTTAAACATCCAAAGCACGAAAATGCAACATACACATTCATGGTGCTTAAATATAAATCCATCAAATTCATTTATAATAGGAAAACACAGACAGGGAACATGTACTGCAGAAAAAATACTTTTGCTTTAGTTAGGTGTTTAATGCAGGACTGCGGGAGTATTTTCCCAGTGTGGCATGAGTACTTATGAGTAACACAGGTAGATATTTCTCCCATTTGTTCTGAAGTTTGTCAAGTTTTCCCGCACCTGTTTGCTATTTATTCACCCACCTCATCGAGGCTCAGAACCGGCTGTGGGCTCTTCTTCTTCCCCTCGGATGCAGCCAGAACCGCAGAGCCGCACAGCAGACCCGTCAGCCCCGGAGCTACGGCGCACAACGACACCTGGCGTGAAACAAGGCACAACACACACACTCACATTCACATTCACATTCACGATAAAAATGATAATAAAGCCCTTGCCTTGACTGAAGCGTCAGTTAAAAGACTCTATACAATAATTCTGACATTTCTGAGTCAAATCATATGACGTCACGTTATATAAAGAGGAAAGGGAACCGTTTGAATTAACTGACCTCTTAGCTACATCATCTGACAACATGCTAACATTAACGGATTACTAATTTAGAAACGTTCAAACATATTTGAGAAGTACCAACCAAATTATGTAAGACTACGGAGCTAAGCTTCACTTAAATGCAGGAAAGCCTGACAAATACATAATGTTTAAGTTGACACAAAGGAGATAAACGTTAAAAGTAGTTACCAGTTTCACATATGACATTCTGGTCCAGGAGAGATTCGCTTTTCTACGGCAAGTCGTAAGGCTGACACGACAAAAGGCGCATGCGCGTTATTCGCTGTATCTATTATAATCATTCCAGCGCCATAGCGAGATGATATGAGATGGCTCTATGGCTCTGAATCATACTGTATATATATGACGCATAAAGATATATTAATTATACTATAGGTATAAACATTCCAAATGATCTTATGCATTTAATGAATAGAGTAGATCATTAGTAGATATAGAATTAATTCACAAGAAGCTATAAGTAGAGTCAGAAATAAACACACAGATATTAAAGCACCCAGTTGAAAGTTGACCAATATGAACATTTATTTCTGGAAAGAAGTTACAAATCGTTTCCAAAGAGTTTCTACTCAGATTATAAGATATGTTAATCTGATTTTACTTTCTTTTTCAGATACAGTCGTTGCAAGGTATTGTTTTATTTTTGAAATCCTCTATTCTGTGTTCCTACTGACAGACTGGTGGACTAAAGGACGCTGCGCTATGACTGAATGTGCCATAAATCAGGACAGTAGTACTTTATCGGTTACACGTTTCTTCGTTTAACAGCAACATGACAGGAGGAGGATGAGAGTGATGTACATGATATCAGCCTCAGAGTTAGGCGACAAAAAAAACATACCGACTGTGTGACTTCTGTGGTTATTGTAAAGGTTTTGGATCTTAAAATCTGAGGCAAAATAGTGCAAAACCAGGAATAAATTATCTTGAACACGGTAAGAAAAAAAGCTTTGGGAATGAAATGTTGATTATGTGAACCGAATGTTGAATTTGTAAAATGACAAATTTGAGCAGTATTATAGATTCATCAATAATTTCATTGAAATGTACTGAATCAACTACTCTTATACATTGAATGATCATTTTAGACATTTTCCAATCATAAGCACCAAACATCATGCTTGAAACAGACTTGAACATATGAGAAATATCTTTAGATCTTTGACCGTTATATTTATTTGAAGATCTCACATCGGGCACTGGGAAATTATTTTTCCCTATTTTTCTTTTGACATTTTATTCACTACAGATTGTTTAGCCACCCTGGATTTCCTGGATTTTTTTCCCCCCTCTGGAAACAAAGATGCAGTATGAAGTCCAAAATGAAACGCACAACATCTCACTGCTGAGGAGGCTTTAACGTGGGAAAGGTACACGGTCTAAGATTTCTACCATTGCCACAAAGCGATTAAGAGTTCCTCAAAAAAGGACAAGCTGCAGTGGCATCACATGAACACTGTAAAGTTCAGAAGAGAGGTTTGTGTGTGGACAGCAGGAAAAACTGTTCATAAAAAGAAGCGTGAATTAAAAAAGGATGATCCCTAGAAAACATGCCACCTTTAAACAAGTTCAAACAATATGAAAAACCTGTAAATGAAACATCTTTTGAATGACAATCTGCATACAGTTTCAGGACATGGTAATAAATGTTTCAGTTCCCTTCTTTAAAGTGTACCTGTTAAGACCCATCTAAATGTTAAAATACCTCCTCTATAGGATGATTATATTAACATAGAGCGTTCTCAAAGCATCCATTATAAGCCACATGCAGTGCTGCTCAGGAGAACAAATTAAAAGACAAAAAGTACAATTTGAAAACAACACAATGAAATTCTTGTAATAAATAACCCTACAACTGTTACTGCATAGCTCAGTGAAAGCAATACTTGAGAAA
>NC_136911.1:17593057-17668057 GCF_949606895.1 Notothenia rossii | reverse complement strand
GTGTTCTGCCTGCGTATGGATTGCTTTTTAGGATGGTATTTCTACACATTAACAAATAAAGATGATGCTATATTAACATTATTATAGTTATTTTCCAGTAGGGACCTTGTAGGATTGTAAACACTTTCAGTATTTTCCTAAATACACAATATTTTTAGTGGTAGGTATATTAAATTGGTGTTAAGAATTCCCCAAACAAATTGTCAAAAATGTTGGAAGGGAGAACCTCACCGAACAGATTTATTCATGAAAAGATCTTGGGTAAAGTCTTGAGGATTGTTTGTTTTTTGGGGCTTGGATGGCGGTAATATGTCTACAGACATTTATAGCTTCAAGCATAACGTCAGTACGAGCTCAAACATTTAGAAAATTATTGTTAAATGTCCCACTGAGTGTGTGTCTTGGTCATTAATACATCCTGACGGTAATGACAGTAGGTATTAATAGCTCTAATTTGGCTGCAAAAACAACATTCTTACCTGCAGTCTCTCGAGGCTGAGGTAGGACAGGAAGTCTGGTCGGCTCATGAGGGGTACAAAGTTTTCAAGCAGGAAGTTGTCAAGCTGCTCCTGGACGCCCTCCACACCCACGCTGAAGTCCTCCAGGAGGCGCATGACCTCGGCACAGTTTTCCAGACAGATCTTAGCCAGCAGGAAGGAGCAGCAGAACTCCACCGCCTCGGTGAGCTGCACGTACATGGCCGCCTGGCGGGACAGGAAGTGGAGAAGTGAAAATGTATAAAATGCTGTTCCTGTGACAGACTATTCTTTGCCAACATTTAAGCAGTAGTCCAGAAATACGTTTTTTTGATAATCTGCAAAGACACATTTTGTTCCCCCCACAGACAAATCACTTCTGAAAATAGAAAGTCAAACATTAGTCTCCCTTTCCTATCCAAAGAATATTTTTGGGGAAGTAGAGCCAATAAAATACCTATACATTTCTTTCAAAAGATGTGCTCAAGATAGGAATAATAAATGGTGCAGGAATGATTGATTTCTATAGTGGACCCTGAAGGCAGCATCTCCATGGTTCGATCAATGACATTTCAAAAGAAACAGTGACTTCCAGCAAGTGGACAGGAAGTGCTAAAATGCTAGTGTTTTACGACTCATTCCAGTATTGTGTTGCAGAGAGGATGTCAGATTGTGTTTGGCCTTACCTGCAGGATCTCTTGCACAGTGGGCATGCTGAGCTCCAGAGAGCCATAGTACATGAAGCGGAGAATGTGTCCGAAGCCAGCGGCCGTCAGCCCCTTCATGTGGATCTTGTCCTGGTCCCTCTCCCTCATGTCCGCCGTGAACATGACCCGGAAATAGTCGCTCTGCGTGGCCAGAAGCGCCTTGTGGGCCTGCAGGAGGACAGACATGAGTGATATAAATATTAAATATAAATAAATAATAAATAATAATAAATATAAAAAGGAAAAAGACTTTACTCGGTTTTTTTCCGTTAGATTTTAGAATAAGTTAGTTAGATTAAAGTGTACTGGCTTGTATGGACTTTTTTGGAAGAGACCTGTCTCTCTGGGAATAAAAGCAGTTTTTTGTTCCTTGAAAGTCGCCTTACATCAGTATTTTACAGATTAAAAGTTGCTAAGAAGTCTTTTTCTAAATCTTGCAAGTTTATATCTTCAATAATTATCAATTTTATAAGACATCTGTGACTGGATTGTCTAAATTCTGCAGAGATATTCCTGCAGTCATAAGTAAAGGGATATGTATACAGTCTTGAATGAGGGCTTCATACATGCATTTGGACTGTGTGTACCTGGAAGTGGTGCTCCTCTATCAGCAGTGTGACGTCCAGCAGCAGGCGCTCCTCGTACAGCGCCCTGAAGCCCGACGACACACTCCCATCATGCACCTGGGACAGGTACACCTCCACATCTGCCCCTGACATAACACACCTGCAGGCATGACGCAGGAACAGGCGGGGGATGGAGACCGGGTGAGTTGATAACAACAGATATATAAAGACTAGAATTAAATAGGATTAGAAAACAAAACCAGCAGATGAGCTCTCCAAGGTAACGTTTGTGTGCTGCTGAATAAAGTAAGCCGGGGAATTGAAGGGCTTTTAAAAGGACGTTCAGCTTTAAAAGCTCAGCACTTCAGCTGCATCCTAACAAGCTGTTACTTATTCACAAAGAAAGAGTAACTGCACTGGGGAAATAAAACTGCTCCACTGCAACATAGCGAGGAGGTAAAAGAGAAAATAAAAGATACTGCAACATCATCCAGTTTCTTAAGCATCAAAACACACAGCGTTTTGGCATCTCAAAAATAATTTAATTAAAATAATCAGAAAGCTGTCTCAAAATAAAAGATTTGTTGTCATTATTTTTCGACAGTTTATCATTATGATGGGATACTAAGTCATTAAGTGTAAGAAAACTTCCCAATAAATGTAAGCCTAAGTTTTATCTTAATTTGAATTGTACTGGTCACAAAGTGATGGTTATTAATAGAAACAAAATACACAAACCTTTTATATATCAACAAAAGAAAGTAGAAAACACACATTCTCTGCACACAATTGAAAACAAACACAAACACACACAGCACACTCACCTCTGATTGGCCACGGGCATGTCAGAGGGGGCTGTCCGAGCCAATCAGAGGACAGTGCCCCTTGTGTCCAGGAGATGCTAACAAAGTCCCTTTTCTGAGCGCCAATCACCTGGACGACAAAGCCAACACACCCGCCACATTACAGCGTGAACGTCTGCAAACTGCAATAACAAAAAAAACAGCCGTACAAGGACTTCAATAACTCTGGACAAAAGTATGTGGAGATCCACACACACACACACGCACACACACACACACACACACACCACATTGTTTTGGCCTTAAAACTGTTTGCATATCGCTTTTGTTAGTCAACAAGTTTAAAACTGATGGACAGTTCTGAAACAAACCTCCAGCAATAAGTGGCAATTATTTAAACTGTCAGCACAAAATACAAAGAAGTGAGAGATCAAGAGGAGGAAATAAAGAGCTGATCAGGTTTTTGGGTTAACATGAAGTGTTGCAGACCGTTAATTCATACCTTTTGGAGCCCAGGGGAACAATCACAGGCTTTGTGGGCTGAGCGTTAAGGGGTCGCTCGCATTTCCTGTGTTTATGTTTCCCTGGTTCTAACAGAGAAACAGAAGAAGAACCGTAAGATGCTGGAGGACGACGGAAAACTAAAGAGAGACATCAAATGTGCCACGACACAAACAGACCACATGTACGTATAACAAAACATAAACAAAAAATGATGATAAAAGATACTAACACACTTGAAATAATGATTATGTAAATCAAAATAATGATTTAGATTCTCAAAATGATGATTTAGTATGTCAAAATTAGGAATCAGTATTTCAAAGCAAGGACTTAGTAAGTCAAGATAATGAAAGATTAATCAAAAATAATAACTAAGTTACTCAAGGTAATGAGAAACTCTCAAAATAACCTTTGATGACCTGAAACAATGACTAAGATTTCTTAAAATAATGGCTTAGCAACTTAATATAATAATTTAAGTCTCAAGATAATGACTTAGTAACTCAAAAATAGTAAGAAACTTTGTCAAAATAATAATTTAATCTTCAATATAGTGAGAAACTTTCCAAAACAATGACTTTGTATTTAAACTAGAAAGAAACGTTTCATTATTTTTGAAAAAGTGTTCTACTCTGTTGTGGTACTAAGTCCTCCTTTTGAGTTTCATTATAATGACTTACAGGTTTTTTCTTTTTTTATTACAAGGCTATATAATGTTTTCCTTTCACTGTCAGAAATGTTTTTCCATATCTGGTGCTCTCATAAAGCCATGTTACTTTTCTCTGAAATATTATCACTACCTAAATGTTCCCTGCACACAGTAGATGAAGTGTATCAAAATAAGTGAGAAGCACATCATTCCCATTGCCTTGTAATAAAGGAAATACTTTGCTTTGTTCAAATAATAAATAATCGTATACACCTTTTGTTTTTACTTGAGCTATGTGACCTTACATGCTGGTATTAGATCCCAAAAACAAAGGCTCAGGCTATACATAATAATGGTACACACACAAAAGATGAAACATGTCTTTTAATTTGTATAATGTGTAAAATGTTAAAATATTTCACTTCAGAGCTAGCTACCTGCTAGCCAAATTAACTGTCACGATTCTCAGCGGCTGGAGCTACGGGGGACCCAACACTGCTCTGCCGGGGTAACAGCTTAGCTTAGCGGCTAAAACCAGCCGTCTCACCTCGGCGGTGCGAATCCCCACAGCCCCTCTTCGACCAGGCAGCTCCGGCTCCGTCGGACATGAAGTTGCGGGTTCGATTCCGGGTTCAGGAGAGCGGTTGGCAGCGGTTCACTGCCATGTTATCCTCCATCTGCCAGACGAGGAGATCCCCCACTCGGCTCAGAAATTAAACGGGTAGTAAGAAACCACAGCGGTCCACAGGCTTTGCGGACGCCATCTTCTGCACCCGCGTCACTTCCCTTTTGGGCGGAACTGAAGGGCGTAGTGCGGCAGAGAGATCGTATGTAGTAGAAAGATGTGTCACTCTGAAATGATATCAACATCTGCAGCACAAAGTTTCGTTGGTGATGCTAAAGTCCAGCTTTATTTAGTTACTTATTTATCATCTGTTTACTTACTTACGTACTTACTTGCATTTAAAAAATGAATATTTCATAGAAATTGTACAATGGAAAACCCCATTTAACATATAAAGCTATTTTTTTTTCAATGATGCATAATTTCTAATTATCATTGTTTGCCTGCCATTGTATAATGTAACTTTAACTTTGTTAATTAATAGATGTTATTAATATGGGCAACACATGCCCTTAAAGTTTGAATTAACCTTTTTATTGGTAAAAAATTGTTTATGCTTTTATATACAGTTCTTCTCAATAAAAACAATTAAGAACATACTTCTATATAATACTAAAATATGATTTTGAGAGAATATTATATTACATTGTTGCATTACACCCACATGAAAACATTCTCAGACACGTTTCTTGCTTGTAAACTTCATTAGAATTTATTTGAAGCATTGTAATCAATACATAACTGTAACTTCAATGTGTGAAATCTCGCAAGAATTACACTTCTGTCCCTGCGATGGACCCATTTTTCCGGATTTCTGAACCACTGGACATATTGAAATGCCATTATTTATTCTCTAGAATTCCACATTCAACTGTTGATGATCTATAAATCTTTCTCATACAGGACTTCATCTATGAGCACATCGTTGTCATCGACAGGGATTTCTGGAAGCAGCTGCTCTTTGAAGGCGAGGGCGATGGTGTAGGGCTTCCCTTTGGGGTGCTTCATACAGCGCTCCAGGTAGGTGTCGTAGAAACCCTTCCCTCGGCCCAGACGCTTCCCCAGACTGTCAAAACCCAGCCCTGGCATCAGGATCAGATCCAAACCTGGTGTAGGAAATATTGTTTTCACTTAACATAAGTAGGCTAGTTGTAAAAGCTGTTGATGTGTAATTGCCTAAAACATATGCATTGTACTTACAAAGGCTTACTTGAGTTAAGGTAATTTTAAAACTGAACTTGATTATTTACTTTTAATTTAATCTTGAGTGAGTAAAGACTTTACAGAGTTATTATTTATTGAATATTTAAAGATTGTGAAATGGTCCGTTTTTTATATCTGGGCATTCTATTCTCCTTTATTGTTGCGCTGAAAATAAATGTGTTTTTATATGTTTTACATATTTGGCTTTTGAATCAAAAAGGTCTGGGGGGATTTTTTCTTAGCAGTGAGAAATAATTACTTAGGCCTATGTATCATATTATTTAAATATATACATTGGTGGCGCATACATATTATCAACTTTGAGGGACTTGCAGCCTACTTTACTTGAGTATTTCCATGTTATGCTACTTACAATTTGAAAGCAAATACTGTAATTTTTGTCGGTTCAATGGATAAATACAATAAAAGTAAACTAAAGAATTATGATGTCCTTTAAGGGATTAATATACCATGCATGCAGTATAAAAAGCCATTAAAGTAAGCTCAAATTTTACCAGGTGTTAAATTAAAATTAAGAACACAAGAATGCATCACTTATTATAATCCATTGATATATATATGTATTATTTATTATGAGTGATTTAAGTAAAATTATATTTTGATTCAACAACTTTATAAGCTAAGTAACATTTTGAATGCATGATTTGTACATGTAACACTGTCTGAATAAAATAAGTATATAATTCCCACCTCCTGCAGACAGTGCCTCCTCTCTGCTGCTGTCCTCTGCTGCAGGCTGCTGGATGTTCCACGCAGTGAGCGGCAGGGTCTCCATGTCCTGCAGACTGCGGAGCTGCAACATGTCCATGTGGTTGCTGCTGCTCTCATATCTTGGAATAAAGCAGCTTTTCCCACATTGAAACACGTCTCTGATGATCTCCTCTGTGCGCACCTCATCGTGCATGCTCAGAAACACTGCGATCCTCTTGCAGGACACATACTTGGGGTGTCTGAACAGCTGTTTGGAGAGGACCGAAGACTGTCGTCGCTTCTCCTCGTCACTTAACGCTGCTACACGCCGCTTTATTTCTTTCCTTAAAGCTTGCTTTGCTGCACGCAGGGCGGCCATTCTTCCCGTTATAACTTTAAATAGTCTGAATAAAAGTTGATTTAACAAATAAGTATTCTAAGTTTGTTCTGCACGCGTTTGCTACTGTGAACAATGCGATTTCAACATGGACAGCCTATCTTTTTAGAAGTTAAACATTAACAAGTAGGATTGCAAACACATGGCAGGGGTTAAAAACGGTCAAAAAAGTAATGACAGCAAGGATTGTGTTAACCCCTAATATTAGAGTAAACGGTCCAGCAAAGACTCCACGCGCCGCGTGACTGTGATGTCAGCTGCATGCCGGAAGTCAAACTTCTTTTTTTTTTTAACAAGTTAGAAGTACAGATTTTTTTCAGAAAAAATGACAGAAAAACCATAAACAACATGCATAGGCCTACTACCATAATATTTTAATCATATAATTTCTAACAGCAGCAAACCTGTGGAGGGGTAAATCTCTCTTGTTTATTCTTTATTCTTGTTCGAGTAAATATTGTAATATATTACAGTTTATTTCCCGTTTGAGATTTTGGTTTATAAATTCAACAAAACAAAATATATTTTTTTGAAAACTACAAACAACAAAACATGTTTTTTTTACAAACTACACTACAGGACTACATAAATGACATTTGATGACGTCAATTTACAACGACGGCCCTGACACATGGTAAAACATATTTTAGTTTTTTTTTATTGTACAAAACTGTTCAAACGTGTCCCCTGTTAGGTGTTTAATTGTTGTTAACGGTTTATTGACAACAACAGCGTCATTTAATGAAATGCATTTTACAATAAAAAATGAATTGCATCAGTCGTTCTGAAAGGACCCCGTTGGATGAGTTACACGAGTTGAAGCCACTATCTTTGTATTTTGTCAATGAAAATAAATATATAACCTAGGACGTGTATTAAGGATACATGTTTTCTCCCAACTGTACAAAAATATGGGATAATTTGATGAAAAAAAAAAAATTGGCACAGAGAAAGAATCGTTTTTAGCAGTTGATCAGGCATTCGCCGCAGCCGCCTCCTTCATTGCCTTTTCATTCAAGATGGCGGGTGACGAGTTTGGTAGTACAACGCTGGGACAGCCCCATCTGGCTAGACAAGACCTTAGTACTCTGGTAAGTGTCAGTTTAACGGATTTAAGAGTTATGTTTATTTGTATTGGGGATTGTTGGTCCGGTGTATTTCCAAAATGAACCCTTAAAGTGCCGATTCTTACCGCTAACAGTCGCCGGTGCTACTACGCCGGCACATGACGACAGGCCCGGCGGGGCGGATAGTCAACGTACCCGCAACACTATTTCCCCTGGATAGACGTTAAACTAAACTCAAATAAAGATTTCATGATTACATAAACGGTTACACGTTATATTTACAGCGCCGTTGTAATTGCCAGCTTTGTAGTGCGCCAGTTTTATCTGCTTAGCCCTGTTGGATTAAATCGTTAGCATCATATGCTAAATGTAAGTAAAATCTACATTCTCAATGGGAGTCGTAACTGTGATGGAAGGAGCCATGTTGTTCAATATATTCCTTTTCATTCCAGGCGTATTACAGCAGATGTAATCGTCATATCTGAAATATGTGGATACTAGTATAAGGATAACACTAGACCACATACTCAAATACCTTTTAATCAGTAGACAAAGAACATGATACAGACGGCATACTTTGTTATAAAACCAGTTTTAATATGTTCAGTTATCTTTCATGTCATTTTTAATAAAAACAAATATAATAGCCATAGGAACTGAGCATCTACTTCATATGTTTGCAGTCAGTGTGGGGCATTGGGGTTGCTCTCTATTGTTTCTTTTCACCTCCAGGATTAAAGCGAAAGGGTCAGCGCTGCACTGCTCACAAACAAAACCTTTCAAATGATCTGTTTTTCAGTTTAGGTTGACTAATGCAAGTTGTTTTCTTCTGTTACAGAATGTGTCTACTTTGACACCTCTCTCAAGAGAGATTATTAGCAGACAGGCCACCATCAATATTGGTAAGTGAATCCTGCCAACTATTGGTTGACATTTGGTGTATTTCAGCTTGTTGAATATTATGAGTCAAGACTTCCTGTTTTGACATGTCGTCTTCTTCTTCTCCCAGGCACCATTGGTCATGTGGCCCACGGAAAGTCCACAGTAGTGAAGGCCATCTCTGGTGTCCACACTGTTAGATTCAAGAACGAGCTTGAGAGGAACATCACCATCAAGCTAGGATATGCTAACGCTAAGGTACGTGGGGGATTTAGTTGTCTGTCTACCTGATATCTTCCTCCTTTTGAGAAAACTGTGTTTTACTTGTTTGGATTATAATTGCAAGATTTGTATTATTACTTGGGGTCAAGTACTTCCTCACCAATAACATGATGTGTGTGTGCGCCTATATTGTTAGTCGCTCCCGTAAAAACGTCATGCTGCACACGCATGTCATTGGAACTGTTAAAAAATCAGATCTATGGAAAAAGCTATGACAGTTTCCGATTATGGCTGATCAACAGGTGTGTTTTCTATGTCTCAAGTTTGCAAGTAAAGTCAATGAATCACTTAAATAAAGAAGCAGAGGGTGCTTTTAAAGCCACAGTTTTCCCTGTAAAGAAATGCCTTCAATTTGACACTACAATAGGATGCAAATCATTAAAATCACTGGACATTTCCTTGTTTGCAGGTCTATAAGCTGGACGACTCCAGCTGTCCCAGGCCTGAGTGCTACAGGTCGTGTGGCAGCAGCACACCTGATGAGTTCCCCTCAGACATCCCCGGCACCAAGGGCCACTTCAAACTGGTCAGGTGAGTCTGAAGAGAGAGTGAGACGGGGTGGTCATTTCCCCCTGCAGGGATTAAGCCTTTTCATCTGATCCTTTAAATCCTTTGAGATCAGTTTGACCCTGAAATAGTTTTTCATGAATGGGACTTTTGCTCTTCCTTCTCCCAGGCACGTGTCATTTGTGGACTGTCCCGGTCACGATATCTTGATGGCAACCATGTTGAACGGAGCCGCCGTCATGGACGCAGCTCTCCTGCTCATTGGTAAGCCTCTGAAGCCACACTCCCACCAGCAAGACAAACGTCAGCCCCAGTCTCTTTTTAAAAACTCTGACGTTGTTTCTTTTCTCCAGCGGGTAACGAGTCGTGTCCTCAGCCCCAGACGTCAGAGCATCTGGCCGCTATCGAGATCATGAAGCTGAAGCACATCCTCATCCTTCAGAACAAGATCGACTTGGTGAAGGAGAGCCAGGCCAAAGAGCAGTACGAGCAGATCCTCTCCTTCGTACAGGGTGCGTGAGCATGAATCTGCACTAGAGAACAGGATATGGCTAATCCATTTTAAACACAAAGCAAAACATTCTGCCCTACAAGAAAAATCCCCTGAAGCTTTCCCTCCTTATAAAGAGACAATTTGTGACACTTAGCAACTCTACACCACATCATCAGAAAACACCTTACGCCTGTTTACCTGTATGCAGATTATTCATCATGTTTCAAAATGGATCACAATATTGGTCTCACAATCATCTTTTCTCTTCTCAGCTGTTATTCTGCAAGATTTGATGTGTGTGATGTTTGTCCTGCAGGCACAGTGGCAGAGGGCGCTCCCATCATTCCTATCTCAGCTCAGCTGAAGTACAACATCGAGGTGGTTTGCGAGTACATCGTCAAAAAGATCCCAGTTCCCATCAGAGACTTCACCTCTGAACCCAGACTCATCGGTAAGAAACAGGTCTTTTTTTTGTCATGTTTTTATCCTTGCATATTACACTTTCCTTTCCTTCTGGTGAAATCTCATGCATGCCTTTTTTTTTCTTTCAGTTATCAGATCTTTTGATGTGAACAAGCCCGGCTGTGAGGTGGATGACTTGAAAGGAGGTGTTGCTGGAGGAAGTATCCTTAAGGGTGTGCTCAAGGTGAAATATGTTCCTTATACTTGAACATGTCAACACAGTATTTTATGCAGTCGCCGACAACAGTTGAGTTTTTCTCTAACCCCTCCTCCTCTGTATGTGGCCTGCAGGTTGGTCAGGAGATCGAGGTGCGGCCCGGCATCGTGTCCAAAGACCACGAGGGAAAGCTGATGTGCAAACCCATCTTCTCCAAGATCGTGTCTCTGTTTGCAGAGCACAACGACCTGCAGTACGCTGCACCTGGAGGCCTTATCGGTACGCCCACACGCACCTAAATAAACCGAGATTTATTATTTTGAAATGATAAGAGAGAATACCTATACATTAAAAGATATAGTTGCATAATTCATCAAAGTTGTCTGTGTCTGTGTGCAGGTGTGGGCACTAAGATCGACCCCACCCTGTGCCGAGCGGATCGTATGGTGGGTCAGGTGCTGGGTGCAGTGGGAGCGCTGCCAGAGATCTTCACCGAGCTCGAGATCTCCTACTTCCTGCTCAGGAGGCTGCTGGGAGTCCGCACGGAGGGAGACAAGAAGGCGGCCAAGGTGAGATGTGCAGCAAGGGAAATGTAGTCCAAAGATTTACTGAACTTAAAGAGAGGAAGGATGTTTGGCCGTTAACTGTAAGATGTGAAGAGGCTAGTCTTAATCCTGCATTTCAGAATCAGAAATCCTTAATTAGTCCCACAGTGCATATGACAATAATATTTTTGTAAAGATTCTGATAAAAACATGCTGGAATCAAGAGGTCTGTCGTGGATATTTGTGCAGTTCTGTCCCAAAGACTGATACTCTGAGATCAGCCAGAATCTGATGACTGTTCTGAACTGTTTCTTTGCTTTGTGCCTCTGCAGGTCCAGAAGCTGTCTAAGAACGAGGTTCTGATGGTGAACATCGGCTCGTTGTCCACAGGAGGACGTGTTAGCGCTGTGAAGGCTGATCTGGCCAAGATCGTCCTCACCAACCCTGTCTGCACAGAGGTCGGAGAGAAGATCGCTCTGAGCCGACGTGTGGAGAAACATTGGCGGTGAGGAACTAAGTCTGCACTTTACAAAGCTGGACAAACCAGGGTTATGACAGAGCAATAATAATATAGTTGTCAGGGAAATATTATTTAATGATTACTGCTGCTTTTGGTACCTTTTTTTTATTTTGATTCTCAGCCCCCTTACCCTCTCTGGCGTCTTGGTTTCATGTTTGCCTAAAGATGTATACAAACTAAAAGGTTTTGTCCATGCCTATACCTATGCAGACACCTTTTTGAATTTTAACAGTTTTTAGTTTTTCAAGGTTAGCAGTTTCTTCAATTGAAAAATACTTCCTGAAAAATGCTGGATTTTCAACATTATATGAACAGCTATTCAAATAAAGAAAGCTTTGGTATATTTACAGCATTGATTGTTGTGAGTATCTGTGAACTCTATTTATCGCAATTGCATTTATGTAGTGTTAAAAGCTTCAAGAGTAATAAACTTGATTTACGAAACATAAAATATTTACAGTTTTCAAAGAAAGAAGAAAAAAAGGTCTTTATCTTTGTCTAATTAGCTCCTCTCTTTCCTTCCTCAGTCTGATTGGATGGGGGCAGATCAGGAGGGGTGTGACCATCACACCCACAGTGGACGATGACTGAAGATAGATTTCAACAAAAAGGAGCTTCACCACAACCATCACACTCTTCTTGGCTTTTTGTTGCTTTTTTATTTTATTTTTTCCACGAGGAGAAAGGAAGGAGAACAGGACATGTTAGAGTTTTAAAGACTCCTCCACCCTCTGCTCCTTTTCTTCAGCAGCAACATGAGGAGGTCCAGTTTACTTTCTTCCTGTTTTTTTTATTCTGCAGAAGAAAAAGAGCAGAGAAGGAGAGGAAGCTCTTTAAACTCATAATCCTCCATAGAAAGTTTGCTGCATTGAGACAGAGACCTGGAGGTTCATTCAGTGCAGAAAGAATCCTGTACTTTCCACAGATTTCAGTCAGATAATAAAATACATTTGGAAAAAAATGTGCTTGTCTTTTTGTCTGGTTTAATTTATCTTACTTGTGTCATGTTGTTGCAGCCAAAAATACAAATGAACTGAAGGAAAGTATGACCCTTTAAAATGACTTAACACTCCATACATTTATTTATCTCTCTGGATTAAAACGGAATCTTAATAAGCACTTTAGATCTATACTTTTATATGAGTGTTAAATGCAACCACTTGGATGTAAAACTCAGAAAAACACTTAGAACTTTTTTAATTTATATACAGTCAAAGAGACTCTTAAACTGCTTCCCATTTGTATGATCTTCTGAAGAAATAGCTCGTTTTAGCTTGTTGTATCCAGCTAGGGGTAAAATCACATGTTACTAATTCAATATTAAAATTGGCCAACCATTTACCTACTGCAACCGTAAAAGTGAAGACAATATATGTGAATATGTTTTGGTATTTCTTTTACTGAAAGTTCTGACTACTTCCACCTCTGGTTATTGAACAGTTGTTTTTAAGAAGGCGATCACATATCCTCGTGTGCAGGAGGAGGCCAACATTTACAGAGGGTGTTGTCGCACTTCCGGGATGATCCACCTGACAAGCACGGGACGTCATTCAGGTACAAAGTAAAATAAAGAGCTGCAGAAGCTTAAATGAAAGATTTGTAGGCTGCAGGTGTGATTAAGTTCATGCTAACTTTGCTACCTGAACCTTTTGGGGTTATCTCGTGTTCGAATATCTGTAAACAAACTGACCCGTGAACGCATCACCGAGACGACCGACTGACACTCGAGTTTTTTTTTTTTTTATCAACTTTTTGTGTTTGGGAGCTCATCACATGGAGTCTTCAGGTAAGATACGTTTTACTGTTAAAGGATAACAATGTAGTTATAGTACAGTGTTATTGCAAGAAATGTATTGAAACCTAAAACATTTCCATTCGATGCAACTTTACACTTGTACTGCGCTTTTTACTGACTATGTTAACTGCTTAAGCTAGCCCACTTTATATTTATTTAAGGATTACGTTTTTTTTTACATGGTTTCATTTATGCTAGATCTATAAAGTAGGGTACTTGAACATTTTAACTTGAATTGTATTTAGTTTATAACACTAATGAATTCAGTCATCTCTTTTCCATGCAAATGTATATACTCTGCTAGGGCTATATTGTACTTTTGCACATCACACATTTTTACCAGGTTTACAGCTTTAGTTCCCTTACAAATTCACATTACAAAGAATATTCTATGGCTTTACATTTTCCACATTAGTTATTAAAACGTAATTATTTAAAAGCAGGTAAATGTAAAGATCATTTTAATAACTTTATATACTGAGTAGCTTGGGAATTTCTCCAAGAATTAACAAAGTTTGAGCTTATTCTATAATCATAAATAATTAATAATAATCTGTGATGAACTTATCAGATAATTAAGAACATTTAAAGGCAAAAATGATGTGTTTATTTTGTGTCTGATTGTTCAGATGTTCAGCGGGGGGGCGGCAGTCTAAGGCGCTCCCCTTTCGACCTCATCATGAACCAGATCCGCAGGAAGCGTGCAGCGTCAGACAGGAAGCCTCTGGGACGCTTCCTGTCCAGAGACCGGACGGGCATCCCTGAGGACAGAGAGGAGAGAGGTGAGGGGGGAGGTTTGTTTGCCATGGATTTTCAGGTTGACTGTTGGATTGAAAATCTAACTGACTTTATGTGAGACCTTATAAGTAGTGTTGCAAATAAGAGAAGACAGAACTTTATTCACCCTCAGGGTCATTTTAAGTATGACGGAGTGCTACAAAACACAAATCCACATAATCCAAAATAAACATAATGCCCTAAATAAAACAAGATTAATGGTATGCCATCACTCGTGCAATTTCACAAGACTGTAAAGAAATGTTAGAAAGAGAGTTAAACATTTTAAAGCACTTTATAAATACTTATCCAGCCTCTTAACAGCCTTTATCATCAGAACGTAGTGTTACTACAGCTTATATTGTGCATACTGTATGTGCTTGGAATGCAAAACAACATAAATAAGATGATAAAATTCAGACATGCGAAGAAATGAAGCTTTAAATGTGTCTGATGTGTTTCAGGTGCAGCGGAGGGGGCAGAGAGTGAGTGTGACGCCGGCTGGGGCCGAGTGTGTGTGTTCCTGCAGAGGTTGGGGAAGAAGGTGGACAGCCGGAGCCTGAACCTCGCTCACTGCGACCTCACCGCTACTGACCTGCTGGAGCTCGGTGATTATTATATCATTATCAGAACAAATAAATAAAAACAATAATCATGTCATACATGTTTAGGTTGTTAAACACTGGTAAATTAACACACACATTCCAACACATTGAAACTAAAAGATGTTATGGGATCTATTTGAAAGTATTCAACAAATCTTTGAATTTGCGCAAAGAAACTAGAGCATTAAAGCAATAATAATAAAACAATGATCAAAATATTTTCCAATCAATTGTCTGTCAATAATCCAATTTATTAATCAATTGATCGTTTCAGCTGTATTTGCTTGATTTGTAAGTAACTAAAGATTAAAAAAAGAGACGGAAAAAGCACAATATTTTGTGTATATATGAGGATTCAAAGTAACTGAAGTGAGGAGTTGGATGATAGCTGGATGATGCTCAGGTCGAATTCAAAGATTAGGTCTCTATTTGCCTCTCAACATCCATTTACATTGACAGCATCGACATCTTCCTCCTCTGGTCCTCCTCTGGTCCTCCTCTCACCTTCCTCTCGCTCTCTCTTCCACCTCCCTCCCCCCTCAGCCACCCTGCTGCAGTTCCTCCCTCAGCTGGAGGAGATGGACGTCTCCTGGAACGGTCTGATTGGAGGAAGCCTCAAAGCGCTGACCTCTCACCTGCAGCATGCGGGGGGGGTCAGAGCTCTGAGGCTCTGCAGCTGCAGACTGGACGCCGAGGACCTCGCTGCTCTGGGTGAATATTTGTCATTTATCTTAAAGTTACGTGCAGGACAAATACATTTATTTATATTTGGGCTATTTTGCTTCCATAACATGTCTTCTTTCAAATAGGTGGAAAGAAAAGGTAAATATCCTAAATCCACAATTACTTTCCTAATTGTGTCTAATCTGTCTGTAGTTTTCTCCTAAATTCACCAAAAGTGAGCTCAACATAAAGCCTTATTTGTATATTTAAACATAACATATCGACTTTCAGCGGAAATCATCAATAATGAAAATACAATTAGATGTGTGGCTCTTTAGTTAAAGTTACTCACGACAAGGCCGGGAAAAATGAATGAATAAATGAATTAAATATCTTTACGTTGTGTCTTTGCAGGTGAAGCTCTGGGCTGTGTGCCTCTCTTGGAGATCCTTGACCTGTCCTGGAACAGCGGCTTGGGGGGCGGCGCTTTGCAAGGCCTGCTGGGTAAACTGCCCCCCCCACTGAAGGAGCTTCACCTGGTGTCTTGCCAGCTCAATGCAGCTGATGCTACTCTACTGGGTAGAGTACTGACTGATATTAACTTAAATTAATGTTAGAAGAAGTTAATAAAGATATCATACAAATGCACTCGAGTAAAAGATGAAGCCGAGTACGTGTATAAAGTAGTAAAAAATTCAAATACGCCTGTAAAGTACCTCAATTTGGATCTTTCCTACATATCACAACAGCATAACATACAGCATGTGTCCTGTGTGTCCCTCAGGAGGACTGCTGTCTGTTCTCTCTGGTCTCTGTGTGTTGGACGTCTCCTGTAATCCTCAGCTCTCACAGGAAGTGGAAGCTTTCAGAGAGTTTTCCTCCTCTCTGTGTCACGCCGCCTCCATCACCACGCTGCGTTTACAGGCCTGCGGTCTGACGGAGGATGGCCTCCATGCTCTGGGTAGGACATCTACTGACTTCTGTGGATATATAAAGGTTTAGGAAGGTATCACGAGACAAATAAGTTGTTATAACTGCAGGTTGAGAAAGTTACTTTGTCTTTTAAAGTAGCGGTCCATACCCCAGGTTTTTCCTGCTTTGTTCGGTCTCTACTGTATCTTATTGAGAGGGGCAGAAAAATGTTACATTTTGGCATTGCCTGTTTGTATGTTTGCCCTGAAGCACACAAAAAAAAAAAAAGACTTTGCAAAATTCCCCCCCCCCTGTCCTGCAGGTGGTTCACTCCACGGCCTCCCCTCCCTGAGACAGCTGGACCTGTCCTGTAACAGAGGTCTGTCTGGAGGTCTGAGCCACCTCACGCTGCACCTATCTCACCTCACACACCTGCAGAGCCTGGACCTGCACCTCTGCTGCCACACACACACCGACCTGCAGGACCTCAGTGAGTCTGTGGCCTATGTTAGATTTTGTCTATTTACTTTTCAAGGCAACTTTTTGATTTGAAGGACCTGCAGGAACCCTGTGATTCCTTATTCCTGCTTTGTAATGTGTGCTCTCTTTTTGGTCTTTTACAGCACTCATGCAGCAGATTTGAATGAATTTCTATTTCATTTGATTGTGTTCTTTCTAGTTATTAAAAGTGTGCATCAGTCTGTGTTGCTCTTACTTTAGAGATTTTCCTCATTGTCTTCAGTCCAGGCTCTTCCCTCACTGCCGGCACTAATGGAACTCGATGTGTCGTCCAATAAGGAGGTGGGGGGGGCGCTCCACTCGCTGCTCTCCGCCCTGCCTCTCACTCAGATGAGACGTCTGCCGCTCAACAGCTGCAGCCTGAGCCAGGAGGCTTTCACTGCTCTAGGTACGCACATACTCATACTGATACTGCAAGTACTGTACTACCAATATTGTTGTGGAAGTATTCAGATTACTTCAGTCAAATTGGCATTATAACAGAAACATGTAAAAAAATCACTTAATCAGAAAATCATGTAGTTATTGGTGATGCATTTATGTGTAAATAAATATGTTTTATTGTTGTAATAATTAATGAGAAAATGTTTATAAGATGATTATGATTTGTATGGAAACTAGAAATTACAATATTACTACAAACAACAAAGTTAAAGTCAACAAAACAAAGGAAGAAACATCTATTTGACAGGATTTAAAACGTATTTAATCATTTTCTACTCTTTTCTTTCTCTGTTTATTTTATCCATAATTTCACAATATGTGTCAGGTGGGATTCACGCAAACATTTACAAAAATGTGAATTTTGCGTGTTGAGTGTAGTGTAGTAAAAAGTTGTGTGCCTGACTGAGCGTTTATGTGTGTGTGTGTGTGTGTGTGTGTGTGTGTGTGTGTGTGTGTGTGTGTGTGTGTGTGTGTGTGTGTGTGTGTGTGTGTGTGTGTGTGTGTGTGTGTGTGTGTGTGTGTGTGTGTGTGTGTGTGTGTGTGTGTGTGTGTGTGTGTGTGTGTGTGTGTGTGTGTGTGTGTGTGTGTGTGCGTGTGTGTGTGTGTGTCAGCTGTGTGTGTGCCGTACCTGCGCAGTGTGGATGTGTCCTGGTGTAAGGTTGTTGGAGGACATCTGCCTCTGCTGCTGGACGCTCTGCAGCCGGCGGTGCTGACGGAGCTCCGCCTCAGCAGCTGTGAGCTCACCACCGATGACCTGCAGCACCTGGGTAACACACACGCACACACACACACACACACACACACACACACACACACACACACACACACACACACACACACACACACACACACACGCACACGTACACGCACGCATAGTTTTCTGAAGGTTGAAACTGGTGTTAAAATAACTTAAGGGTCATATTTCAGGGTCTATTTGAAGTGTTTCTATTATTTTGTCCACTCTTTATATATCAATAAAGACAAAAATCATCACTAAAAGTTTTAGATCTGCAACGAGTCATTAATTGCAGCTGCTTTTATTGAACTGTCACATAGCATAGCCTTCGTTAGTGATATAAGTAACACCTGCGTTACATGCAATCAAAAACACACTTGTACTCGTTGTACTGGAGACGGATAAAAAAAACATGTAAATCCGAAGTCTTTTGTGATACCCTGATTCATATAATTATATTTCTTAATTGAGTCTTTCATAAGTGAGAATATATTCAGGTTTAATCAGCTGGAGTCTGTATTTAGGCACAAACTTTGCATATCCAGTTTTGGGGATTTTCACACTCCACCACCATGAAGAAAACTGAAGAATTAACTTCAAAGAAAGTTAAGTAAATTCATAAAAGCTTTTCAGTAACAATTATTCGTTTTGCTTAAAAATATTTGACCTGACAACGGCAATTATTCCTGCATTTCTTCATCCATACTTTACTCAATAAATAGTAAATCAATAAAAAGAATAATCAAAATGATACTAGAAAAACTCAAAATTGTTCTTCACTACGCCGCCATCTTAGCCATTACACAGATGTGGTAGAAAGTCAAATGTTTTCCCCTGAAATGATGAAGAGAAGAAATACTGCAGACCCAGAATGTGTGAAGTGAATGAAGTCCCCCTGTGTTCAGCTGCAGTGTGCCGGCGTGGCCTCCTTTCCTCTCTGCTCGTGTTGGACCTCTCCTATAACGCCTCAGTGGGGGATGAAGGGTGGTCCGCTCTCTTCGCAGCGGGGGGCCTGGGCTCGCTGCAGGAAGTGGACCTCAGCCTGCGACCTTTGACCTCGGCCCCCTGCACGGCCTGGCTGCCGGCGCTGCTGTGTGCTCTGCCCCCCCTCCCTGCACTGACCCGCCTCTCTCTGCAGGGCTGGACCAGCAGCCCCCGGGACAGGAAGCAGCTGAAGCACTGCCTGAGGAAGAAGAGTGTGCTGCTGGAGTGGGACTCTCCCAATGAAGACGAAACATCTTCGTTTAAATCAACCAATCAGGAGAGTCCAGAGGAGTAGGGTTCAAAATCAAATGTTTTTTTCCCAATGAATAACACTCTTGTTAAACAATTCCTGCACTCCACGCCTTGTATATTAGTCGTGACTAGTTTTCTAATATTGTATTAGTGTGATATTCAGGCAACATCAAAATAATTTATAAGTTAAAAAATTAGGAAACAAATCAAGTATTTTTCCCAATTTGAAAAAGTTTTCAAGCAATATAAATACATGCGAGCAGAAAGCCGTTCACATTTCCATGTAAAACAAATGTAATGAATCTTAATGTATGATATGGAGTACATAATAATGATAAAAAAGTATATTTCACTTTTTATAGTTGAAATCTGGTCAGCAGATATTATTATATAACCACAGAAAGCTCGACTGAAAGTTGATTAACAACAATACAATAAAAGTGGTCCAATTGTATATGTCATGAACTCTGTAGGGGTTCCTTTAACAATCTTAAAACTTATATTCTGCACTCTTAAATCTCCACACTGTAAATATAAATGTAAATAAGATGAAAGGATGTGAAATTTAGATGCACTTTTTTAAATTAAAAAATCTCACAAAAAACATGACAGTTTATGACATCTATATGGCACATTTGTTCTGATTTATTTTGTTTATTTGACATTTCTGTGCATTTTAAAGTCTCTTTTTAAAGTCTGTTTGGATGCTGGTGCGTGTGAGGAGGGTTTAAGTTGGACTGCAGAGGAACACGTTGCTCACTAGTGTGTGGAGGAAAGTTGGAGTCAGTGTTAGAGGCGTGTTTTTTAAACGGTTCTGCTGCAGTGTTGGACGTGGTGGATGTGTCATTCTCGGAGCAGTTTGTTCTGATATAGTGTTTCCTCAAACGTTGGAAGACCTCAGCCAGAAACACCCGGCCGTCCACCTCGTAGGCGCTGACGTCCGTCTGCTCTGCAGGCAGGCGGCCGCTGGAGGTCAGCTCTCTGAATGCCTGCAGAGGGAGATTTCAAGTGAATCTCTTAGATTAAAGCTGTATCCGTTAGAGTGTAGAGTGTGTAGAGTGTTTTACCTGACAGACGGGCTCCTCCAGGAGGTTTCCCCAGATGTAAAGGTGGCTCAGAGTTGTGCTGACGGCCAGAGAGTGAGCCAGAGACAGTAGACCCTTCCTCCCGATGTTGTTACTGCAGACAGACAGCCTGACAAAGAAAATACTTTAAATAAGAATAAAAATAAAAACAAAATACTTTGAGGTGCTCCAGTGAAATGTGGTCAGAAATATAAATTCAGTCTGCCTAAAATAAGTTTAAAAAATGCCTCAAATCATGTAAAAAATGTAATATTTCTGCTCTTGATAGAAAGTATTAAAAGTGTACAAATGACTTATTACCTTAAAAGTCCTTCAAGTTAAACACACTGGATTCTTTTTCATATTCCGACATCTGAAAATCCTAACAATAAGTTTAGAAAAGTCTCGATATTTAGTCCTCTTCATAGCCACAAAACTCCTTGCTGGATACTTTTACCTCTTCATACCTTTTAATTATTTAAAATTAGACAATTTTCCGGGGAAATGCTCAAAACCCAAACTTAGGTGATTAGCTCCATGATGTTTTAGGCGGATAAGAACCACAGTACAGTACAGTTGTTAAACAGATTGAGATAATGTGTCTCTTATCCAGAGGGTGGAGAGTCTGGCTGGACAGCATGATGGATACCAAAGACTTGTTGGACTCACTCTCTGAGGCTGCAGCCCGGCAGGGCAACGGCCTCACTCAGGTACATCGCTCCTACATCTTCAATCCGATTGAAGGACAGGTCTATGACCTCTAGGCTCGGGTTCTGCTTCAGAAGCCCGGCGAGGAAACGCACGCCGTCACGAGTCACACGGTTACTGCAGACAATAAAACACAAGACCGAGAAGATGTGCAGAAGCAGAAGCAGTTTCTGGATTTCTGTTTTACTCCACAACATTTACATCACAGCATATTAATGAAAAGTCTAGATTTGATTGACACCTTGATTTGGCTTTTAAATCAGACCCAACTGTTTAATGATGCCCAAACTTAACCCAGCCTTGACACATTTGAAAGAATCTAAATAATTGATAACGCAGGGCAAGATTGTGAAACACCACAAGAGTCCTTTATATTAAACCTCTACTGTTGTAACTTGTAAGACATAAAAGATGTGATGTGGAGGATGTGTCAGTTCGTACCAGCGCAGGTCCAGGTAGCGCAGGCCGTGGTTTTGTCGCAGGCCTTCAGTCAGCCTCTCCATCCCGGTGTCGCTCAGCCCCATCTTCCCCAGGTGGAGCTCCACCAGGCTGCTGTTCAGAGCCAGCATGTCAGAGAAGTGCACCGCCCACTCCTCCTGACAGTCACACAGAGAGATGTATTTATTATATCGAGTGATGTATTCTATATAATGCTTTGTGTTTTACCTGGAGGCTGAAGAGCAGTGGTCTGCTGATATCCACAGAGAGAAGAGTCCTGTTGCTTTTCAACACAATGGAAAACGCTATCACACTCTGAGTATCCTGCAGGGAAATCACACAACAGTAAATAGAATAGATGTCATTTTTATTTATTCTCTATATAATCCTTTTCAGAATCAGAATACTTTATTCATCTCAGGGAATATTGGGTATTATGACAGTTACTCCATTTTAGAGTGAAATACAAATGTAAAAAATATTTATATAAACATAATTTAATTTGTGTGTGCTTACTAGGTCGCAGTCAGCCAGCTGCAGCTCCTGCAGGGTGTTGTTCACCTGGAGACTGCTCGCCAGCTGCATGGCTCCTCTGCTCTCCATTTTATTACCCGACAGTCTGAGAGAGAGCAAAGTGCTGTTACACTGCAGAGACAAAGAAAGAGAAAGATACTTTATGTTTGACATTTCAAGTCTTGAGCCAGATTTGTCAAACTCAAGCTAACAGTAAATGTATATCCTAACAAGAATGAGTGTGATTTTTAACGCCTGGTGTATCTTTTTCGCTTGTGCCATTGTTGCTCAAAATGTCTGTAGTAACCACTTCATCAGAATGGTAATAAACAAGTGTTGAGAGACTGAATAATACATTGTTGATATTGGTATTTTCTAGGGATTTCTTGACAAAAACTAAAAGTGAAAGTAAGCAGAAAGGATGCCTATGAATAGTTTTTTGTGTGTGTGTGTAAGAAATTAATATAAACCTCCAGGCTCTTGGCAAGAACTTCAGCTCCATTTCTCTGGAAGTCGTTTAACGTCAAGTCCAGAGATCGGAGACCTAAACTTTCCTCCTGCTCAGTGAAAAAGAAACATAAAATACAACAGGCAAATAATTGATAGGAAATATGACAACATAAGAAGCAGCTGTTGGAGATATAACAGTTTCAGGCAAAACTAACCATTCAACTGAAACCTGGCATCTTTACCTGTAAGAGCTCAGCAAGGTGTCCAACTCCTTCATCTGTTATGTTGTTGTACCTGAGATCAAGACCTGATGATACAAATAATACAAGTTTAAAATGTAAAGATGTTAGAGAAGTTGTTCACCTAAATCTGACAGCTCACCTGTCACACGCTTGTTGTTTTTCAGACATTTGGAGAGAGCGAGGATGTCTTGGTCATCAAGTCGCTGAACATTTCTCAGATGGTGGTTTCCTGACAGTTTTAAGGTGACATTTCTTGCAAACATACAACAACAAAACTTGTATTGAATACAGGATCAGACACCCATGCTGCCTTCAAGTGCACAGCATAAGGTCCATTGACATGCTTTTGGATGGAATTAACACAAATGGATTGCTAAGATTTCATAATTTTAACAGTAGTATAATAGTGGTGGTATAAGTAGGAGCAGTAGTATGTGGAGCTTATTGTATTCGGCAAGTAACTACAAAGTATAAAGTGTGCTTCCAGTGAACTGTAGTAGAATATAAGTGTAAAAGGAAAATACTTCAGCAAAGCAAAAACTTCCAATTCTAGCTTAGTACAGTAAAGTATTATGCTACTTAAGTAAAGCATGGTGAAAATTAAAGTACATTTGCTTAAGAACTTTAATAAGGTAGAATTTGTGGGTATTTTTTGTTTCCAACGATAATCTCAATATCCCCTAGCAGCACCTGAAGGCAACCTTACGTTAGCTACGGAAGCTAATCCTAAAAATACGCTTTATTGACGCAAAAATGTAATTTGTTCGTAATTTCAGTAACATTTAGTCACTCACTCTGTTTCCGTCGTTTCCTGTAGAACTTGTAAAACGTGTGGATTTATTTGTATCTCATTTTCTGAGCAGACAGTGCAGTAAAACTCGGAAATATTTTCGCTAACCATCGTTGCGCCCGAAGCTTAAGTTTGAGTTGTCATGGCAACAAGGGAGGATGGCGTCTTTCGAAGGACAAAAGACAATCTTTAAAAAAAAAATTGTGATTCACGTTTAAGGAGATTATTAGAATTTGTCATAATCAATAGTTTTTGAATATATTAACAATATTCTTTTTTTCTATTTGAATAGCAATGTTGTTTCTTTTGCAACAAAAAACACTAAATATTTTAATCTCAAACATTTATTTTACTTATGTTAACTTTTAATATAGTTCATATATTTTTCTTAGTGTTTATTTATATATGTAAGATATATCTAGTTTTGTATATACAGTACATTATTTTGTTATCATAATGTATTCTTTAATCATCAGTTTCTTTTGAACATCTTTTTTACATCTGCTGGTTCAAGTTAACCATTCTTAATTTATACCTCTTTATTTCACTCTATGAATGCGCCATATTATATCTGAACGGATGATGTTATCAGAATACAGCTTGCCATAAAGTTAATACAAGATATGTATAAAAAACATTAAAACGCAAAAACTCTCTTATTCCTCAACATTTCCCCTGCAATAGTCACAAAGACACACACTTTGATTGTCCCTTTTTGTTTTGATTTTATTTTTCTTGCTCAGTTTTTAATACAGTAATGAACGTGTATATGTAATTCATATTTCTGTACAAGTAATGCAGAAGTTTTATCCACAAAAAAAAAAGGAAAGCATAAAACAAAAACGTTCATGGAAATATAATGCAATTTTCATGACAACTTGATGCACAAACTGTTATGCTAAGACCTAAAACAGCTGCTTTAAAAAAAAAAAAAACTATATTTCACCACATGTCTAACACTTAAGGTGGAAACATTTATGATTAATACAAAATCTCCTATCTCATGGTGATGCTAGGGCACCTATTAACTACATTATCTATTCAAACAATGCAAGTTATACTGGCGGACATATTTATCTAACCAACGTTTCATTACATTTGTTTCTTCATTCGGATAGTAAGAAAGCAAATCCAGCCACACGTCGATGTCCGAGAACATGATGCTAGTCTCAATTTCTTCGATAAAGTAGTGGAATGGGCTGCGAAAGTTGGAAACTAATCAGTAACACTAGAATAAATTGAGTTTACCTTAGGCTGGTATTCAAATGATACGTTAATTGGCTTAGTAGTGATATTTATACTTTGTAAAAAAGGTCATAATTTTATCAGATTGCTTTAAACCTCCTTATGAAACTGAAATGGGGAACTTTAACAACTTCTGCTCTTTGTGAATTTTAGGGATGCACCCATGAGACTTTTTGTCACCTAATCCGTTTTCTGATACTTAAACTCAAGGACTTTTTTCTGCATTATGTAACATCCTTGAATCTTTTAGTGTAGGCAAATAAAATACTTTTTATCACAAAAAAGTCTCCTTGAGTCTTTCATCCAGAAACGATTGCAGAGGAAGTAAATGAAAAGTTTTTCTCTTTTTTGAAATTCTGATTGTTTTCGTTTAGAATGTAAAAAATTGGCACCGATGAGTAATAGAGACAGGAAATTAGTTAACGGATTATTATATATTTCTTTTACAACTTGGGTCTCGTTTTTGTAGTTTCTCACCATCATTTCTACAAATAATATTAGCATTATACTAGCTTAAAAGTACAGGAAAACTGTCTGCACATTTACACAATATGTCTAACATTTCTTACTGGATATCGTGATCTCTGCTATTAAGATGGTACGTACAGTATTATTACTTATGCAAATAATAACTATGAAATTAAGACCCAAATTTTCTTTCCCTTGTAAATCACTCAATGTGCATCAAACTCCATTATAGAGGGATATATATGAGAGCTGACTTTAATCCTATCAGCGGCTTTATTGTTAAAAAGTACAAACGTTCTTTCGGGGGGGGGGCTCACTGCTGCGGGGGGTTGTGCTCGGCATTGTCCACCGTCCTGATGATGACTATCTGCTCCAGGCTCTGGGCGGGGGGGGAGGGCTGGGGCCGCAGCTGCTCCACCAGAGCGTGCAGGGTTTCCGAGTTGATGGTCTGCTCCGTGTCGGGTTCAAAGGTCACCTGGTCGGCGGCAGTGATGTCGGGGTCGGATGGCTCCGCCTTGAAGTCCTGCAGGAGGGCGTCGGTGGCGTCTTCGTCGTCGCCAGCGGCGCCAGTGGCTGCTGACGGTGCGGGGGCTTTGGAGGTGGGGGTGGTGGGCTCGGGGTTTGCTGGCTCCCCGCCTTCAGCGATGGACACCATCATTTTGTGCTCCTGAGAGAGTTTACTCTGGACGAACGCCACAGGGTGACTGGAAGCCAGGAGGACCACTGCTCACAAAACAGAAACAACACAAAGTTACCAAACCACAGGTAAACTTTGCACTCTGTTTTCACCAATGGTTCTATTGATTAACTCGAGAAAAAAGTAACAGAGTGGAGCAGGAACCACCTATTTTTGTGGGCGACCCTAAAGGTAGGATCTCATTGGCTACCTCCACAATTGGATTTTCATTGGAATTCATGTGGCGTTGGAGGAATACATTAAAAAAATCTGTTCCAAAGTACGAAAGGCTTTGTGTATTCTGCAAAGATTTTGGTACACACATTTCCGTCATATTGTAATATGGTATTAAGTTTTAATTCCTTTCCTCCAGAGTGAACTGATAGTTAAACCTTTTCCCAGAAACACACACACACACACACACACACACACACACACACACACACACACACACACACACACACACACACACACACACACACACACACACACACACACACACACACACACACACACACACACACACACACACACACACACACACACACACACACACACACACACACACACACACACACACACACACAGCTTACCTGCTCTGGCTCTCTCCTTGTGTTGCCGCACTTCGTCAGCGTGAGCTTTCTCCTGATGTTTGATCATATTCTTCACACTGGCAAATCGGTTTCCACACAGCAGACACTGCACACCCGTGTTTCCGTCTGCTAACACACACACAAACACACACACACACAAAATTATGATTATAGACATTTTGTTACATTTCATTTTGATCAGATAGGTCCTAATAAGACTGAATATATTTCCACTTTTGGGCTGTTTTATTAAGAACAAGCTCATAAAAAAAACAGGATTTTAATTCTTGTATATTAGGATATTGCTCTTTGAATATTTTTTGATTTTATTGTCAGTATACTTTAAAGTGAAAAGACTGATTTTGATTGGCCTTGAGCAACACTCACCTGGATGAAGTCGCCTTATGTGTTTCTTCAGTTCGGAAGACGTCACAAAACTTGATTCACATTGGGGATGGGAACATTTGTACGGAGTCTCACCTGGAAAATTAAAATATATTTTAAAAAGTAGCTTTGAGCCAAAAGACGACAAGTCTCGATGTTTTCCTTAAACAAAAAATGACTTCTAAATGTGAAATTACCCGTGTGTTTTCGTGCGTGAGCGATGAGAGAAGAAGACACAGAGAAGGACATGCCGCACAGATCGCACTGGTACGGTTTCTCTCCAGTGTGTCGGCGCTTATGATAGGTCAGCGTGCTGGACTGAGCGAACGCCTGACCGCAGATGTCACACACGTACGGTTTCTCCCCGCTGTGCAATCTGTGAAAACACAAACAAAATAAGTCAGAGATCAGTTGCATCTAAATGATACACAATCTTTAAACCTGCAGATAAATACCAAAAAAGGAGCAGGATAAAACTCTATCTTGACTCTCTGTGCATATACTAATGATAATAATACACTGTATGTGTGTACCTGATGTGTATCTTGTAGTTGGACGAGGTGGCGAACTTGAAGCCGCATCGCTCGCAGGTGTACGGCTTCTCTTCTCCGTGGTGCATCCTGCGGTGAGCCACCAGCTGACACTTCTGAGCAAAACACTTGTCGCAGTCCGGGCAATTAAACGGCTTCTCGCCTGCAACAAACAACAGAGAGGTTCAGCTACATAGAAACGTCTTCCTATGTGTTCGTCCAACAAGTGGTATTTGGTAACCGTTCCATGAACTTTAACATTCATCTTGATTGGGTAAAACATTATATATATGTTCCTGGATTGTGGAACCTACTATTTGTAACAGTTGAAGTATAAATGGTAACTCGCCTGTGTGAATGCGCAGGTGGGTCTTCAGCTGCGTGGCCTGTCTGAAGGTTTTGGAGCAGAAGATGCAGACGAAGGGCTTCAGGCCTTTGTGGATCTTCTCGTGTCGGCGCAGGCTGCTCACGTCTTTGAACAATTTATCGCACTCGGGGCACGCCAGCGTCAGCTCGTTCATTTCTGCCGCTTCCTGCACCCCCACCTCCCCCTCCTCCAGGGACATGTCCAGCCCCAGGTCAAACTCATCTGTCTCACCTGTGCCGCTCTCCTCTGCTTCATCCTCCATGTCCTCTATCTCCTCCTTCACGACCTTCCTCCTGCCTCGACCCCTACCTCTACCCCTACCTCTCCCCCGTCCTCTCCCTCTCCTCCCCTCTCCCACGCTCAGTCGAGGCTTCTTTGCTGTAGTTTCATCATCCAGCGAGGGGCTCCAGTCTTCAGAGTTGTCCCCAAAATCTTTCACACTACCGTCAGAATCCTCCAAAGGCAGAATCTCACTTTTAAATCCACCTCTCCCTCTCCCCCTCCCTCTGCCTCGGCCTCTCCCTCTCCCCCTGTAGGCTTTGGGGGTCCCGTCAGTAGAGCTGCTCGCCTCCACCTGCTCGCCACTAAAACTCTTCGGCTTTCTGCCTCTCTTTCTTCCCTGTCCTCTCCCAGCACTCTTCTGCGTAGTAGGAGAGTACTCTTCATCGGCTTCGGCTTCTCCCTCTTCCATATCTACATCCTCAGCCTCTTTGACAGCCGTCCCCTCTTCCTGAGACTCCCCCGCCGTGGAGACGATGGACAGGGGGACAGGAGAGCTGGGGCTCCCAGGAGTGGTGGGGCTGGGCAGATTGAAAGCAGCGTCTTTATCCAGCTCAGACGCTTCACTGGGCTCGGACCAGTGCGGGGTCTCCTCCATGTACTTTGTGGCTTCAGAAATTCCCAGGAACACCGCCGCACGACGCACCGCCGCCTGTCTCGTGCTGAAACCATGATAAGGAACATTTTAGTCATTTAAATAGCTGAAAAAAAACATGTTGTTTAAGGTTAGTTCTCCTTAAATCTTTGCAAAAGCTGTAAAAGCGTTCGTAGTAGAGCACCCTCATCTTAGTCTAATAGTGGACAAAGAGGACGTTTTAGTCATTTGTTATGCTTTTCCCCCGTTTTTAACACCACAATTTATATTCGATGAAGTGTTACCTGCTGAGGTTCATCTGTCCAGTGTAGATAAACTCCAGGAGCTTCTCCAGGGCGTAGCGGCTGACCTTATCGGGGTCCAGGGTCGTGATATCTTGACCCTTCTCAGCCTGCGAGGAGAAATACTTGCTGAACGCAGCCAGGATGTTGCGGTGGGCTCTGAACTCTACGTCTCGCACCATGATGGTGATGTCACACAGGAAGTCCATCTCCCGCTGCTGATGGAGGCGGTGCAGCAGCAGTTTCCCATGGCTGGAGATATTAGCCATCCTTACAGCTGGTAAGAGAGGAGAAATATAACATTAAAGCCAATCGTTATTATTTTTCCTCTTAATGATAAACTGTCCTCTAGAGGGCGCTGTGAGATAATAACATACATTGAGAATATTTTACATGTGATAACAAGTTTTTTTTTATGTGCTTCAAAGTATTTACTGTATGTTAAAAGTATTTTTGAGTGTTTGAATACATTAGGTCTGTTTGATACATGTGTACTAACCAATACTAAACAACTGCTGCTCTAAAATGGCAATAGAAAATTAAAATGTATTTAATTTCATTGTAGAGTCTACCAAATAACATTGAAAGAAAAACTGCACTAAATAACTGTTTGAAGCCAAATGTGAGTACTCCTCTCACATGTGCCAACAACTTTATTTATTTACTTTATTACTACAATTACAAATGTTATTAGTACTTTTCCTTTGAGGTCTGTAATTAAAGTAGGAGTGGATTAGTTGAGGTAGTTATAAATAAAACTAAAAGATTGCTTTATCGGGTGTTTACATTGTGTACAGTCCTATAGTAATGACTCACCTGGTGAAAATCCAGTGACAGAGCTGGAAAACAAATAGACCAAACAGAATAGTTCAATTAGATAAAATAGTATTACAGAAAATTACCTTTAGGCAAATAAAAATAAATCAATTCATTCATAATAAAAGTACTTACTCTCAGTAATGTGATTGCTTCAGCTCCTCTTTAACACTTCAATTGTAGCTTTCTCTGTTGAAGATCGTTATGAAATAACAAAAAACGTATAAGAAGACAATCCACTGAACATGATAAAAATCTAAAAAAACATGTATACTTTATATAAACAGTTTTTAAGATATGTGATTTTCTGAATGAGCAGCTATTTGACAGGTGATGTTGAAAATCAGTTTTGGAAAATAAAAGCTCCCGCCTGCTTCCTGAACAGGCCTTACGGTCATGCTAATGCTAATAGCAGTGTCGTACATCGTTTTAAAGGACTTCTGTTGGTGGTTTGTCGTTTCACGTATATTTATGAATCAGTTGTGTACTTAACAAGCGGCCTCGAAAACGATTATTACCAAAACGGTCGATTTATGAAGTTAGAGCTAACTGTTTTTGTAGTGGTAAAAAGCGCGGAAAACATTGTGCTCTTATTTCGAAGGTTCGATATGTTTTTACCGGTAGTGGCGACGTAATTTGCCACAGAATGTTATCATCGCTTATTTGAACGACGATACGTGCAAATGCATCGTTAGCTACGGTAAACTGTTGGTGTAAATGCACTATTATTAATCCAGCACAAAGTAAATAAAAGCAGAAAAGTACCTTCTAATATCCGCGATCTCCAGCCATTATCCCCGTGACTTCGGAACTTCTCGCGATACTTCGCCAACGACAAAGAAACTCGGCTGGGGCAAGATGAACATCCCCACGCCCGATAACTTTCGAGAGTGGGGTAAGATAACTATAAGAAAAAAAAAGGATGGTACAATAGTCTTTGGTTAACAACATCTATTTCCTTTGAATTAATCATCACATTTTATTTCTCTAGTCTAGTCTCTAGTTTTAAAATCATGGATCCGACTTTTTGTCTAAATTCTGGGACTGTAATGAGACTTTTTTTGTATCTTTAATCTCAAGCAGAACAGTTTACACATTTATAATGTGTAAGATTAATAAATATGTATTAATAATAACATCATTATTATTATGAGCTTTAAATATTAGTGTATCTGACTACAGTACCTCCCAAAAATCCTATCCCTTATACCATAATACTCTAATTGCTGAATTAATGGGCTGCTTTTCTTTGCAAAATAAAAAATTCCTTCTCAGTAATGTATATTTTGATGCCAAAACGTTTGTCTGATAGTGTCTAATATTACAAAATTCAGGACTTTTCCTTTTGTACCTGGGTAAACATATATTTACATTTGTAGGATGCTGCTCTGATGTGTTTCTCTATCTAGCTACTGGATTAATCTGATGATGTCTTGCTCTGTGGTGCTCGGAGCAGCTAAAGTAATTTTAATCTCAGCATGTGGAGTTTAATGGGGAGATAAGTGGACGGAATGTTGCATGAGAAAAAACACAACTCTGTGTCTGTCTTGTTGTTTAATTTCCTTTTCTCCTGTTGTTATCCTCTTAACTACCACCAACCTTCATGTTAAATGTTGTTCCACTCACTGATTGCTTATCCCCTTTTTTTCAATTGGTGGCTTCATATCCTTACTCTTTTCAAATGAGTGTCATTAATCTGCAGCTTGAGCTTCAGTGTGTCGTTAATCAGGAGCAAACTGCTGTCCAGGGAACTGTTTTATCTCATGAAGTCAGTACAGCTTTTCTCCAGCTAGATACTGCAGAACTGCACACGCTGCAGCTTACTTATTAACAGGTAATAATGAAACGTTTATGCTGAAAGCCTCCTGCCCTGAAATTGTTTGTTTTTTAATCACATGTGTGCATGCATTTCTGTCCTCAAAGTGAAATATTTCCTGAGCAGATCTTTTTGAGATTACTTCTCATAAATAAAGCAACATTTTTATTAAAACATTTTTTTGACATTTGACAAAAAGTAGTAGTTGTGTACAAATAGAGAAAAATATAATTTCTACTCCACTACTTTTATCTGAAAGCTGTAGTTACCTTACAAAATGCAATTTCTGAACACGAAACATATGACAAGGTTACATGATATTTTGGTATAACAATAATAAGTCCATTAATCCGTTAGTTGATTCAGTAAAAAATAATAAATATCAACAATGTTATTATCCTTATTATACTTGCATACGTTTAAATAACATAACTAATGCAGTACTTAGTTATAAATGTCTTCTCTTTGAAAGAGTCTCCCGGGAAGGAAGAGGTCACAACCTTTAGTAAACATTACAAACTGAGATTTCACATTTGGCAAAAACAATTTGCATCAAGGGGAGGAATAGAGAATAAATAGACAAAGCCCTGATCATTTATTGATTTCTGTGGGCATTGACCCGCAACAACACAAACTAATGCATGCAGCCATAATAAAAAAATGTATGTGAAAATACTGCTAGAAAAAGTACATAATCAGCCAAATGTACTTAAATTACAAGTATTAATTATGCAGTCAAATCTACATTGTCAGTGTTTTTTTACTGTTATATCATGACGCATTTTCCAGATAATTCAAGAGGCTTTTTAAAGACTTTATTTAACTTAAGAAGGAGGAGAATATAGGAATACTTAATCTTTCACTTTATTGCAAACATTCAGAATCTCTTATACATGTTTTTCACTGGAGATGAAAGATGTTTTATGAAAAGTAATTAATTATGGTCACTGCATGAGTAAATGTTTTTGGTTGACTTCCACCATTAAAAAGGATACCAAAACGGAGTTTGCATAATATTGGCGTGAACATGTCATATCTCTGTCCAGCTGAAAATGTAAATGCAAAATGGAATTACTGAAAAGTGACAAACATTATAACAGCTTTTCAAGATTCAGAGTTTCAGTGGCTTTATTACCATGTGCACAACATTTGTTGGCAATGAAAATCAAGTGTGTGTGTGTGTGTGTGTGTGTGTGTGTGTGTGTGTGTGTGTGTGTGTGTGTGTGTGTGTGTGTGTGGGTGTGGGTGGGTGGGTGGGTGTGTGTGTATGGGAGGATACAATATGTGCACAATGTGTTTCAGAATGTGTTTCAGAATGTTAAACTCACACTGATGCCTTTAGGGGTCCTGTGTTGACGTGAGTTTGGGTTGTTATTGAGAGAGAGAGAGAGAGAGAGAGAGAGAGAGAGAGAGAGAGAGAGAGAGAGAGAGAGAGAGAGAGAGAGAGAGAGAGAGAGAGAGAGAGAGAGAGAGAGAGAGAGAGACGTTTGAATATGAGATAACAGAGACGTTTAACTGCCTCCCTACAGATAATGGATGAGAAAAGCAGCTGATGTGCTTTAAAGAGACATGTCTGCATTCAGCATTCCTATCGTCAGGTCTTTAAGTAAAATCATTACAAACTTGTAATACAATTTACTTAAATTTACAATTTAATACATTAATTACATTTAATTTTAATTTACTTGCAAATTACAAATCATATATATTGTCAGGAGGTTAGATTAGGAGCCAAGATTAGAAAATGTAATATTTAAGAAGATACTCGTTATTTATTTTTCTTTGATTTCTAGTTATTTTGGGAAGAAGTTGATCAAATGCCAACATTGCTATGTATAAAACCATAAGGACATACAGTGGATTAACTCTGAAATAAATCGCACTCTTTATATCTTTCTTCCTCCCACGTAAACACAGAGCAACTGACACACTGATTATTAGTTCAGCTGATTGGTGACGTCAGCTCTGCAGAGAAAGAAGATGTGTGTGTGTGTGTGTGTGTGTGTGTGTGTGTGTGTGTGTGTGTGTGTGTGTGTGTGTGTGTGTGTGTGTGTGTGTGTGTGTGTGTGTGTGTGTGTGTGTGTGTGTGTGTGTACAGCAGCCATGAAAGACAAACATTTGATTTCCTGTTTTTTCTTAATTCCTTTTGAATTTTACTTAATTGCTTAATATGTATTATCTCAATATAAAACATTTCGATTTTTCAAAACTGGAGACGATGACAACATTTCTAAAGATAATGACTTATGAAATATTTAAATAACACAAAAAATAAATTCTGTTGATTACATTTGATAGGCAAGAGTTAAATCTCATCTAGGAATTAAAATATTCGACACATGGTCATAAAGGGCTTTCTCACCAAAATAAATGTCTTATAAATCAAACATATAATGCTAAGGTTTATTTCTCATTATCTCCGGAAAACCACTTTGACTATTTAGCGATAACGACATTAATAGAGAAGTAAACAATATGCACCATTGATTTTTAGGGCTTCCATATTCCCTATGTGTATTTGTATATGTGTTTTTGTGTGTGAGTGTGTGTATGCTAATATGTCATTGCAACAATATATCATTGTAATGTTCCTTTAATATTTCTTAAGGGAACTTATCTTAGTAGGTTCACAGTATTTGTATCATCTGCTATAAAACCTCTGTGTTATTTATATCATTTTTGTTGTGTATTCATTATATCTTTCCAAAGACATTAAAGATGAACTGTTTCTGAAAACCTCTGTAGCTTTCTTACAGAGGTTTTCAGGCGGGGTTTAGCAGAGGCAGCTGCAGCAAGTTAGAGATAGGAAAACAAGTGCACCCTTCAAAATAAACATGTTACTTTAAAAAATTGAATTAATTTATAAATCTCATCATTTCTAATCCATTGTTTTTATTTTTGTGTTTTATTATATTATACAGCCATTAAATATTTCTTTAATGAAAAAACGTGTCAAAAACATAAAATAATTTTATCAGTACCAAACGATTTACTGTAAAAAAATTGCCCTGTAGTTACTACAGTGTTTTACATTATGCTGGTTATAAGTTGTTTTTGTTTTTGGCTTCATATTCAATTCAGATTAAAGAGACTTGGAGACGTAACCGTTTTAAACTGACCTGATTGTTGGGACTGGCAATACATGAAGTGTCTCTGTATTTACCTGCTTGGGTGTTTTCCCCTAAATACAAGTCAGGATAATTCTTTTTTCTATAGCCTAAAGTCAGAGGAATACAAGAGCTACGGTATACCACATCAACTGTCCTCAATTTACATAATTACAATCAAAAGCCTCAAGAAGAAAAAGCAGAACAAAAGATTGTAATTATTGTAGTTATCAGGTAACATGGGTATATTTACATATTTTTGGAGTACACTGACCCTTTTCAAACAAAATTAGTAAAAGTGAAAGCGTAGATTAAATATTGTATTATTAACCTGAATCTAAAAAAGTAACAACAATGTAATTTAGTTAATTATGTAATTTAATGAACTTTGAGAAGTAGTGGAGAAGAAGTAGGCCTACGCTAAATGGATATATTCTGGTAAAGTACATTAACTAAATATTTACAACTAAATACTTCAAGCGTATAAATTGTCCAAACATTGTAAATAAATAAGAGCAATCTAACCCTGTGGACACTTAAAAAGGAGTTTTATTTTGGAAGTATAGTCACAGGAAGTGCTGTTGCTACTTACTGTTGTCTTTCACAGATGTGTTAAATTGGTTCATCACACTGGCTCGCGCTGATCCGCACGCTCAACTTGCTGCTGTGCTTCACTTTATCAGAAGGTAAGGAAATATAAAAAATGACGCTGTTTATCAGTATTTTAAACACAAATTAAGAATGTGTCAGTTTGTGTTTAAGTTTACTCGTGTTGTCGCGGCACAAGTGCATAATTAGCGGTCATTGGAGGTAAAGTTAGCGTCTTGAGCGATGCGGCGGTGATGTTGGTGTATTCATGGCATTTGGAGGCATCCGTCCTCTGCGGTGTGTTTGCAGAGCAGCGAGTGGAGGTTTGTGTGTGCGTGTTGGACTGCAGTGGTCAGACAGCAGCCATGCGTTACGGGGATGCTAGAAGAGAATATCCGGGATAGTCGGTCCCGGAGGCGGTTAGCGGAGCTGAGCCCGAGGAGGAGAACGAGTCAGACCTGAAGTAAATCCTCCTTTCTTTTCAGCCCTCGACAGATTGCAGTCAAACCAAAAACCACTTCCTGCAACCAGCCTGTCCATCACATTTATTATACTATTTCACCAACCCATTTAAACATTGTGATTTACAGATGTGCCATCAATGCTTATGGAGCACTTCATTTGGGAATGAAGTCTAGTAAGTGTGCCAGAAAAGGAAGAATTTCCTTTGCTTTATGATAATTAAGTCTAAATGTCAAGAATAAAGTAAAGATGTAATTGGTATTGCCATAATTAGAACATAATTCAGAGAAAGAGAGATTCAATTGAAGACAAATCCGTCAGAATAAAGTTGAAATGTTGAGAATAAAGTCAGAGCACAAATATGTTTTATTTCAAGATACAGTTGAAAGGTTCTGTATAAAGTTGAATTATTAGTAATAAATCAAACCAGTGTTAGCTTATAAAATGACTTTATTCTCAACATTTTGTCTTCTTGACTTTTCGACTTCCATTGACTTCTTTATTGGCATTTCGATGTCATTCTTAAAATGCAAAATGCAATACAATTAGTCATCCTACTTTCCTTTTTTTTACCGACACTAATACTCTTCCGTACTTTTGAGTCATCAGCTCATCTGGTTGTTCTTCTGCGAAACTGACTACACTGTAATGATCCATCTCCACTTCGGCTCACCACTGAAAGGAAGACCAGTGCATTGTGGGGGGGGGGGGGGGGGGGGAGGGAGGAGATTGTCGGAAGAAGATTTTTTTTCGAATAATGTCAACAAACGGAAAGTATAAAAAGCCCTCACCTCTGTTAAACCAATACATCATATACATAATAATAAGAACCCTCTTGAAGGGAGATTTTATTGCATGTAATCTGCAATAAAATGAAAAATATTAACAAACGTTCATTGTTAATTTTCTGTCGCTGGATGGTTCCTTAACTTCGGAGATGCCAAACTAGGTCATCCCCCTGAAAATATGATCTATTTTTAGATATTATTATTATGATATTTTGTAACCAACAATGACAGATCTTGTCTTGAACCGTTCAGTCAATGAATGATGGAGGACTCATTTCTGAAGTATTTCCCTTTTTAGGATGAATGTTTTTTATTATTATGTTAGAGGAAGTTGTGTTTCAGGTCAGGTGTCAGATTGTGTTTCTCTAATTTGTGTTTGCTTCCGTTTAGTTTTTCGTGTTTATTATGAATTTCCCTGTTCTTCTATAGTTGTGGAGCACTTTGGGGTGTGTGCAGTATATTATTATAATTAAGTGCAGAAATCATGTCGCCGTATTTGTGGATTCTTCCCCAGAATCTGCAGTTTAACTTATTGAAGCTACTGAAAGTCTTTTTGTGCTTGCAGAGTTTTAAGCTTGTGGATGTTTATTCTTTCTTACCTTGGCAGTTGTAGTCTTTTTTGTTTTACACTTCCACTGCCATTGTTCCTTTGCGTGCACTATGTGCATTTCACAGTCATTTTGTCAGAACGCTGCTCTTTCTGCAAGATTGTTGTGTAATGATGTGGCCGATTTGGGGAACGTTTTCAAAATGTTAAGTGGCAGACTCTGACGGGAAGTCTGAGGAAAGACTTAATTTCTTTATTCTGTTTGTGGATGGGCGTGTGTGTAAGGATGGGCGTGCGTGTGTGTGTGTTACAAGGACCTGCTCTTCCAGTCTCTGTGTGGAGACCTACCGGTAATTCGTTTGACACAAGTGAAATGGGACAAAGTTGACTCACCATAGAAACGGACTAATAGACTTGGCTCTTGTTCTGGCGGTGCACAGGTAGGTGTGTGTGTGTGTGTGTGTGTGTGTGTGTGTGTGTGTGTGTGTGTGTGTGTGTGTGTGTGTGTGTGTGTGTGTGTGTGTGTGTGTGTGTGTGTGTGTGTGTGTGTGTGTGTGTGTGTGTGTGTGTGTGTGTGTGTGTGTGTGTGTGTGTGTGTGTGTGTGTGTGTGTGTGTGTGTGTGTGTGTGTGTGTGTGTGTGTGTGTGTGTGTGTGTGTGTGTGTGTGTGTGTGTGTGTGTGTGTGTGTGTGTGTGTGTGTGTGTAATGGCTCTTCCAGCAAACAGTCGACAGCGAGGGAGTGCTTGATTGACTTTGTGGGTGTGTGTCAGTGATGTAGGTTAAGGATCACTCGCACACACACTCAGATAGGGCTCAAGGGGCATCCTGGAGCTCAAACTCTATTCATTATAATTCCTAAATTTATTGCAAAATTAATAATCATTCAATAAATGTCTGAAAATGTTCAACTTTGAAAAGTTTTAGGTTATTTCTTTGACAAAAATCATTAATGTGGCTCAACCCCAAAGGCAATTCAATCAAGATGTCTTACAAAATGTACATTACTTGTCTTAAAAATATTGCAGCCATGTGTAATATTGATTACAAAATACAGGAAATGGCACATCAGCTGTCTCCTCTGTGATAACAGTTGTGACATGTTTACCTGCTTTAATGTTAAAAAAGCTCTTTATTGTTCTCATACTGCCTGTACTGTAGCACCTTTTTTCACCCTCTGTCTGAAACCAGAGCCCAGTCTGTTCTGATTGGTTAGCTGCTGGCTTTGTTGTGATTGGTCAACAGTTTAGAGATGTCCCAACCTTCGTACTTGTACAATGTGTTGGAGGCGAGCTATCTAATAGAAGTGCAACTGATTTAAACAAATGTCATACCTGCCATCTGAAAACAGCGTTTGAAGTCTGACTTATTATTTTAGTTGAAACAGTCTGTCACTCCTTGCATTTAATTAAAAGAAATCACCTTCTAAATTGGCCAATAACTGCATTCAATGCTGCCAAAGGGTTCTGAAAGAGGAGGGAAAAAAGCTCAGTGTTACACAAACTCAAAGAGACTGTGGTTTGGGGTTAAACAGATTATCGTGAAACCAAAAGGTTGCTGGTTTGATCTTCTCTGCAGAGTGTGTCAAGTTAAATTAACTCTGAGAAACACCGCTGCAGGATAAAAGCTCCTCGCACTCATCTCCATCTTTCTACGGAGCCCCCTAGGGGACATGGAGAAGAATTTTTTTTTTCTTTTTGCGAGATCTCGCAATACCCCTTTGCGAGATCTCGCAGTACTTTTGCGAGATCTCGCAAAACCCCGTTGCAGTTTGTAGACGGTCCCTAAGCACTCCTCTCCCTCCTCCAGCTGCAGATTGTGACCAATGCTTGATGTTTAGCTCGGATGACGGCGCGTATCGAACTGTTCTGATAAAAACGACTCTGTAGCTCGTTGTCTACCTTGCTATGATTGTAAAGTCATGTTGTTTGTATTTTTACAACGTTATGTTCATGAGTTATTGATCCGCGAAATTCGAATCTGCGCTCCAACACATTGCACTTTATGGGTTAAAGGGTGGGAAATCTCTAATGCGGTTTTCACACCAGCGCGTTTCCCGTTCTAGCTCCGTGCTAGAGCTTTTCTGGTTCAGCTCCGGTTTCCCTTTTCTGCTCCCGCTTTGTTCACACCACACAGAGCCGGGGTGGTACTGCGTCATTGCCTCATCTATTGCGTCATGACGTAACCCTTTACGTGCCTGTTTCATAAAAGCCAAACCGCGCGAAAATCCCTCACATCGACAACAACAACATGGCCGATTTGTATTGAAGCGCTGTTCGCTTTGGTTATGCTCGTACGAAACGAAATGGAAGGCATGGGACGAATTTACAAGGAACGACTTTACAAGGAACGACTTTACAGGGGACGACTTTACTTGGAACTTTACAAACATCACATGCGAAATTCAAGACTTCTTTGCGGTCTTCAGCATCTACTTCAACGACGTAGAACTGAGGTTACCTACTGTAACTCCAGCTTCTATGAGTAAATGGCGTAGCCCTCTAAGGCTATCGCTATTGGGTAATCCCCCTGCGCCCCCGCGCAGCACTGAAACACTTGTAGTCCACGCCCACCCGCAAGGTGGGCCCCACCCTCGGGCTTCCTTCCGGTATAAATAGGAAGGAGGCCCTACAATCCGCTCCCATACAAAATAACTTTTCTTCAGCTATTCGTAGAGCCAGGGGGGCCCAGCACTTAGAGGGCTACGCCATTTACTCATAGAAGTTGGGGTTACAGTAGGTAACCTCAGTTCTCTACACACTTTGAAAAGGTGCGAGGAGCAAGGGAATAACCGAACGGCAGACGGTTGTACTGGTACGATATTCCCTGGAATGAAAACCGCAGGAATTTCCTGTGTTGTGGGATGATGGGTACGTGGAAGTATGCATCCTTCAGGTCTATAGAGGTGAACCAGTCTCCCTGGTGAACACACTCTAGCACCTTTTTGATCGTCTGCATGTGAAAAGGCCTTTTCATTATCGCCTCGTTGAAAGCTGATAGATCGAGGATGGGTCTCATTCCCCCTGTCTTTTTGGGATAAGAAAATAGCGGGAGTAATACCCCTGATTTTCTTCCCCTTGAGGAAACCTGGAAATAGCCTTTTTCAACAGGAGTTCCCGTAGCTCTGCTTGGAGCGCAAGACCCTGTTCCCGGGATGACAGGCGTGTTTCCTGTATCCCATTGAACTGTGGGGGGAGAGAGGCGAACTGCAGGGTGTACCCTCTGCTGATCAGCCTGCTCATCCATCTGTCCATCAGACACACGCGCTGCCCATCTGAGAAACACTCTGCGCCCATGCTCGAGATGTGTTGTGGTCGTCATGACGACGAGCCACGCCAGAGCCCTCACAGCCGCTGCCCGTAAGGCAACCCAAGGTGGGCCTAGAGCGAAAGGGCTGTGAGGAGGCCTCCACACGCTGCGTTTCACTCCGACTCTCATAAGGCGCGTACACGTTCAGGGGATGAGTGGAAGTGTGTGCAGTGACATCCACATGAGGCGTTACCACGGCTCTCATGGGCTTATTGTGACCGTGTGTAGGTGGCGTATCTCGGACAGAGGAATGCCGCAAGCTCTGTGGTTTAATAACCGAAAAGTTATAACCACCAGGCCTCGAACCCTGCTGCCTACTAATCAACAGATTGGAGGCAGCTGGCTTAGTTACAGAGCTCTGCAGCTTATTAACCGATAGATTAAAACCTGCAGGATTTTGTAACGAACCCTGCTGGCTATTAACCGATCTGGTTCACACAAGATGGTGGATATGTGAGACACATTTGATACTGATGACTCAGACAAAAGGTTGGAAAATGAGCTTCTCTCTTTATTTCCGTCACAATCCCCCCCAAACCGTCAAGACCGTCTCTGCTTCCTCGGCGGCTCTCGTGGAGCAGACGACGAGCGGGAATACCTCACTCCCCGTTGACCCCCCGCTGGTGGGGGGGCGGAGATGCGGGACGATGCCCCTGCCGCCGAACAATGGACGAGTCTGACGCCTCGGCTGCGGTTGCTGTGGGCGCTGAGTCTTCGCCGCAGGCTGGAGCCCGTCCGGGCTGATCGGAGCATCCAGCAAAACCTTTCTGGCTGGCTCTGTGACCGCCGCCTGCTGCAGCCAGAGGTGGCGCTGGATCTGCGTCATCCACGCAGCGATCCTCGCCTGGGAGACAGCCACGGACGAGCCCAGCGTGAGTGCCGTGCTGGCAGCCTTACCGATCTCCTCCGCCTCCTCTGGTGCCAAGGTGGTGGACCGCTCCACCAGCGTCACCACCGAGTTGGACAGCAACGCGATGTTGTTTGCCGCCGCCGCCTGAAACGCACACTGGTGCGCCCGGTCAGCCTGGCGGGCGACATACTGGTCCTTGGGGGAGGCCAACGTAGGGCGCCGTACGGCGATCAAGTTGGACTGCCTAACCCCAAAGAACGCCGTCAGGCTCGGTTCCAGAGCGGGGGTGGTTGGGAAACCATCCTCCGTGAATCCCTCCACCTTAGTGAAGGGAACAAAGGTGGACACCGGAGCCCTCAGGGTCCTCGGGTTCGCTGCCGCCCCCTCCTGGTACCTCTTAATGGCGGGGAAGCGCGGCCAGACTGGATCACTCCTGCCCGCCTGAACCCGGGAAAAAACTCCGGCCATGTCGTCCAGAGCCACCCTCTCCCGACCTAGGGGAACGGGGAGATCTCTGCAGGCGGCACATGAGGGACAATCACGGACACAATTCTCTCTTTCTCTGTTGCTCATGATGACTGTGCTTCAGGAACTGCCGTGGTTTGCTGAAGAAAAGAGGGAGAAGATTGTAGGGCCTCCTTCCTATTTATACCGGAAGGGAGCCCGAGGGTGGGGCCCACTTTGGGGGTGGGCGTGGACTACAAATGTTTCAGTGTTGCGCGGGGGCGCAGGAAGATTACCCAATAGCAACAGCCTTGGAGGGCGAAGCCATATACGAAATAGAAGTGAGGTTTTCCATCGTTGTGTACAAACTGGATAAAACGAGGGCATTTTGTTGTTGTTCAGGAGGTTGATCCCGCCCCTGCCCCCGCCTCAACGTAAGAGAGACGTAAGCGACGCCGCCTCTTAGCTCCGAAATCTTGCTTCTAGACCGAGAAGTTTTTGGAGCTGGAAACGAACCAGATTCCAGAGCTAGGAGGCGGCGCCGCTGCGGTGTGAAGAGGAAAAACCGGTACTTTTCAGGCTCTAGCTCCGAGCTGGCCCTGAAAACGCATTGGTATGAAAGGGGCATAAGTGGTTGACCAACCACAACAGAGCCAGCCAGCTAACCAATCAGAGCAGTCTGGCTTCAGACAGAGGGTGAAAAGAGGTGCTGCAGCTCGGGCAGTATGAGAAAAATAAAGAGCTTTTTCAACGTTAAAGCATGTAGACATGTCACAGTAGAGCAGTGGTTCTCAAACTTTTTCTGTCAGGCCCCCCCTTTGGCAAAAAAAAAAAGTCGGGCCCCCCGAACACAAATAGTCAGGCTCAGTGGCGGCGCCAGAGATTTGTTTTGGGGGTGCTGTGATGTAGCTTGACGTTTCATAGAGGGTGCTTAAACATTTAGGGTTTCCCATTAATGTACCGGTCGCTAAAGTGGAATGTTCTACTGCAAGAATCCCCACGCAAATACACAGTGTACCTGCGACTGTTACAATGAAGGCTCGATAATCAGCTCACGGCATATAGTTGTAAGCAGGGGTCAAGTGCTATTTTTATGGGTGGTGTGTGGACCTTACATAGGGGGGTCCGGGGGCAAGCTCCCCCGGGAAGATTTATTTTTAAATATTGAAGTTAAATGCATCAATCTGGTGCACTTTGAGATCAAAATGAATCTATGGATACCTCTCTCGACACCCATATGAAACAGAACTGTAAACAGATTTACTTTTTCTTTATGGATATTTAACAAAAACCCTTTTACACTTTATTCTTGTTTTACTGTCATATAGTATTTCATACCTGTTTTTCAATTATTCTCTTATTTTTTTATAACTATAATGATCCTATAAACGTGTGCCTCGAAAATAATTGTTTACATTAATCGTGACCAAAACGTTTGAGACCCACTGAGATAACTTAGACTAAAGTTAACCATCTAAATGCTCAGAGAGTCCTTTAGCTCACTGAGCCTCTCAGTCTGATAGGAGAGGATTTGTATCCTTATATCCGTTAGCGTAGCTCGCTAGCACCAGAAGCTAACAACAACGATCTCCGGTACCGGTGCGCTCTCTCTCTCTCGCTCACGCACACAAAATGGCTCGTTTCACACACACACAGCCGAGCTTTAATGAAACACAGAGACCCAGTCGTAATAGTACTGCATCATATTATTTTCGAATAAATAATTTTTCAATTTATGATTTTTCTTTAAAAAATAAATAAATGTTATAACCATTTTACCTCCTGATCTCTCGTGCCCCCCCTGGCATGCCTCTGCGACCCCCAGGGGGGGCGCGCCCCCCACTTAGAGAACCACTGCAGTAGAGACACAAAATACAAATATGAAACCTGAAAATTAGAACAATAGGGCCCCTTTAAATAAAAAGGATTAGGTCTCTGTTTACATCCTCAACATAAGTAGCCACAAGGAAGTTTACACGATTCATTGCACTCCACCATGAGCAAACAATCAGTCTCCAGCTCGTCGTTAATGTGGTTTTACTAAAGCAACAGGTCTTTGCTAAAACAGTAGAGAATTAAAACCACAGAAAAAAAATGATTAGCTTAAACATGCACAAAAATGTATGACGCATATAGTGTGTTTAATGTTTTTAGAATCATAAAATAGCAATAGGTTTGTGCCTGAAATAATACAGTTAATCTGTTTGTAAAAGGAACAAAATGCTTGAACTGAGCTGCTGTTTTTTTGTTATTTCAGTGAGATGTGGGTTTCCTCCTGTTGCTCTTAATGATGATTTGAGGATGTGGTGGGAGGGGGGAGTTTTATCTAAATGCCTTACATGTTTCAGTAAATAAAGCAAACACACAGTCTTTGTGCCGCTGGTTTGGCTGGTGAAAACATTGAGAGTATATCGTGTTGTCACACAGGTCAGGAGATTACAATCAGCTGATAAAAACAATCTGCTTCGTGGTGAAAACACAAGAGGAGAAAAGCTCAGTGTCTTAAAATGTGCGAATGGAAGTCTGCCTTCTGGTTAACCTGATAACAGTTGTGGGAGAAGTACTCAGATTCTTTACTGAACAAATGTAGAAATACTATAATCTGCATTTATTACAAGCTTGATCCTGAATGCATGACGTGGGTTTCAGTGCAGTGTTCAGTATTTTCTTCCACCACTTGAATAATGTGCAGAAATCGTATTAACTGTGCTTTGGTGCATGCATTAGACAGAGCTGACCTGTAGGTGGCAGTGTCTCACAATACTTACACTCTCATAGTTCCAGCTCATGACTTTGACATTTCTTTTGTGCATTTAAGAGAAACCGTTTTTTAGATGTGTCCCCCCATTTGTGTATTTCACTGGCTTATTTAATAAAACCTTAGGATTTAAAAGAAATGTTCTGAATTATTATTATTTAAGTTCAATTACATTTTAAGTAAAAAATGAGAACAGAAAAACTATAGTAGTAATTATACAAATTAATAATTATACAAATAAATAACATTGTTAACCTTATTTTCTTTTCTTTTTTAAAGCAATTTTTTCTCGACCATAGTTGAATTGTATGATAATTGTAAACTTTATACAACCTTAATTGCAGCTGAAGTTCAATGATGCTCAAAGCAAAGCAGAGGAAAACGGCTGCCCTTAAAGGTGGAAAAACACGTACAGATTAACCAGGAATAACCATTAAGACTCTCGTTAAGAACAATGGTGGAGGTGATTAAAACATAACGAGCACATTATTGATCAGGAGCAGGAAGTATTCAGAGATTAGAAGAGAGAGCACGTCTGTTAAAAACACGTAGTGTACATACAACCTTTTATTAAACCATATATGCTTCATGTATGAATTTACATTTATCTCATCAACCTTTTTTGGTGTTTTTCTGTTGTTGTCATGCACTTGAACTTCTCCACATTCCTTATTGCCTCACCTTCAGGATTTCATTATTTATTTTCCAGCTCATAAAAACTAACCTTCAAAGTTCTGCAGCACTTAGTGGTTTGGGGTGGAGGAAGAAAAGACAAAGTAGGGGTTTATTCAAACAATATTGGGACGTTTTTAGTAATTATTAATTTGAACTGAGCATAAAAGAGTCACTGTAGATGATTTATAGTTTAAAGGCAGAATACTTATTCTCTGTGACACATTTCAAAGAGAAAAGTACCAGTTTAAGCTTTGGGCATATTCATACCCATTATACCCCTTAAGCTAGTATTTTAAAGTGTGTGTATGAGGGTGGGTGTCTGAATACCTCTCTGGTATGTCATCATGAGTCACCATCCTTTCTGGCTCTGCCTGTTTCCAAAAACAACATGTATTCAGTATGCGCAGGTTTGTGTCATGAACTCCTGATTTATTTGTGTTTCTTCTCATCCACGGAAGATTCACATTTCAATTTTCTCAATTGACCATATTGACCCAAACATATATAATCCAGGGCTCTTGAAAAACATTTGATGACCTGATTATTTTTGTTATATATAAATATAATTCAACAGAGAGAGTAAGGGTATGTATACTAGACGTTCAGTGTTTCACCATCAATTTTTTTTTTTCTCCAAAAGATAGAAATAAGTGTGAGTTATTTTTTATACAAAAATGTGAAACACTTTTTCCCTTTTCAGCTTGTTGGATGTGCTGCCCTCTTCGGTCTCTTCAGTCTGTTTCTTGATCTGTACTTTAGTCTGGTCCTTAAGAAAATATGAATCATGCTTGCTCCTTGATTCATGTGTTCATATTTATTGTTTTGTTTGACAATCAGATGAAAACACTCAAATATTCACCTTTGCTGTCAGAAAAGACTAATAATAGCTTTGAATCCTCGAATTTTAGTCGTTACAGTTTTTGTTGCCTGAAAAATTAGTTTTTTAGAAGTTTCCCTTTAACACAGACAGATGCTTCAAACAGGAAGTCCCCCCCCTTCCTCCTCTCTCATTGGCTCCTGAAGCTGCTCCAGCCAATCAGGTGTCCTCCTTTCTTCTTTGTCCCGCCCTTGCTGAATCTTCCCCTCCTCGGAGTGTGTTTCTGCTGCACTCCTCTGTGAGACTCCCTGCCTGTCTGCTGGTCTCTGGAATAGTGTGTGTGTGTCTGTGGATGTGTGTGTGAGAGTGCATTGCACAGTGTGTGTGAGGAGAGTCAGATTGTCAAGAGGAAGTCAAGATGGAGATGGGCTTTACTCAGCCTCTGTGGGCTCAGGTCAGTGTGTGTGTGTGTGTGTGTGTGTGTGTGTGTGTGTGTGTGTGTGTGTGTGTGTGTGTGTGTGTGTGTGTGTGTGTGTGTGTGTGTGTGTGTGTGTGTGTGTGTGTGTGTGTGTGTGTGTGTGTGTGTGTGTGTGTGTGTGTGTGTGTGTGTGTGTGTGTGTGTGTGTGTGTGTGTGTGTGTGTGTGTGTGTGTGTGTGTGTGTGTGTGTGTGTAAATTCATGCGCCTCCTATTATATAATAGTGTGTTTCAGCCTATTGGTGGGTTCCTGTTTTCAGGATGGCTTTTTGCGTTAGTGTGGGTTTTGGGTGCAAAATGTTGCTATTAAGGCCTTAATTGGTAATAAAATACAGAAATCAATCTTTCAAAGATTGAAAAATGATAAGATGTGGAAAATAAGATCTTATGAATCATTTTGTTTCTTTGAATGTACTCTTATATCTCAAAGAAATTGATAACATCATTATTTTTTTCATGCTGATGGATGGAAAATTGGTCTAAAATGTTATCCTAGTGGCATTCAAAATGTCTTAAATTAAGCTGTTGGAACCCTTTTTCATTCATAATTATGTACTTATAAATATTAAAAAAAGCAATAAATGGCATTACAGGTTACAGAAACCCAATCTTGAGTCTTCAAATAACAAAGATTTTAAGAGTCCAAGCTATCACAGTCAGATTTTTCAAATATCTTTCCCACTAACAAAACATTTTTGATCGAACTTAAAAAAAACGTCAGACTTTAATCCGTAATTATTTGTTTAATCTCAACATTCTCTGTGTTAAATGTACAAGGCCCATTGATTCCTGTTGCTCTGTCTGTGCAATTTTCATAATGCAACATTTTGTAAAATGCACTGTATGGATAACATTGATTTAGATCGACTTTTTTATCAAAAATATAGAAAATAACAAAAAAAGCAATCACAAGTTGTTAGGGCCAAATTTGACATCTTCAATACGGCTTATTATGATTTCATAGTAAATAAAAAAAAACATTAACGAGTTATTAATTTTTTCTTCTGGTGTTTTAAACGTTTAAAAAATGGTAGTAAGTGTTGCCAAAATGCTCCACAGATACATTGTAATAGTTCTTTAGTTGAGAAACGTAATAATTGTTGAGACTTTTGTCTTTTAGATATGGCTTTGATTGTTTTCAATTCAAAAGATTTGTTCTTATTGTATTTTACTTTGTTTCTGGTTCATCACTTGTATTTATTACCTACATTTAGTTATTGGCTGTGTTAAGGCTCACACACCATGTTTATTATTGATAATCTCTTATTCATCAGACAGTATTGTTATAAATCTTACATACTTTCTCTGCAGTGTCACCTCTGACGCATTACTCCTTTGTTGTTGTCACTGTGAATGGGCGTTCTAGCGTAATATCTGATCTAATTTAAGAAGGAGAAACCATCACATTTCCTATTGTTACCCGTGAAGTGTCATTAAATAAAATAAGGATAATGATTGATACTGAGGAATTGCAGAATGTGTCAGAAAATAGTTTGAAATACTTCATTGTGTGCACCAAAATGACAAGTTTCACAAGTTAAAGAACGAAGGAATAAAAAGGATTTTGTGTGTCAACCTGATTGCATGAGGTGTATGTGAGTGTATGTTTCTGTGTGGGTGTGTGTGTTTGTGTGTGAGGACTCAGCAGCCTGCCACCTGGCTGGCGAGTGATGCAGTGGGGGGGTGGTGGGCCACACTGTACCCAATTAATGTGAGTGCTCACTGGGCATCATGCACACAATCTCATACACTAACTCAGCCTGCATTAATCATATTTCCAAGGTAAATTATGGACATTACATTTCCTCATTGTTTTAGTCATGTAGGTTCAACTCGGGTCATTCTCAGATAATATCTTCAAATAGAAAGGATTTCACCCGACAGCTTAATGAATCTTTATTTTTATATTTTATATTTACTTAAAGGTAGGGTAGTTAAGAATGGAGAAACCAGCTCGAGTGCGCTACAACTCGAGTACACAGCCGAAAAAAATCTGCCCCTTCCTTCAGACTTCCTTACAGAGCCCCTCTTCCAACACACACGAACGCGCACATGACCAATGAGGGCACGAGATAAGTTTGTGCATGAGATGGAAGGCTGACAGGCAGGTAGGCCATCCAGTTATTTTAGCCGGGCCGGCTCAGATGATTGGTCGTGCTTTTTACAGTACTACGGCTTCCACAGATGAAATTAAGAGCATTCCATGGAATATAACAAAGTGTTTCTGACGTGAATGACCTACCCCACCTTTAATGTAACTATGACTGGGCAATATTGAGAAAATCAACATTTTTGATTGAATACCTTGATATTAATATTGTGACAATATTGTAAGTTTAACCATTGATGCTTTCAAAGAATATAAGAATAAAATGTAATAAATAATCCTTATCCATAAGGTAAACAATGCAGGTTTTATTAGTTTATGTGGAAGGAAGTAGAGACAACATGCTTTTCAAATTTAATTCAAATGTGGGGAACAAGTCAAGTTCCTGTTATTTTATTGCCGATAACAACATTCTCCCACAGATAAAAGACTGTATAATTATACAGAGCTGCAGAAAATGTAACTGAAGCTGTGCTACTTTATATGAGCAGGGAATATGAGAAGTGTTTTTTGCCAGCCCTCCTCCAGCTGCTTTATTTTAATCTTTATAAGATGAGTTACTTCAGGTTCTGCTGGCTTACATTTATTTTTAAACTCCCTGCATCACTGGTTCACCGGGATCTTTTGTCAGGCGCCTGCAGACACACCTACGATGCACTCTCACACAAAAATGTTTCTACCACACAGTTTCAAAACAACAGCCACACACAGGATACATTGTTTGCATGTTACTGACTACCCCCACTCTCTCTCTCTCTCTCTCTCTGTCTGTGTGTGTGTGTGTGTGTGTGTGTGTGTGTGTGTGTGTGTGTGTGTGTGTGTGTGTGTGTGTGTGTGTGTGTGTGTGTGTGTGTGTGTGTGTGTGTGTGTGTGTGTGTGTGTGTGTGTGTGTGTGTGTGTGTGTGTGTGTGTGTGTGTGTGTGTGTGTGTGTGTGTGTGTGTGTGTGTGTGTGTGTGTGTGTGTGTGTGTGTGTGTGTGTGTGTGTGTGTGTGTGTGTGTGTGTGTGTGTGTGTGTGTGTGTGTGTGTGTGTGTGTGTGTGTGTGTGTGTGTGTGTGTGGCCTTTATTGTACAACAGTAAATGTTGCATCGAATTTGCTTAAATACCCAATGAGAAACAAATATATATCTATACTGTAGAATAGTTACAAATAAGGCTTGGGACCTGCACAATTTATTTTCCAATGTGATCTTGCCTAATCTGGCCTCTAAAAGTGGTACGTATAAAATAATAGTTATGACTTGTTTTCAGTTAAAAAAAGAACAATAAATAAACTCGTTTCAAAGCTTAATTAAAAAAACAGTTTTAATGATCGGGGGGCAAAAGCGTTTTAATGATGGGGGTGTTTTAATGATGGTGGGCAACATTAAAGGGACTCTTTTTATCCACAGTCAGTTGAGAGAAACATGAATCAGTACAAGCAGAAGGAGACACTTGGCTGTTTTGTGAAAGATTCAATTTAAATTACACTTTTTTTTTACATTTGATTCCAGCCTATTGGAGCCAATTCTGCATTCTCAGCTCGTAGCTATTTAAAGAAGCACATGGGGGTTCAATGCCTTGCTCAAGGGCACTTTTACAGGCCTGGTGGGGATCAGAGCTGTTGATTTCCCGCTGTAGTTGCTTTTGGTGTCTTTGTGAAAGCAGACAGACCACAGTGAAACCGCAGCTTAACTCTCCGCAGAACCAAAACAGTAATTGTTTTTTTTACTGAGTCATCTCATACAAAGAGAGGTTTACTGACTTCTGCCCAAACCCATGAATTCTGTGGAATTACACATTATACATTCTGGCTGTTGGAGTCATCATTTTAAAATAAAAGTTAAACATTTACATGTGAAACATTCCAAGCAACTGGTATGTACACACACACACACACACACACACACACACACACACACACACACACACACACACACACACACACACACACACACACGTATAGAGGAATGTGGTTAGACAGATTCTCTGCTTCCTGTTCTTCTCCTTTGCTGCTCCTGATGTTTGGATCTGGCTGCAACGACAAATGGTGGCTGGATGTAGGGAGCCGGGGGAGAAAGATGGAGATCATTAAAAGAATGTATTTGATGATGGATGAGGAACTTGGTTTTTGCATTAGTGATGGTTCCAGTGCAGAAGCAGCGCTTATTATTCAGTTCCTGCAGATGCTCCAGCCGTAGAAGAGCAAGTAGAAGAGAGTGTCTGGGTTATGTACATCGTCCTTCAAATTGAGGAAGATTTTGGTTTAACACTTTCTCCTCCATCTTACTTCTTTAATACTTTTATTTTAATTTTCTAACATAGAACAGGTGAGGACATGGACAACACGGCACTATCAGTGAATATTAAAGATAATAAATGAAAATAAATGCATGTAAAAGAGGTTGTACAAGAAATAAGACATTCCTAGATGTTTATTACAATCCCCTTTTATTTTTCCACCTTCTCCTTTTGGAGTCATGTTAATACGAAAAGCAATGGAGAGGGTTTTCCTCTGCATTTTAAAATGATTTTTTACTTGCAGCCTTAATGATCCTCAAAAGGTATATATTGCTTTTTGAGACCTTAAAGGATATGCCAACGATAAAAAAGGTAACATTCAAGTCAGATTTCAGGTGATTAAATTGCCCACCAGCCGATCCCAGCTCCCTCTTTATTATAATTGACCAATAATGCCTGTTTTTTCTTTCATTGTAAGCATCAATAAGTATGCAGGTTGTTATTGAGGCTCTCCTCCCTACCTGTCTCTCCAGGTGAGCCCGGGGCTCCACACTGAGTGCTAACATGCTTCGTCAGTCCGAGCCGACCAGCAGCACCCTGCAGCTGGTGGCCAACGACATGACGGGCATCATGGATAAGCTGGACGACCGAGAGCTGGACCTGGAGGATGGAGAGTTTGACACCACGGACGATCACCTCTCAGGTGAGTGTGTTTTCTCAGCGTGGCGTTCACCTTCCATCATGTCTTTGTCTGGTTTTATATCTGCTGGTGTGTTTCCGCAGCCGAGCGTCTTCCTTTCAAGGCGATCTACCACATGGTGGCCTTCAAAGAGTCGGAGGCCAATGTCTTCCTGTCGTCTCCGATCACCGCTAAGATCCTAGAGGTGGAGCGCTTCACCTCGGCTCAGGACCGCTTCAACGTCACCGCGCAGAGGAGCGTCAACAAGGTGCACAAACACCTTCTAGACAATTCCCTCTGTACAGTCTTTTCCCGTCTTCAATTCCTCACAAACTGGTTTTGAATCGCAAGGTTTTTTTATCTTCAAGATGCTCAACGGTGTAATGGCAAGCACATTTCTTCTTCAGTTTTTGGCAGGGTCTTTTTTTCTTTTTTGTCCAGGCTTGATTTATTTGAACAGTTTAACATTTAAAACTAATTGAGAACATGTTTGAGTACTGTACTTCAATACAGCTCTTAGGTACTTGGTTGTTACTTGAGTACTTCCATTTACTACATCTGCTGCTTTATATGACAGGACTTGAACTTTTCCTGAACCTCCTGAACATATCAATGCAGCTATGTTGACACTATTAGTCATTCGAGAGTTACATGGTTCTCACAGGACAGCAAAAAAGCTACAAACATATGATGCTCTTATAGAATATGATGAATTTATCATTTTCTTCAAGCAGTAAAAAAAGACTCTGCTTAATTAAAGCTGCAAATAGAGTTTGTAAAGTTGCTAAAGCTAGAAAAGTTGCTAGCAATTATCAACATCCTTTGGTTCGTTTTTCAAATCTTCTCAAAACGAGATAACCTCTTTTAAAATGTATTAAATGTGTCTGTGTTGATCAGTCGCTGCCGGCGGTGTTTAAGATCGAGATGAAGCACGGGGAGTTCACGTGGCTGGTGAAGAGGAAGGAGAAACACTTCATGGATCTGCACAGAGAGCTCCGGACGTACAAAACCTTCATGAGGCTGCCGCTGCCCAAACGCAGGTCTGCCTTCTCCCCTTCTGGAATAACGCAAGTTTATGTATAGAACTCATCTTTGGTTCTTTCTTCTACATTTTTTTATTCTGGTATTTAAAATGTTTCTCTGCAGCAATACGGTGAAGAGGCAGGCGGTCACAAGGAGCGAGGGGGAGCAGATGCCGAACCTCCCCCGAGTGGGAGGAGACGATCTGGAGAGGGAGGACCAGGTCTCCAGCCGAAGGGTACGCCCTCAACCTGAGACTCTACTGTCAATCAAAGTCCCTCCTGAATACTTTATTATCTTGCTGAAGTCTCTGTTATGTGTTGCAGAAACAACTGGAAGATTACTTGAATAATCTGCTAAAGAAGCCGATGTACAGGAACTACCACGCAACGGTAATGAGCATTTGGAGTTAGAAAAAGGGTTCTTTTATCTTAGATTACAAAATATTTGGGGAAAATATGTTGATGAATGTTGTAATAGAAACAGTGATTTATTTATTTCAGATGGAGTTCATTGACGTCAGCCAGTTGTCCTTCATCCATGATCTGGGACCAAAAGGCTTGTAAGAACGACACCATGTCAAAAATGTTAATAAATAACTTTTGGTATTTTTAATTCGTGAACCTCAAAAACAAGTTAGTCCTGCTGTTTCGGACAGAACTTTTTACTCAATACTAGTTTAATGTGACTGGTTTCGAGAAAATTGTAATATATGCTTCTGAAACATTTATTTATAGAAAATAATCAGAAAAAGCATCTCTGAGTACTTAGAAAAGTGTCCTATCAATTAAATGTATTATTACTATTATTTGTTAGGTTTTTTGTCCTGTTCTCATGCAGGAACTTTGCTTGCTTTGTTTTGTACATATAATAAATAAAATAAAGATACAGGCAAAATAGTGCAATAGTTAAGAAACATACCAATAACAAAAATATCTAAGTAAATATAAAAAAATAATTAAAACAATTGCAGATTTCCTTCAACTCAAATGTGGATATCAATCAAAACCGTTTTATTAAGCATTTACCAACCAATTCTAGAATGCAGTGAACTGCGATATCTAAAGCCTTATATGGTGCTTTGTTTTCCACACATTTAGAGTTTGTTTTATCTTTCAGAGAAGGAATGGTGCTGAAGAGATCTGGCGGACATCGGATCCCCGGGCTGAACTGCTGCGGGCGCAGCCGGATGTGTTACCGCTGGTCCAAACGGTCAGGACACAGTTCATGTTATCTTTCTAATACTCAGACCTGCCTTTTGATATTATAGAGAAACTTCCAGTTTCAACTGTGATTAGAATTTATAACGGAAATGTTGGCTCTGCTCACATTCACCCCATTTCCATATGATGAGTTTTTTGTGTTTATGCTAATTGTCGATGTGAAGATAATTTCTTTATGTAAACTGCTTGAAAAATATTTCTGATATTTCAACTTCCTACAAATGTTGTAAAATCCTTTAAAACAAAAATAAATGGGCTTTACAATTACCTTGTATCTTTTATTTATGTATTGTTGTGCAATGCCTGGATCAAATCTAGCATCAATGAAATTACATCTATCCATTTATCTATATCAGGGGTGGGGAACCTCCGGCCGAGACCATTTGATACGGCCCTCGAGGTAATTTATAAACACACGCAAAAAAATTAAGAAATCTAGACCGCAAAATAATTAAACAAGCGAGTGCCTGTTTTTCCTGGGCAAGGTCAGGGTCCTTGAACACAACACGAGCCTAACGTGTCATCACGTGGTATATGTCTCGTCTGACAGGGGTGCAGTTCTGACGGAGCGCACCAGAACGTCGCTCCGGCACTTCCAAAAATTGCAGCACCCATAAGGAGCTGTACACATGCCGCAGTTTGTGCGTGGCTGTGTCTTTAGTTGAAAGCGCAGTGGCGATCTGCTCATCTGTCATACTGATCATACAGTCAATAACTTTGTTGTTATTAGCATCTGGTTAGCTAGCTATGCTAACGAATATAAGAAGCTTTTTCTTAAGCCAGTGAGGTAAAGGCACATATTTATATGATCATTATAGTTATAAAAAAATAAGAGAATAAAGTAAACGGGTATAAAATACTATATGACAGTAAAAAAAAGTTGTTATTAATAAACAAGAATACAGTTTGAAAGGGGAGTGATTTGTAAATATATCCATAAAGAAAAAGATCTGCTTACAGTTCTGTTTCATATGGGTGTTGAGAGATGTATCTATAGATCTCTTAATGTTGCTCTCAAAGTGCACCAGATTGATGCTTTTAACTTCAATATTTAAAAAAAAAAATCTTCCCGGGAGCATGCCTCCGGATCCCCCAAGAGGAGGTTAGGTCCTCCCCCCCCCCCCCCCCCCACTTAAGACATGTCCACATGGATAGGAAACTAAATAGATTTGCACACATCTTGTGTCCATATCTTTCGGTTTTGGTGGTCATTCCAGAACCGTGCACGTGCATGCATGCGCGAGTCATGGCAAAATATCTGGATTAAGAGGTTGCTTTTTCTTTGCACAGCATGAAAGAAAGGCGAAATGAATGGGCTGTGATTTTTGTATTTTTAAGCAGAGGTCAATCATTTGTACGGCCCTCGGAGGATGTTGAAAAAATTGAAATGGCCCTTGAGAGGAAAAAGGTTCCCCACCCCTGATCTATATGATGTCTAACTTTGTTCTGCCTGTGTGCAGCACAGTCAAATGTGTATCATTCTAAATCTGAATGTGTGTGTGCAGCTGGCTGGTGGTGAAGGACTCGTGCCTGCTCTACATGAAGCCGGAGTCGGGGGCCGTCTCCTTCGTGATGCTGTTCGATAAAGAGTTCAGCATCAAAATGGACTCCAAAGACACGGAGACCAAACACGGAATCCGCATCGACGGTCTCTCCAGGTCTGTGAAACATTTACTTTATTATATCTGGTACTTTAAGTCACTTTTATATACAAATGTAATATAAATATATAATATATAAATGAATAGCTCTTTATCGAACTTCAGGAAATGTCTTCAGACACATTTGTTTTGAAAAGTTACTTTAATCTTTCCTTCATTTATCCAAACTTCCTTTAAATGTCTGAAGGATAGGGAACGGTTTTACTGGAAGAAGAGGTCTGTGTATTTCATTTAACATACTAAATACTAAAACTAAATAGAACACACCAGTGATAACCTTTCAAGGGCATTTTATTTATTTTCTAGGGTCTGTAAATCAACTTCTAAAGAAAGCCGTTAAGAAATACAATAATATTGATTTGCTCAATCTTAACCCGATAATTTCGTATGACCAGCAAAACGACACAAAATGAAATCAATACTAACTTTTTCTTTGTCCAAAGAACTACAGCAGGTGATATTTTATTAACAATCATCATTTTCTGATAGCAACAGGGAACATAGCTCATTTGTGTCAATAGTGACTAAAGAACAACTCTTTTGCACAAATGCCAATGTGGCTTTATCAAAATATTAGAATTATAAATGTGTGTGTGTGTGTGTGTGTGTTCAGATCTTTGGTGTTGAAGTGCAGCAGCTACAGACACGCCCGCTGGTGGGGTCAGGCCATCGAGGCCTTTGTTAAGAAACACGGCGCCGCTTTCCTCACCGACCACCGCTTCGGATCCTTCGCCAGAGAAGAAGTAAACATCCCGGCTAAATGGTAACCACGGAAACTGTCACACTGTATCTCTTTGATAATGTGTTTTGATGTAAATGAGGAAAGCACCTGTTGTCTATGTTTTGATGTTGTGGGATTTAAGGTTGTTTACACACCCATTTTGGGTTAGATTAGCCATTTTGGGTTAGATTAGCCTAGATCAGAATCTGGATTTTATTTAAAAAATCAGGTCACCTTTTGTTTGGTAAATTGATGCTACTTAGAGGCAGGCATCGCAGCCAGATGTTGCTAAAGTCTAGACGAGGCCTGGTTTAGTTGGCAGTGTGTGTGTGTGTGTGTGTGTGTGTGTGTTTTTCGCTGGAGTAACCCGACACAAAGACAGGGAAAGTGAGCCTCACCGGCTCATCACCTGTCTCCCTGCTGGGCAACACTATACAGTCTGTGAGACTGTGTGTGTGTGTGTGTGTGTGTGTGTGTGTGTGTGTGTGTGAGTGAGTGTGTGAGCTCTACCATTAAAAAGCATACTGAAAGGAAAGTAGATGGATAGATAAAAAATTGAGAGGTGGCAGACGTATGACACCAAACTAGGGTCATTATTGATAATTTTATCTGGTGAAATGTTGAAAAATTATTTCACCTCCTGCTGTTTTATATCACAGTTTGTGTGCAGGTGCTAAAGAGTGCGTGCATCTATCAGAATGTGCACATTTAAAAGAACATTTGATATTTTTACAAGTTTGTGATGTTGTATTTGCTTTTGTTTTTCTTGCTGTCTAAAGGTGTGTGGCTCAAAATGTGGATATGTGTGCCCGTGTAAATGTGTGTGTATGTGTCCTCTACAGGTATGTGAACGGAAAATCATACATGGAGGACGTTGCAGATGCTCTTGAAGAAGCCAAAGAGGAAATATTCATCACAGACTGGTGGTGTGTGTGTGTGTGTGTGTGTGTGTGTGTGTGTGTGTGTGTGTGTGTGTGTGTGTGTGTGTGTGTGTGTGTGTGTGTGTGTGTGTGTGTGTGTGTGTGTGTGTGTGTGTGTGTGTGTGTGTGTGTGTGTGTGTGTGTGTGTGTGTGTGTGTGTGTGTGTGTGTGTGTGTGTGTGTGTGTGTGTGTGTGTGTGTGTGTGTGTCAGGGTGCAGTGAGTGCACTTGGCGGTCACCTCTTGTGGAGGTCTTCTGGTCAAACAGATCAGTTACCGTCTGAGGCTCAGAATTCTGTTATACTAGTTCACACACACAAAGACACACAAATGCTGAACACACACCTACATACATACATTTAATTACTACATGCAAAGTGTGAGTATTTTTAAATGATTGTGAAAAACAATTATTTAAAATCAAACTCTTGCAATCAGATTAACTTAAAGTAAATGTTTATTCAAATTGTTAGAATTAAACTGTACTTCAGTGTCCAAAACAGAAGAGCAGAGTTTTGCTGTTGGATAAAAGCGATTATAAAGTATTATAAACTGTGAATGTAAGTGAGCACAGTGTTTGATCAATCAAATGTACTGTGGCTGCAGTCGAATAGTCCAAAAATCAGCTCCTAACGTCCTTGACCTCTGTGTGAAACGTCACAGGGTTAAGGAATAGTGGATAGGAGAATTCAAAAGGATTTAGGAGAAGAGACTGCGGTACTTTAGAGAATCCGACTGCACTTTCACCATCCGACATATTTATGATGCGCCGGTGGACGTTATAAATATGCGTCTGCTGCTGTGGGGAAACTATGGAAACTACAGTTTTCTATACAGCGGAGTGAGCGGACTACATGGATGTATAATAAGAACGGCAGACGCATCTAGAGACTCTGCACCGCGCTCTGATGGTGTTGTTTTATGCTTTATGAATGTGGACAACAGAGAAACATAAATTCTTCATGAATGAGGTTGTAATTGAAAAAAAAAAAGGAAACTTATGCTCGTCACCCTCTCCCTCCGATCCACATTAATGCAAATGATCCCAATACGTATGATTGTATGAACTATGAAAAGATCTTAAAATAAATACAAATGTATTTATTATAAACGTTAGTCCTGAACATCTATCACTGTGTATATCACCATTCAAAAATCTTTTAAAAGTTGAACAAACCCCACACAGCTCAGTGAAATGTTGACTTTATTTGATCATTTCAGTAAAAACTAACGTTCATATTTCTCTTTTTGATTATAATACTGATGAACGTTCAAAACAAAGCACTTTGGCAACTTACCACATATGTTTTAAAATGCTTAATAAGCACCGTAACTTCCATGATATAATTTCTCAGTCATAATCGGTTGTTTCCGTGAACGGCCGACTGTTGTGTGACGGCAAATGCTGCGGCTGCAAGGCATTGTGGGGCAGCACTTTCTCCTCTCCTTTCGGTTAGGGAGGTCCAGTGGTTCCTAAGCTAAAGGAGATTATAAAGGAAGTTTGAAACCTCCTTTCCTATCATCTCTAGAGAATTAGAACGGCTCTTATCATGGCTGCCACTGAAGTACTTCAGGCTCCTTTCACTCCGTTAGGAAGGATCCTAAGAGAAACTGACAATTCGACTGCAGCCTGTGTCTCATTTCTTGTTGTCATTATTTAATGATGAGACTTTATAATCTAATTTTCACATAGTTCTGATCATTTACAAATGAGAACTCTGAAGGTCACCCTAAATGATTTGTTTCCACAATCAATGTAATACAATCCCTGTGATATTAACAGATGTTTCAAACCTGCCAGCAGCTGTTGACCTTTAGAAATATTGCAAGTGAGTGGAAATAAAGTCTGAATTTATATGAATACAGAGTGCGTTTTTCTACAGGTTGAGTCCAGAGATCTTCCTGAAGAGGCCGGTTGTGGAGGGAAACCGCTGGCGTCTGGACTGCATCCTGAAACGCAAAGCGGTGAGCAATAAACTGCATCTTCCTGTCCCCTAACCAAAGAACACCTCAAAAAACTTAATTAGAATCCAGGATACCCCAAATATTTTTTAATATACGAATATTGTTTGTTAAGCTTCCTGTTTGTGTTTCCACAGCAACAAGGTGTGCGTATCTTTGTGATGCTGTACAAAGAAGTGGAGTTAGCTCTGGGAATAAACTCCGGATACAGCAAGAGGACGCTGCTGCACCTCCACCCCAACATCAAGGTGAGCGTCACATTTATCACACGGAGCAAATGTCAGCAACATGATATTCCCAGTGATAAATCAAGAATTCTGATTCAGTTTTAAACACACTACTTTAAAAGTCCAAAAACAAAAGTTCATATTTTCTCTATAGGTGATGCGTCACCCGGACCACGTCTCCTCGGCTGTCTACCTGTGGGCGCATCACGAGAAGATCATTGTGGTCGACCAATCGGTGGCCTTCGTGGGAGGGATCGACCTGGCATATGGTCGCTGGGACGACAGGGAGCACAGGCTGACCGACGTTGGGAGTGTCACACTCTCACACCAGGTACACACACACACACACACACACACACACACACACACACACACACACACACACACACACACACACACACACACGCAACACACACATATACCTGCATTGATTTTCATTTCACTTCTTTGAAACACATTTTTAATGTTTAACTTATTTTTAAGTTCAGAAGTCTAGTTCAGTTATATTTTTGACATACATTTAAGTAAATAACATGATTAAACCATGATTCATATAAGAATAATGAGCATCTTTTTTAAAGTCTCCATTCCCCTCTATCCCCTCTATGGCTCTAGTGCCCTTATTTTGATTCTTAACCCGGATTGAGCCAAACCTTTTTGTACCTTGTTCCCAGGCTGAAGCGGCCTCTCCAAACATGGCTGCTCCAGCTAACGGCAGCGGCGGGGGGGCTCCCCAAAGTAACGGGAAAAACATTTTCACGGTGACGGACTCTGTGGACCAGCCCCGGCTGAAAGGGCAAGGCAGACTGAAGAGGACGAGGTTCAGCATCCGGAGACACCTGCAGAAACACGGGCTGGCCTCGGCAGACAGCGACAGCGACCTGGAGGACGAAGAGAGTGAGTGCAGCTATTGATTATTATTATTTATTAAGGTACGAGCACCAAGACGGAGGATCCCTTTTGAAATGATAGGAGTAATTATAGGTATTACTATGAGTATCATTATTCTTTATGTCCTTTGCGCTCTAATGAATTTAAAAATTATGCACATGTTTTTTCCGTCAGGTCTTTTCTGCTGTCGTAAAACAAATAAAATAGCTTAAAATAGCTTTCTAATTTTATGAAACTTGGTGGAAGTGTGTGTAAGATGTGGGTGTTGCGCGCGGCCGCTGTGTTCAGGTTGGTCCCACAGCGTCAGCAGCCATCACGCTCTGATCCACGGCAGGACGGCCCCCCCCGCCCTGGGTCCGGCTGGTGAGTCGCCGGAGGTGGAGGCACATTTTTACCGTTGCCCTCCCAGCATGCTTTGCTGTGGTCTTGATATGGATTGAACAACTTTTGAATCCCTCTGTGTGTGAGTTTGGTGATTTTTTTTTTCCGCCCAAGGTCGATTCAGAAAGTGATTCAATATGGGCAAGAATTTGGGCAAGTCGATGACAAAGCCTGATAATCAAACTCAACTACATTTTGTTTTCACATCTTTGTGTATTATTTACCCCAAAAGTTTGAGGTGTAAATCTGTAATTCTATTAGTTTACCAACAGAAAATGAATAGACCCACATTTGTATAATCTAGTCATTCATTTAAGAATTTTAGTCAAGCAGGATGTGAGGAGTTTCTGCTTTTTATTATTTCCATTCTAATAGAAAGTATTGCACATACCTAAAACAGATCTGTGTTTTGATGAGATTCTGCAGCTGGTCTGTGCTGCAGTAAAACATTTGTTTTAGCTGCTGTTTGTTTACTCATCTCTGCCTGTGTTATAGATGGGAAGTGTCAGAGATGAACGTGAGGCAAACAACCGTTGCTAAAAACTAAAAGAAGTCACCCTGAAAAAAACCTTTGTTTTTGTTCTGTACTTTGACTGAAGTTACTTAAATCATTTTTGTTATTGATTTAAGGTGAGTCAAATGTGTGTAATTTGAGTAGAGTGTATGTCTCTGCATGTCCTCTCTTCTCTCCAGTTGCTGTTTTAACATTTGTTAATGTGCTGTCGAAAAATATTCCAAACACAATACTTGTTAGTTGATAAATGAAGTCTAAATAAACAATATGACCATCATTTTTGTCCAAGTTTAACCTCGAATGAGGATACAAATGCAACAGAAATCCACATCAGAAACGATTGATTTCATGCTTTTGTTATTAATAGTTGTTCCACACTTAAAACTCCCAAAGCATGTTGTTTACATTTGAGGCTTTATTTTGCGAATAGATTTCCAGGGTCATTTACTGAGATTATTAGAATTTTTTTTGAAATATCTCTTATTCTCTAATTCCTCCCATAGACTATTTTATACTCAAATATTGTTTTAAAATCTGTAAAATTGAAATAAATTCTGATCAAATATCAATATTAACACTATTGACAGTAGATACTGCAATCTAAAGTGCTATATTTTAGTTATATTTTCAGTTTACCTCTGATATTCCCCTTAGTAAGTTGCACTTACAGCAGGAACTTTAAGAGGAACTAAAACTCTGAGTAGGCTCATTTATTTAAAGAGATTTCTGCTGATAAATAACTGAAAATGTAATGTGTGTGTTTCAGTAAGCGGCTCGCAGCGCAGTCTGCACACGGGCGTCGGGGAGTTATTCGGAAACACGCGCTTCTGGCACGGAAAAGACTACTGCAACTTTGTGTACAGGGACTGGATTCAGCTGGAAAAACCTTTCGATGGTGAGAACATCATCAACCTCACATTTATGACATTAAAACTACAGAAATGTCCTCCTCACATCCGTTTCTGCTGTTTCAGACTTCATAGACAGACACACAACTCCCAGAATGCCTTGGCACGACATCTCCTCAGTGGTCCACGGGAAAGCAGCTCGAGACGTGGCCCGACACTTCATCCAGCGCTGGAACTTCACCAAGGTCAGAGGTCACGCTGATGTTGTCCCATCATGCTCAGGAATACATTCACAAAGAATGGATTGTAATATGTATGTGTACATTTTGGATTTTAATGTCCCAGTCTCTCAGTCACTTATAATGTAACTAAATGCGGTGATAAAAGCTGATCTTTGTAAATTGGACTCTATTTGCAGTGAGGCTTATTTGCATCAAAATATGTCATTTTTTCTCTATTTGCCTACATATTACCTAAAGTACGTACAAATAGAACGGGAGCACCTAAACTCAAGTTTTTTTGCGTTGTGCATTTCATTTCCTGGGTTTTACTCTTTCCTCTGTTTCTCTGGCAGATTATGAAGCCGAAGTATCGCTCTCTGTCGTTCCCGTATCTGCTGCCCAAATCTCACACCACCGCCGAAGAGCAGCGCTACCAAGTACCCAACTGCATCCCCTCTAAAGTGCAGGTGAGGAAGAGTTCAACCTGGAGATTTTAGCTGTTTATATCACTTGATTAAAGTTGACTTTGACTGTGTTTCAGTTTTATACTACATTGTAGGGAAGCTTTGGAAGTTTATTTGGATAAAAGCATCTGCTAAATGTAGTGTAAGTTTGTTTTAGTGTGCAATTTGTCTTCACTGGTTACATGACAAAATCCTCAAAGTTGTCAGTATGCACACCAAATCCAATATGCAATAGTACAGGGTCAAACACAAACATTTTGTCTAAAATGAAACTCGATCCAACTTTCCTCTAAGCAAAGAAAAAGTTAAACATTTTGTAAACAAAATAATGTTCACTAAAAACACAGATCCTATTACTTCTTCCTCCAATTAATTAAATATTGCACATGCTCCAGAGATGGCAGAACATATGTTTTTGTATTACCCTCAGATCCTACGCTCAGCCTCTGATTGGTCGGCTGGCATCAAGAACCACGAGGAGTCCATCCACAACGCGTACGTGCAAGTCATCCTGAACAGCCAGCACTTCATTTACATAGAGGTACTTTCTGTTAAAATGTAAACAAAATATTTAAGCTGCTAAACTTCTGACACCAAGTCATTTTCTACATTTCATACAAACGATGAATTTAAAATTTAGAAAAGCAATGGAAAAATGTACTTCAGTCTGTCAAACCTGATGCATTTTTTTAAATGTTGCAGCATATGAATGTGTTTTGAGCACATATAGAAAGGTAAGTTCTTGTTTGTTAATACAGTGGTTCCCAACCTGGGGGGCGGGGGGGGGGGGGGGGGGGCGCCAAAGATCGCAGGGGGGGCGCCAGGCCTCAGATAATTTAAGGCCAAATATCATATTTAGACTTTTTTTTTATTTTTTTTTATATAATTGTAACGCAATACATGATTGTCACTAAAAGCCTTGTCTCTACATTACAATAAAAAAATAAAAATAATTGATTAATTAATCTGAATAAAAATTCAAGTTAGTAGCTATTAAAGGCATAAAAAGACAGCAATGTATAATTCTTTCGTTAATAGAAATGTTTCTTCTGCCCGTAAAGTGTCCAAACCAGGCTTTTCTGGATAAGCGTATTTCTAAAACATAGTCATTGTCCATGCCGGTTTCAGTTGGATTATTTGTCACAGTTGCTCCGATCAGATCGGTCTCCTCCATTTTGTAGATTATTTACAACTTTAGAATCCACACAAACACATTGGCAAAATCCGGCTTACTTTGAGCATGTGTTTTAAACAGTTTAATCCCTTTGTGAATTGTTTCCACTTGCGTCGTCCTTTAATTTCTTCATACAGCGGGAATCCAAATGAATGAATCCTGAGTCCAATAACCATCAAAGTCACTCAATAGTGCTCCTTAATTACGCTTTCATCCTCCTTTAACAAAATACTTCACATTCATCCAGTTTGTGACAGTCGTTGTAGTATTTTTGAGACTTTGAAACTTGAATTACCGCCGTTGCACCCCCCCAACTTCCAACACGAGTCATTTGGGGGGGCTCTTGGGAAAAAAGGTTGGGAACCACTGTGTTAATAGATGTGTGTTTTTTTGCTTGTTTTTCAGAATCAGTTCTTCATCAGCTGTTCAGACAACAGATACGTGTTCAACAAGATAGGAGATGCTATTGCACAGCGCATCATCCAAGCATTCAGGTAACACACTCAAAAAGATATTACATTTAATTTACACACACTTTGTAAACTTCTGTATGGCTCTGTCTATGTTATGTCTTATCAGAGCACACACATCCTGCACAAAACGCAGGAAAACACAAACCTGACCGGATTTCTTCCTGAAACTTTGGTTGAATAAACAATCCTTTTATAAATGTTTTTCTTGGTGTAATCTAATTTAAAGGAAAAAGCTTAAAGTGTTGAAACCAACTCCCTTTTGGGGAGAATTAAATGACTTTCTGCTTTTATTCACTCCTTTCTCAGGATTTTCATCTCTTGGGTTGTAAAACTGTTCAAGTTCACAGTATTTATTTAGTCTCATTATATTTTCTTGCTCAGCTCGGATAAACGGAAGAGTCTGCCTCCTAAACATCCCAAACGGCCTCATAAAATACTCTTGACAGAAGGAGATTTGAGCCAGACTAATACATCACATCAGCCACAGATGGTATCAGTCAGTAACAAGATATTGCACTGTTAAAATGCCAAAAATGTGTTTGTTTAAAAGGTGTTATCAACACACATTTTATACACCAAACTCCTTTTTTCAATGTTAAAATCTGTTGAGTACCCGGTTAAACTTCTTTAAGATCTAAATGAAAGGCACTGTTAATAATGACGGCTTCCAACTCAAACATTGAATCTTACATTTGTAAACATGTTACCTTCACTGACACTATACTCAGTGTGTATATGTTTCCTTTGGCAGTATGTCATGATCTTGTCCTCCTGTCCCAACATGACTCAGTTACACAGTACTTTGAGCAGCATTTTAGATTTTCCATTGCACCAATCCAACAAAATGTAAGCTGGAACTTTGTAAACATTTTAAAAACACTGATCTGCTATTATAATCGTAAATTAGCATCTGATCAGTTGTTGTTGGTTCCATCCAGCTTCTGAATACATGTTTCATAAATAAACCACATCAGTATATTTAAAATGTCCCCCTCTCTGTTTGTGCTGTCAACTGTTTCAGGGAGGGTAAAAAGTACAGAGTGTACCTGGTGACGCCTCTGCTGCCGGGCTTCGAGGGAGACATCAGCACCGGAGGAGGCAGCGCCCTCCAGGCCATCATGCACTTCAACTACAGGTGTGTGAGTGTGAATGAGTGTGTAAGACAGATAATGCAGCTGCCACTAACCCACCTGCTGCCTGAGTTTCCTTGATTAGGGTTAAATCCAGGTTAAAGAGACTATAGCCACACTTTGACGTGTGTGTGTGTGTGTGTGTGTGTGTGTGTGTGTGTGTGTGTGTGTGTGTGTGTGTGTGTGTGTGTGTGTGTGTGTGTGTGTGTGTGTGTGTGTGTGTGTGTGTGTGTGTGTGTGTGTGTGTGTGTGTGTGTGTGTGTGTGTGTGTGTGTGTGTGTGTGTGTGTGTGTGTGTGTGTGTGTGTGTGTGTGTGTGTGTGTGTGTGTGTGTGTGTGTGTGTGCTGCCTTTATTGTACAACAGTAAATGTTGCTGCATTTGCATCGAATTTGCTTGAATACCCAATGAGAAACAAATATATATATATATACTTTAAAATAGTTATAAATAAGGCTTGGGACCTGCACAATTTATTTTCCAATGTGATCTTGCCTAATCTGGCCTCTAAAAGTGGTACGTATCAAATAATAGTTATGACTTGTATTCAATTAAAAAAAGTTAATTTAATAAGAACAATCAATAAACTTGTTTCAAAGCTTAATTAAAAAAACAGTGTTTTAATGATGTGTATGTGTGTGTGTGTACTTCCCATTCATTGTCTGCAATCCTGGGTAAACACTCCCTATGCAAACAGAGTGACACACTCAGGTGTGTGTAGTGAGGAATGTGGATCTCATGCTCCTCTCTGTCTGCAGGACGATGAACCGAGGAGAGCACTCCATCATCTCACAGCTACACAAAGAGAGTAAGTAACTTCCTGTTTACTCTTAGCGACTCACAGCTGATTGGTCCATGTTGTACAGGCTGTATGTACAGTGCAGCCGTTTTAAAAAAGGCAAAACACCCAGCTCCTCTTTTATTTCATTACAATAAATAGCTATCAGTGAATAAACCGCCTAATTAAATATGATCCTAAATGTATTGGATGGAAATATTGAATATAAACTTGTTTTATAAGTATTATTTAAGGATTTTTTTATTTAGACGTTTAAATAATGTCACATACCAAATGTTTTATTGAATATAATATTTTGTTTATTTAAAAATGTTATGCTACCATTATTTTAGGAATGATGGATTATCAATGTTATATCGATATTCATTTTAAACTTAAATCTTTAAAACATTCTTACATACCCATTGAGAATTGCAATATATAATAAATGTGTATTTGTTGTTACATTTGTTTTATTATCATAATATAATAATGATGTATTATTCATTTATTTTTTAATTATCATTTAAAAATCTCAAATACACATTCAAATCTATAATGTAATATTTTGTTTATTGATATTTTTTATTAAATGTGTAATATCCTTATTTTTTGCAGCTTTGACAATTCATCATGCCCTACATTGAGTGTTAAAATTAAATAAAATATAATTTGTAAGCCAACACCCTCTTTTTGAGAACTATTTGTGTGTTTGCAGTGGGAGACCAGTGGATGAACTACATCTCCATTGCTGGTCTGAGGACTCACGCTGAGCTGGAGGGGAAGCTGGTCACGGAGCTCATCTACGTCCACAGCAAGATGCTCATCGCAGACGACAACACCGTCATCATCGGTATTTCTCCCAAACCTTCGGCTGCTTCTTACATTTCTCCATTACAAGATTAAAAGATGACAGGTGTAAGGAATATTCCCCTGACACGGCACTGTACATGTATAATAGAGGAGAGGGAAACAGAAGCTGCAGAGGGACAGATAAATGGACATCTTGTTATTTTAGAGGAGGCACAGAAGGAAAATGACAAAATAAATGTTAAAAGCAGGAAGTAGCAAAAAAGCTGGGACCGGTTTCAGTTTCCGCGGCGCCACTCGTGTTAAAAATATTCAGTAATGGAGATTGAAAGCTGCAGATAAAAGGAACCACAAGATGTTACAAACAATAGGTTTGCTGGTTAGGTCTTTTTGGCTTGTGAACCTTTTACTTGTTGCATGTTTTTGAATTACTTACACTTCTCAGATTGTTTGATTAAAGATCATTTTCAAAGACCTTGAGATGAAAAACTAACTAACTAACTAGCTGAACCTGTTTTTTTATCTCCTCCCACAAAGATACCAGTACGAGGCAGGGACAAAATAAAATAAACAATGTTAAGAAAGATATTCACACTATGACTTTAGAACATTTAATAAACCTTGAGAAGTTACAAATCTCACACATTTTATAATATTATGTGGAAATATAGTATGTGAAAATCAATAATAGTTGGTCCATCTCTGGTACAAACTTCGATACCATTAAACATAGCTAAAAGATATAATGAAGAATCATTCATGTTCATGCCTTTTCATTTATAAGTGTCGACCCATTTTGGAGTAATACATTTCGATTTAAAAAAATGTTTTTAATGTACAGGCACTTTTTTTCTATATTAGAAGTGAAAGAGTTTTTTTCCCACAGAAAATAATAATGCAGTATTAGATTTCCTCAATTTTTGTATGATCTTCACCCTGTGGTCTGAGATGAGGTGCAGCAGCGCCACCTGCTGGAGGACACTTTGTGATTTATCCTGTTTTCTCTCTTTGTGTTTCGGCAGGTTCTGCAAACATCAACGACAGGAGCATGCTGGGAAAGAGGGACAGCGAGGTTGCGGTTATCGTGGAGGACTCTGAGATGGTGCCGTCGGTTATGGACGGGCAGGAGTACCAGGCGGGAAAATACGCCCTGCAGCTGCGCCTCGAGTGCTTCAGGTACTGAAAACATCCGGAATCCTGCTTTTTAAATGTCTTTATTCATGTTTTCATTAATTTGCTTAATTATTATTACATTTAAATGTTTAAGTAGCAATGTTATTTACTCATCGTGTCTGCTTGTTGCCAGATATCCAGCAGTATCTCAGCGTTTCCTTCAGTTTTTTGTGCCTCTGTCTCTCTGTCAGGATGATTTTGGGCGCCAACACGGACCCCTCCATCGACGTGTCGGACCCCATCAGCGAGACGTTCTTCAAAGAGGTGTGGACGGCCACCTCCGCTCGCAACGCCACCGTCTACCAGAAGGTGTGTCGGATTTTTTTTTATCATATTTATGTTTTATTTATCTTTTTATATCTGTTTTTACTAAATGAAGGATTTGAATGTGAACACTTGTGCCTTAGGAACAATACTGTCTAATCTGCAACCACAATTTGTGCTTAAAAAATATCTATTTGATTATTGTGTGTGTTTTTGACTCAAGGCATTATTACAACTCCCCATCACCACCTTTTTTATTTATTTTCCATTTCCCTAATTTTACTCTATTTTGTATTTCAATGTTTTTGTTATTATTTTAAAAAAAGTATTATTTACTAACAGCAAGGTTCATCTGTTTTTCAGAACAAAATAATGTTATAATAAATGTATAAAATGTATAAGTCCAACATTGTTTAAAAAACGGATTTGTTGTCAGGAATGTATTGTCAGAATTGAATAATTTTGAAGTTTTGTTCCTCCTTCTCTTCTCCAGGTTTTCCGCAGCCTACCGTCCTCTGACGTGCGGAACATTCTGGATCTGGAGGGCTTCCTGGCCGTGCCCGGTCTGTGCACCGAGGACCCGGCGCGAGCTCAGGAGAAGCTGAAGAAGATCCGCGGCTTCCTGGTCCAGTTTCCTCTCGACTTCCTGTGTGAGGAGAACCTGCTTCCTCCCATCGGGTCCAAGGAGGCCATGATGCCCATGGAGGTGTGGACCTGAAGAGGAAGAACCCCAGCCTATACGGTCATGTGTTCACACTCAGCAAGAGGAAGGCCTTCAGGTGGATCAAAACACACTCTGGTGACATTTTGGAGGTCAAAGTGGCAGAAAACAGCTTTTTCTTTTTGTTTAAGCCCAAAAGTTATTTGTATAGCAGGCAAAAGAGATAAAAGCCTTATAAGCAGATGTTTGATATCCTTTTCCTTATTTGGGTTGTAATTGTTATTTATTATTAATGTAAGTGGTAAGATAACCAAGCAAATAATAAAGAAACTTTGGACAAGTAAATTAAACTAAAATCCTGTAATCTCGATTATAAACATCCATCACTTTTTAAAGACCGACTTCATCTCTAAATAGTGGTTTAAGATCATCTGGATAAACTGTTTTAATATTTTTTAAGTCAGCGGTGCCAAAATTGTCTTTTATTTTAGTTTTAAATGCAAAATTGTACAACAAATCTAACAGCAGAAACAGCAATTGAATTTATATATTTTTTCTAATTAATTTAAATATTAACTTTAGCCTGTAAGCCCCAAGTTGGTGTTTCTTTCCCTGTTGGAACTACTATTTTCGGGTGTAGCCACAATCTAAGTGTTGTTCCAAGGGGACCAATATTACAAATATACTCCAAGTTGTAATAAATAAAACGTTTTCCTTTTAAGATGTTCAGGGTCACAGCTGCTGATCCTAGAGAAGATCTGCATGTAACACTTGAACAACAGCAACAAATGTTCTCTTTATTAAGGAAAATAATAAATCTATATTTTTTTAGTTTTTCTGTTTACCGCCAGCAATGACTTCCAAAATGGCGTTAGCTGTGGTTGTGGACAGAGCCTCAGTACCAGCAGTGCCACTGAATGCACATTAATTACAATACACTTAAAAAACAAATGCAGAGACTTTCAGAACTCATATGCATAAATAATACATTATTGTTATAAAACACACATGTACATGCAAACACTGCAAGAAGTGGACCAGAAGACTCCGCAGTCCCTGGACTAAAGTTTACAGAATATAGTAGAAGAAGAAAGGTAAAAATGGATCCTCACCATCAGAATATCACTTTATCTCCTTCTTTAAACGTTTTGCTCCTTCTTTCTCCAACAACACTATGCAACGTGTAGGACCGGCAAAAGACACTAAAATAACTTGAACTACCTGCACCTCAGCCACCTGGCAACGCACCCCCAGCGCCGCGCCTCTCCCATTGCAACCTCTCCTCCTTCTCCCCTGTGGATGCTCTCCAAGTGGTTCAAACTGGTCAGCTCGGCCAAGACCTCCACCTGCTCCCTGGACCCCTTGCCCACAGCCCTGATCAAGGACTTCCTACCCCCCCTCTGTCCTTACATGGTGGTCATCATCAACGCTTCTCTGGCTCCTGGTATAGTCCCCACCAGCTTCAAAATGGCCTCAGTCACCCCCATTCTCAAAAAACCTGGCCTGGCCCCCGACGACCTCCACAACCACCGGCCAATCTCCGACCTTCCCTTCCTAAGTAAAAGAGTGGTCGCCGGCCAACTCCATCTGTACATGTCCAACCATGAGCTCTATGATCCCTTCCAATCCGGCTTCAGACTTCAACACAGCACTGAGACCGCCCTCATCAAGGTCACCAACGATCTCCTCATTGCTGCTGACTCTGGCCGCCTCAGCATCCTCATCCTCCTGGACCTCTCTGCAGCGTTTGACACCATCTCCCACACCATCCTCCTCACCCGCCTATCTGACCTCCTAGGTGTCACTGGCACAGCCCTGTCCTGGTTCACATCCTATCTCCATAACAGGGAACAGTTTGTAACCATCAATGGCTCAAATTCACCCCCCTGCCCCAGTCAACCACGGTGTACCCCTGGGCTCTGTGCTTGGCCCCCTCCTGTTCACCATTTACATGCTCCCCCTCGGCCAGATCATCCGCCATCACGGACTCAATTTCCACTGCTGCGCTGATGACACCCAATTGTATCTCAGCACTACTCCATCCTCCCATCTCCCCCCTCAGTCTCTCGTCAACTGCCTGCACGACATAAAAACCTGGATGTCGTCCAACTATCTCAAACTCAACAGCAGGAAAACGGAGCTCATGATTTTGGCACCCAAGGCGCTGCTCCGGAAGGTTGGTGACTTCATCCTTGAGGTTGACTGCTGCTCCATCTCCCCATCTCCTGAAGCCCGCAACCTGGGTGTCATCCTTGACTCCACCCTTTCCTTCCACTCTCACGTCAAGTCTGTTACCAAATCGGCCTTTTTCCATCTAAGGAACATTTCCAGACTCCGACCGTCACCCTCGTAGTCGATTGTAGAAACCCTAGTCCATGCGTTTGTCACCTCCCGCTTGGACTACTGCAATGGTGTCCTATTTGGGGTCCCCAACAAAACCTGGGTACTCACACATACAAAACCGTGGCAGCACATCACTCCCACCCTCATCCACCTCCACTGGCTGCCGGTCAGTCCCGCATATCCTACAAAGTCCTCCTCCTCACCTACAAGTCCCTCCATGCCCATGCCCCCCAGTACTTATCGGACCTCCTCCTCCGCCCACATGCCCCACCCCGGAACCTGCGGTCTTCAGACTCTGGCCTGCTTACCACCCCCCGTACCACCCTCAATTCAATTCAATTCAAAACCTTTATTTATCCAGGTAAAATCCCATTGAGATCAATGATCTCTTTTTCAAGGGAGACCTGCAGCAGTAGGTTCCACATGAAAACATAAAAACATAAACAACAAAAGGACATCATACAGCAAAACCTGCGAACCTTCGGGGACAGAGCCTTCAGTGTGGCAGCCCCCACCCTCTTGAACGCTCTCCCTGCGGGGATCCGCAACATCCCCACGCTTGACGCCTTCAAAAGTGCCCATCTGTTTGCTAAGGCCTTTGGCCCCTAATCTATGTGTTATTTTGTCTCTGACTGTTTGTCTGACATGTTTGTTCCTACTCCTGTTCTTCTTTGTAAAGCGACCTTGGGTCTCATGAAAGGCACTATATAAATCCAAGCTATTATTATTATTATTATTAATGAAGAAGCCGGATGTCGCCATTTTGTCTCATATTTCTGAAGACTTGCTTTTAATATTTATGTCCAAAGTGCCAAAGATGAAAGACTGTTGCCTGATGTTGAAACAGAACATCCTTTATTTTACATTCCTCATACTGTGGAACTACGTTAAGCCTTAAGTGACCTGTTTTTATGCTGTTTGTAGCTTTTTATTTCACCAGTCTGTAATTTCCTGATCGGTTTACTGGAAAGAACTGGAAAGGGGAAATGTGTTTTCTCTTTTTTTGCTTTCCAATAAACTGCCAGGAAATTGCAGAAGTCTATAAAGTGCTATGGTTCCTTTTTACAACTACACAACCCATATATTCATGCATGATAAGTTTACTACAATGCTGTGTTTCATTTGATGTCAGAACATGGGAATACATAAACAACAACCAACTTTATTCAACAGGAAACATTTGTTTGTTTGGTTAAGTTTTCGCATTCTACGTGCAAATGTTATCAAAAGCTTTGGCACCTTGAGTTTCTGCTGCTCCCTTGTGGCCAAAAAATATCTGTATTTGCAGGTTTTTGTGGTTATATCAAGCTAATTGAAGTTTAACTTTGATAGTTTTTTTTTAAAGATACAAACGATAGCCTTCCCACTGTAAACTCGATGTTGCAGCTATTGATCAGATTTTTTGAAAATATGCTGTATGGATTTCTATATTTCTGAAATATCTTGAATGCAGCACGAATGTTTCTCAGTGTCTTCCTCGTGATCTGCATGATGCTGTTTTTTTATATATATTTGACCCAAAAAACAAACTGGATGATACTTGTAGTTGACCGCATGACAGCAGCTCGTTGCCATTCAACATTACAGATAAAACGCATGAACCCTGCAATGGTCGCCTTTAAAGCCATGGACATTATCGATGCTAACAGTGTGCCTGTCTTCAAGCTGTGTGTCCTCCAGATACACCTCTCTACTGTTAATATTTATGGATAATGGGATGTTAAATGTGCTTTTTAATCTTTTTCTCTACCTCCCTCTGTTTCTACCTCCTGCTCCAGTGCATGTTTTACATCTTGGTGATAAAAATCAGCAACATGTTCAGTTACCCCACAATTCAGCCAAGTAGAATTGTCTTAAAAAGGCAATCCATATGTTAAAAGTTTGCGATTATGTGCAATAACAACCATCTAAAAGAAAAGGTCTAAAAACAAGCAAACACCGAATTCACAAAGGTGGGTTTAATTTCTTTTTGATTATTTATTAGTGATCAGGACACCCTGGTGTTATTGAGGTTGAGAAACGCTCTCCTGTGTCTTCTCTGTCTCTGGCTTTTAATCACTGTCTCTATGAAATTGCACTATTTGCACAGACTCTTGTTTTCTTGTTGCGACCCCCGGAATGATCTGCAGTATCAAGTCAAGTGTTGCTTTTTGTGAAATGATGGAATAAATAAATTATGTAATAAAATATTCTTCAGTTTTTCATTCAAAATGTGTCCTTGTGGTGATACTGTAGTTATACAAAATTGTTATAAACATGATAATCCGCGTACACAAACAACAATTCCACTTTGTATATGATTTGTTGTCAGCACTTTTAGGGTGTTATTTATAGACCTCATATAGTGAAATGTTACGTAAACTAAATATATTAATCAGTAAATACTTTACAGGTTCATAATTTGCGTAGTCTGGTATAGAAAGAAGAACATAATGTTATTTAAATGAATTTGTCTATGATTAAACTACCAGAAAAGAATAATCGGTATTAAGTCAAATAAGTTATTTATATATATTGTGTTTCATATATTTTAGCATTTGTTTATTTAAGATAAAGTTGTAACATTTCGTTTATTTTAATCCAGACCATAAACAGAAAACGGAAACATGTCTGGTTCGAAAAACAAAAAATAATATAATGATTGCAGACACAAACATCAAATAAAAATCGCTCAAAAGTGCTGTCAAAGGATATTTTCTGACGAATAGGCAGTGTCATTATTTTGAGGCTTAAACTACGAACCACTCTAAGCTAGAAAGAGGGGGCATTGGCTGAAGCAGAATCATAAAATGTAACCATTTTTTAACCAAATAATCAGGAGCTTGCATCAGACAAAGATAAAAGTCACAACAGGATTATTTCAGAGCATGAAACATTTGTATAACTCCCCTTCTCTTCTCTGAATAGTTCTCCCTCTGCTCTTTGCCCCTGTGCTTCTAAATAAAAATATGTCACTGATGCAAATAAAAAACAACTTTATCCTTAGAAAACCTCCTTTGTCCCGACTTAACTCTCATTACACCACATGATGGAGCCAAAGAAACACAATCTGAGTCCTGTTTGCAATTATCCAGTCACTTTCATCTTTAAGGTCACTAGATGTGGGACTGTTTATGTTGCTAATGCTGTTGTAAATGTCACTTTGTTTTGTTTTCTCTTACATGACTATGCACTGCAAACATTTTTGTTTTGTAATTATTTATTTTACTTGTTCGAAATACATTTATCAATCAATCAATCAAGGTTAATCTAACCTCAAATCTTGCAATCGCACTTGCATTTGAAATATGTGAACCCACCCAAAAGCCCACTGATCTGGAGACATTAAAATGAACCACCTTACAATGCAGTGCAACACAATGCAAATCTGTGTGAAGCTTTTGATGTTGACAGAGTTCATTTTAATGTGTGTGTGCGTGTGTGCCTTTGCATGACATAACTGAAGAGGGTGTGTCCTGAGAACTTATTGTCGGTAAGTACTGTAAAAGGGAACGTGACCTGACTCGCACTCCTTAAACATAGTGTAGAGTTATTTGCTTGTTGAGTGGAAGGACATTTTGTTATTCCACAGTGATTCAGGTGTAGGCCTACAGTATGTGGAGATTTAAGGACATGCACAGAGAGAAACAGAACTTATTCTCGGAAATGTTGTGACTAACTTTGTAAGCTGACATTACAAATGAACATTTATTCATCAATTACTCACCCAGTTTACCTGGAATTTGTGACAACACTTAGTTTTCCTCGCATGCCTCCACAGTTACTGAAGAATACAAAACAAATGTAAAAACATTTTAAAAAAATGTTTTGCAAAAATTAAAGATGA